>NC_091180.1:14581464-14923964 GCF_040958095.1 Procambarus clarkii | reverse complement strand
AACACCACCACCACCCACCACAACACCACCACCACCCACCACAACACCACCACCACCCACAACACCACCACAACACCACCACCACCCACCACAACACCACCACCACCCACAACACCACCACAACACCACCACCACCCACCACAACACCACCACCACCCACCACAACACCACCACCACCCACAACACCACCACAACACCACCACCACCCACAACACCTTATATACACGTCCAATCTTCCCCGCCAAATTTATAGGCTATCATAAAAGTTTGTCAGTCATATGCCGTTTATTTTATAGTTGCTTTATATAATAGTTTTCCTTCTTATTCATAAAATGTGTTTATTTTAATCTTAGTTCCTGATTTATAGGTCATAAATATTTACGGTCTTGTAAGACAAGTAGAAGTGAAAATGGGTGATGTGTATTTTAGGAGGAGGAGGACGAGGTTCAAGATTATATTGAACCAATTTTTGTTGGAAGTTCCCAGATATTTTGTGGTTTTTATTATGAATGATAAAATGAGGCGTCCCCGCACACGGATATATATATATCTGGCGCGTTGAAGTGTCGCGTCAGACTAGAAATAAAAATGAATTTTGGAGAATTGATTTTTCAATTACCATCAACAGTGAAAAGAAATATAAGAAATATTGAGGAAATTCGTGTTAGAATTATTAATCTTACTTTTTCGGTCATATATATATATAATATATATATATATATATATATATATAATATATATAATATTATGCCATGTTGTGGCACAGTCGATTAAGCCGCGTGTGGGATCATCCCGGACGTAGGATTCGAAGCCTCATCACCGCCCTTGTGGATTTGTTCTCTTGAGCCCTGGGTGTCCAGTTGGAGGCAGCGCCTGCTGGGGCTGTGGAGGCCAACCCGAGAGTGACAGTCCCGACCGCAGCGAGCGCAGGTAAACGCCGAAGTGGGTGCGTCTGTCAGTGATCGAGGCCCTCTGAAGTCTATTATCCTCCGCCTGCCTCTTCAGTTCATCCTCGAATTGCTGGAGTCCCTTCTGCACTTTGCATCTCCAGGCAGATCTGTCCGCAGCTGCTGCCTCCCTAGTGTTGATGTCGATGTTCAGCTGCTTGAGGTCGCGTTTGTAGGCGTCTTTGAAACGCAGCTGATGTCTTCCGGTGGGTCTCCTTCCTGATGCCAGTTCTCCATACAAGAGGTCCTTCGGTATGCGGCCATCTTCCATGCGTGTGACATGTCCCAGCCATCGCATGCGTCTCTGCTTCAGGAGAGTGAACATTGAAGGGACTCCTGTTCTCTCCAGGACTGTGATGTGGCCTGTGTACTCCACGTGATGTCAAGGATGTGTCTCAGGAATGTGTCTCAGTACTATGTAGAGGGTATTGAGCCGTCTCCTGGAGAGAGCGCAGGGTCCTTGCACGACACACAACGAGAGATGCTTTTTCACTCACGGAAGTTATAAACCCATGGAACTCCCTACCCGCCGAAGACGTAAATACCAAAACTATTCAATTTCAGAATCTTGCTCGACAAAATCATCAGGGCCAAATGGACTTAAATCTGCAGATATAGCTCCGTTGCACAAGGGGGGGAGTAAAGCCTTGGCAAAAAATTATAGGCCAGTTGCACTAACATCACACATAATAAGTGTTTGAAAGAGTGATTAGGAATCAAATTTCTAGTTTTATGGAAAATAATGAGTTGCACAACCCAGGACAACATGGATTTAGAGCGGGAAGATCCTGTCTGTCACAGTTACTCAACCTTATTACAAAATCACAGAAGCCCTAGAAGAAAAGCAAAATGCAGATGTTGTATACACAGACTTTGCAAAGGCGTTCGTCAAATGTGACCATGGGGTGATAGCTCACAAAATGAGGTCAATGGGAATAACTGGTAAAGTAGGACGCTGGATACTCAATTTCCTGTCGAACAGAACAAAACAGTCAATCAAATAAAATTGAGTCCAAGCGAATGTTAAAAGCTCTGTACCTCAAGGTACAGTCCTTGCACCGCTGCTGTTCCTTATTCTCATATCAGATATAGACAAAAATACACGTCACAGCTTCGTGTCATCCTTCGCAGATGACACAAAAATCAGCATGAGAATTACCTCTGCTGAAGACATGGAAAAATTACAAGCAGATGTCAACAAAGTTTTCGATTGGGCAGCAGAAAATAACATGATGTTTAACAGTGATAAATTTCAGGTACTCAGGTACGGCAAAAATGAGGATCTGAAACATAATACAGGGTACAAAACACAATCGAATCTTCCCATAGTAGAAAAACACCATGTCAAGGATTTGGGAATAATGATGTCCGACGATCTAACGTTTAGGGAGCATAACCAAGCAAAGTATTGCGTACAGCCAGAAAAATGATCGGATGGATTACGAGAACTTTCAAATCCAGGGATCCCATCACAATGGTTGTACTCTTCAAATCACTTGTGTTGTCCCGTTTTGAGTACTGCTCAGTACTCACTTCCCCCTTCAGAGCAGGAGAGATTGCTGAAATAGAGGGAATACAGAGACACGGCATAGACGGCACGCATAGACGAGATAAAACACCTAAATTATTGGGATCGTCTCAAAGCTCTCCAAATGTACTCATCTAGAAAGGAGACGAGAGAGATACCAAATAATATACACATGAAAAATACTGGAGGGCCAGGTCCCAAATCTACACAGTAAAATAACAACATACTGGAGTGAACGATATGGAAGAAAATGCAAGATTGAAACAGTGAAGAGCAGAGGTGCCATAGGCACAATCAGAGAACACTGTATAAACATCAGAGGTCCCCGGTTGTTCAACGTCCTCCCAGCGACTATAAGAAATATTGCCGGAATAACCGTGGACATCTTCAAGAGAAAATTGGACTGTTTTCTAAGAGAAGTTCCGGATCAGCCGGGCTGTGGTGGGTATCTGGGCCTGCGGGCCGCTCCAAGCAACAGCCTGGTGGACCAAACTCTCACAAGTCGAGCCTGGCCTCGGGCCGGGCTTGGGCAGTAGAACAACTCCCAGAACCCCATCAAGCAGGTATCAACCAGGTTATACACACACATATACAGGCGTGTCCCACAATGTCGTAAGATGGTGCATGAACAAAAGACCAGGACTCGTCACGCATTTTCTCGTCCACCTGTGGAACCTGTACATCTTTCCCGAATTATGGCGATTGTGTTTACATTTATTGAACCGTGCACTACGAGGTTCTTTATAACGGTAATAACCTTAAGTTGTAAAGTTTCCAAGCTCGTAAACAGTTTAATAAATGTAAACAAAGCTGCCATAATTCAGGGAAAATGTACAGAGAGAGAGAGAGAGAGAGAGAGAGAGAGAGAGAGAGAGAGAGAGAGAGAGAGAGAGAGAGAGAGAGAGAGAGAGAGAGAGAGAGAGAGAGAGAGAGAGAGAACGGAGTCACGATGGACATATTAGGGGGGACTGACACAGTGAAGAAAAGGTCAATATTCCCAGTGAATATCAAGTAGAACAGGAGGGGCTGAGAGGGATCTAGAGACGCAGTGGAACCAACTATATAGAGGCTGACACATGGAATCTATACAGATGTGAAATAAAGAGCTCATAAAATACACATTAAATCCCTCTAACGCCAAGAAGGGCCATCAAACAGTTGTATGTTCCTTGTGAAATCCATTTGCCCGTTTATAGATGGGGTAGGCCTACGGGCAAAGGGTGACTTCAAGCGTGCATTATCCTCTACAGTCACGTGCATTTTATTATTTGTTTGTTTAACTACGTGGTGGTGATTCAGGATTGTGATGTGGATTAGCGAGTAATCCTGGAGAATGAGGATTTTTGTTTATTTAAGATTTAACGACAATTTGGACAACACGAACGGTCAACGTACATCACTTGATTGAACATTGATAACCCCTTAACAGGTTATATTTTGGTATATTTGACATAGTAATAATTTACTAGTTTATCAACAGCGCGTGATTGTTGGTGTATATGTCAGTGACCCGGTGAGTGAGCACAATATGTGTCTGGCTTCACACTAATGACGTTACTATTTCCGGCTGTGGTGGCAAACTGATCTGTTTTGGTGTGGGTTCGTGGTCGGTCAAGGGTTTAGAACCTCGCGTTCACAACCATGGTGGTCACTCATAGTGTGTGTGTGTACTCACCTAGTTGTGCTTGCGGGGGTTGAGCTTTGACTCTCTGGTCCCCCCTCTCAATTGTTAATCAACTGGTGTACAGGTTCCTGAGTCCTACTGGGCTCTATCATATCTACATTTGAAACTGTGTATGGAGTCAGCCTCCACCACATCACTACTTAATGCATTCCATTTGTTAACTACTCTGACACTGAAAAAATTCTTTCTAATGTCTCTGTGGCTCATTTGGGTACTAAGTTTCCACCTTTGTCCCCCTTGTTCGTGTTCCGCCCGTGCTAAATAGTTTGTCGTTTCCACCCTGTCAATTTCCCTGAGAATTTTGTAGGTGGTTATCATGTCTCCCATTACTCTTCTGTCTTCCAGGGACGTGAGGTTTAGCCTCCTTAGCCTTTTCTCGTAGCTCAGACCTCACAGTTTTGGGACTAGTCTGGTGGCATACCTCTAAATCTTTTCTAACATTGTCTTGTGTTTAACTAGGTATGGACTCCAGGGTGGAGCTGCATACTCCAGGATTGGTCTGACATAAGTGGTATACAGGGTCTTGAACGATTCCTTACATAAGTTTCTAAAGGCAGTTCCTATATTGGCCAATCTTGCATATGCCGCTGATGATATCCTTTTGATGAAGGCTTCTGGGGACAGGTTCGGTGTGATCAACCCCATATCTTTCTCACGTTGTCTTTTGTGTGAGTGTCGTGTGTGTGTGTGTGTGTGTGTGAGAGAGAGAGAGAGAAAGAGAGATGAATGACTGAATTCCATCCAGGTGAATACAGTGAATGAATATAGAATTGCGTGGCGCAGGGGTCCATATTGAGCCAACCCATTTTATAATAATCAACGACATGGATGAGAGACCCCAAGATAGGTGTAAATAGAATTCAATCCAAAATCTTTAAGGAAGTCGCCGATGAGTTGTGTCTACTACTGAAACTTTCAAAAAATCCTTAGACTAAGATAAAATCTCATAGATTGGAAATATGCAAATATTACCCGTGGCTTCAAAAAATATAAAAAATTACCGACCAAACAGCCTAACCTCACATGTCACAAGTTCGTGGAGAGACTCATAAGAGGGAATCATGAACAATCTTGTAACAGTAACATAACATAGTTTTGTTACCAATAAATCCTGCCTAACTTACCTGCTCAAATTTTATAAAACGATAACAAAGTACACATAAAAATAACCTCCAGTGGATGGATTTCGCTAAAACTTTTGATAGGATACCGCATAAATTCTACAAGCACATGAAATAGACGGAAAAATACTGGAACGGATAAAACTATGGTTTGTCCTAAATGGAAATTAATCTGAATGAAAAATATATATATATATAGAATAGCGTGGCCCAGGGGTCCATATTGGTCCAACCCATTTTGTAATAATCAACGACATGGATGAGAAAATACGAAACATCATATTTGCAGATGCCAATGTACGTATGCGTGTTATTGGACCTTTTAATATCTTCCAATTTATATGTTATCGGCATCAATTAGATCAGCCCTGTCATGTCTGGTTTTGTAGTATTGGGTATCCTGAGGCCCTAAACCGTTCCTGGTACGAAAGTTACCTTTTTTCACACAGTGTTGAACTTTCTCCAATGCCGATGTGTTCTTTTGGTGGCGAAGTCTCCATATACAGTAGTCCAGATGGGAGCGCACCAGAGGCTTGTACAGTTGCATAACTCTTATCCATGAAGTCAAAGATTTGCTTAATGATTCTAAAAGTGTGTTAGCATCTTTTACCAGCAGCTCCAACTTGTTGAGCAACTTTTAATGACTAGTAAGACCATGTCCTTTTCTTTATCAATATGTTGCATGGTCGTGTTGTTGATATGATAGTTATGTTGTGTATTGTTATGCCCAACATATATTTTTCAATACTAAAAAGCTTTTCCCAATATTCTGACCATTTATGGAATTTATGTAAATCGTTTTCCAATGCTTCTATATCGTTTTCGCTTCCCACTTTACAATAGTCCTTTGTGGCATCTGCAAATTTTATGATGAGGTTTCGCATCAATATGGATCCCTTGCGGCACTCAACATTTTTCATTCATATATATTAATAATTAATATATATTTTTCAATACAGTAATATCAATTTTATCTAGAGAATGCACATAATTATTATATTATTCATGTGCACCTTCCATCATAGGTTACTTATTTTGATCATATTTAACAGTGAACTATGTTGTAACTGGCGTTTTGTTCCGGCAGGTCAGGTCAGATGAGGGCATGACTGAACTGGGATATGTGACCTTACCCCGTGGCCTGCGCCTCGCCACCTCCCTCACTGCCCTCCACAAGAATAAAACTACCACCAGCAGCTTCAACCACACCAATGGCCTCCACCACACCAATGGCCTCCACCACACCAATGGCCTCCACCACACCAACGGCCTCCACCTCACCAATGGCCCCCACCTCAACAATAACCAGAGCAAAGGCCTCCAGCACACCAACGGCCAGCTGGCCAATGGTCTGGCGCCTACCATCGCCTCCCCCTCCCTTGGGGTCAATGGCTGCGTGAGGGCAAATGGTTGTGCAGGTTAGTGATTCACATTGATGGTGAATGGGAGAAACTAATGGTGATTGGTTGTTTAGTCTAGGATCTAGGGGTGTTATCTGCGCCGCTGATATATGGTGATGTTGATGATCCATGAGGATGGTGATGATTCATAATGATAATATATGGTGATGTATGGTGACATGATAATATATGGTGATGCATGATATGATAATATATAGTGATGTATGATAATTTCATAATGTATAGTGATGCATGATGATATTAATCATACTTAGATATCAATTTAGGGTGATGGTGATGATCCAAGACGATGGTGATAATATATGATGACACATAATTATGATATATGATAACAGTGTTGTATGATGTTAATATGATGGTGATGGTTCATGATGATGATGATAATATATTTACATTAATTTACCTGAGGACCACTAAATCTCTAGTGGCCTCGATGAGGACAAAAAGCCGTCGGCTTGTCAGGAAGCCGAGGACATATTCTAATGATGTATTACTTTTAATATTAATACTAATTTTTTATATTAATACTAATGATGTATGATACGATTAATATATGGTGATAGTGATGATGAAGAACATATACACATGAACAAACCAACATTAACGATCTACCAGATGGAATACAGAATTATATGAACATGTTTGTTTATGATGCTAAGGAACTAGGGAAGATAAGAAACTTAGAGGATTGTCATGCCCTTCAAGAAGACCTGGACAAAATGAGTGTATGGAACACCATTTGGCAAATGGAATTTAATATGAATAAATGCCATGTTATGGAATGTGGAATAGGAGAACATAGACCCCACACAACCTATAAATTATGTTAGAAATCTTTAAGGAATTCTGATAAGGAAAGAGATGTAGAGGTGGTTCTAGATAGAAAACTATCACCTGAGGACCACAGTAAAGAACGTTGTGCGAGGAGCCTATGCTACGCTTTCTAACTTAGAATTGTTTTTAAATACATGAGTGGAGAAATACTAAAGAAATTGTTAACGAATTTTGTTACACCAAAGCAGGGATATGCAGCGGTTGTGTGGTGCCCATATCTTAAAAAGCACATCAACAAACTGGAAAAGGTGCAAAGACATACAACTAAATGGCTCCGAGAACTGAAGGGCAAGAGTTACGAGGAGAGGTTAGAGGCATTAAATATGCCAAAACTAGAATATAGAAAAAAGGCGATATGATCACTATGTACAAAATAGTAACTGGAATCGATAAAATTGATATAAAAGAAATCCTAAGATCCTGGAACTTCAAGAACATAGACTTAAACTAGCTAAACAAAGCTGCCGAAGAAATATAAGAAAATTCACTTTCGCAAACAGTGGTAGACGGTTGGAACAAGTTAGGTGAGAAGGTGGTGGAGGCCAAGACCGTCAGTAGTTTCAAAGTATTACAGTATATAACAGAGTGCTGGGAAGATGGGACACCACAAACGTAGCACCCATCCTGTAACTACGCTTTGGTAATTACAGTTGTGCACACTAACAAGCCTACAGTTGTGCACACTAACAAGCCTACAGTTGTGCACACTAACAAGCCAACAGTTCTGCACACTAACAAGCCTACAGTTGTGCACACTAACAAGCCTACAGTTGTGCACACTAACAAGCCTACAGTTGTGCACACTAACAAGCCTACAGTTGTACACACTAACAAGCCAACAGTTGTGCACACTAACAAGCCAACAGTTGTGCACACTAACAAGCCAACAGTTGTGCACACTAACAAGCCTACAGTTGTACACACTAACAAGCCAACAGTTGTGCACACTCACAAGCCTACAGTTGTACACACTAACAAGCCAACAGTTGTGCACACTAACAAGCCTACAGTTGTGCACACTAACTAGCCTACAGTTGTGCACACTAACAAGCCTACAGTTGTGCACACTAACAAGCCTACAGTTGTACACACTAACAAGCCAACAGTTGTACACACTAACAAGCCTACAGTTGTGCACACTAACAAGCCTACAGTTGTGCACACTAACAAGCCTACAGTTGTGCACACTAACAAGCCTACAGTTGTACACACTAACAAGCCAACAGTTGTGCACACTAACAAGCCAACAGTTGTGCACACTAACAAGCCTACAGTTGTACACACTAACAAGCCAACAGTTGTGCACACTCACAAGCCTACAGTTGTACACACTAACAAGCCAACAGTTGTGCACACTCACAAACCTACAGTTGTACACACTAACAAGCCAACAGTTGTACACACTAACAAGCCTACAGTTGTGCACACTAACAAGCCTACAGTTGTGCACACTAACAAGCCTACAGTTGTGCACACTAACAAGCCTACAGTTGTACACACTAACAAGCCAACAGTTGTGCACACTAACAAGCCAACAGTTGTGCACACTAACAAGCCTACAGTTGTACACACTAACAAGCCAACAGTTGTGCACACTCACAAGCCTACAGTTGTACACACTAACAAGCCAACAGTTGTGCACACTAACAAGCCTACAGTTGTACACACTAACAAGCCAACAGTTGTGCACACTAACAAGCCTACAGTTGTACACACTAACAAGCCTACAGTTGTGCACACTAACAAGCCTACAGTTGTGCACACTAACAAGCCTACAGTTGTGCACACTAACAAGCCTACAGTTGTGCACACTAACAAGCCAACAGTTGTACACACTAACAAGCCTACAGTTGTGCACACTAACAAGCCTACAGTTGTGCACACTAACAAGCCTACAGTTGTGCACACTAACAAGCCTACAGTTGTGCACACTAACAAGCCTACAGTTGTGCACACTAACAAGCCTACAGTTGTACACACTAACAAGCCTACAGTTGTGCACACTAACAAGCCTACAGTTGTACACACTAACAAGCCTACAGTTGTGCACACTAACAAGCCTACAGTTGTGCACACTAACAAGCCTACAGTTGTACACACTAACAAGCCTACAGTTGTGCACACTAACAAGCCTACAGTTGTGCACACTAACAAGCCTACAGTTGTACACACTAACAAGCCTACAGTTGTGCACACTAACAAGCCTACAGTTGTGCATAAGAACAAACCTACAATTATGCACATAGATGATCCAACAATTGTGCACAAGCCAATAATTGTGCACATGAACAATTTAATTATTTTTCCTGAGCACAGGACAAATACACACCTCTCCGAGCTAGAAGTAATAGTAATAATAATAATAATGTGCACAATAATAATAATAATTATAGTAATAATAATAATAATATTGTAAATAATAATAATACATAATAATAGTCACACATGTTAACAAGACGTGCAGCAACTTGCCTTTCTCCTGCAAGAAAGGTCTAAGGAATAGCAAATAAGATATTTTGTATTTTTCAGTTACCTTGATAGTTTAGATTATTTTGTGTTAGAATTTAGTGTAAATTTGCCATTTTTTCTACCATACCCTTTTTGCAATGTTTAAGAAATAGTTCAGATATAACTACAATCTCAAGACTAGAAAGTTGCCAGAGGAAGCATTGCATCAGGGGGTAGAGAGAGATAGTTAAAGGCAGATACTTGTTCCAGTGTTGATAAACTAGTTCTCAATTCTTGCTAGCATAAAATTGGCAGACAAAATATTTATTGATAATTTCATATATTCTTTTACTTTTTCAGGACCAAGATGATACTATTTAATTCATACTGTACTTTGTTGGATTGTTAATGTGTTTTGTATTGATGCATTACAGGTGGGAGAGCTGTACATGATGGGTTTGCCACTATACGTTCTGGTACTGGCAAAAGAGGACGTGCTCTCAGCTCACCTGCAGTTACGACTGAAACACGGGCCCCATCCTGCCACCATGGGTGCTGCAACCCTGGGGGCCGGGCCTGGGCCATGGAGCCACTGTGGGAGGAACGAGGAGGAGGGGAAACATCCGGGGAGATGCCAATAGCCAGAAGAGATCGCTCACAACTGCCTTGGTGGGAAGTGGCCACAAGACGATCAAGATATCGATCTTGCCCAGCTTTTTCTCAGGTGCGTTGCTAAATAGAATACAGGTGAGCTATCCATAACCTGTGAGTCACTTAATTTAGTGCATAGACAGCTTAAGATGAAGCTTTCATATTTGCTTAATAAAGATGCTCCGATTTCATTCATTTATAAATGAAAATATTACAAAGGTTTTTAAAATAAATAAAACTACTGTATAACATAATGGATTCTTGCATATTATTTTAGTATTGTACAGTAGTAGACAAAATGGGTACATTTGTGTTCCAGAGACCTCCCAAAGCCGGCCATTTTTGCACTCCTTTCTAAAAGAAAATACTGTATACCATTACAGAATTTCTAAGTACACCTGCCGCTTCCAAACTAAAAATCTGATGTTTAAAGATTTGCCAGTCACCACTTTTTCTGAACTTTATGTTATACAAATCTATGCATTCTGAGGACTGACTGGACAATACTGTAGTTCATTATATTTGTCTGATTCTGTCTGTGATTTTCCTGAAGGCCAGTATGGTGACCGCCCTCGAGCAGACGATGAGTAGTGTGACGGACAAATTGGAGCGTCTTGCATCTTCTCCAGATCTTAAGGTAAGATATACAGTAATGATCCCATCTATTATTAGAGCGGCAATCGCAACATGAAAGTTTCAAATTGGATGTACGTCTGTGTATAGTCTGTGTATGTCTTTGCTGTATCTTTTGATAATGTTATTGACTTTCTCAGCACTCTAGCCTATGGTGAATCCCTGTGGCATAGTGGTAAGATGCTCGCCTAGTGTTTTGCGAGCGCTTTGCCCTGGATTCGTATCCTGGCCAGGGAGGAATAACTGGGAGTAAATACTTAACTGTAGCCTCTGTTTAACCCAACAATAAAATGGGCAGCTAGTTGTTAAACGATTTGGCGGGGGTCGTATTCCGGGGAACATTGGACTAAAGACTTGCCCAAAATGCTACACATACTAGTAGCTGTACAAGAATGTAACAACTCTTGTACAAGAATGTAACAACTCTTGTATATGTATAAAAAAAAGTGTTTGCTTCTCTCTCTTGCTTGTTCTTGCATTATTATCCTTCATCACTGCCTCTATGCATGTCCAACTGCTACAAAGAATTTATCTTGATTCACTCTACTACCTCACACCTCATGAGTATGGTCTTGGCTCACTCTACTACCTCACACCTCATGAGTATAGTCTTGGCTCACTCTACTACCTCACACCTCATGAGTATGGTCTTGGCTCACTCTACTATCTCACACCTCATGAGTATGATCTTGGCTCACTCTACTATCTCACACCTCATGAGTATGGTCGTGGCTTAACCTTAAACTTCATGAGTATGGTCTTGGCTCAGTCACACCTCATATCTGTGGCCTTGGCTCATTTGACTCTCCACACCTCATTAACAAGGCTACAGGTAGAAAGAGACCAGCAGTGTAAATAATCAGTTGTAAGAATACAAGAATTAAATATAATGTTAACTAAGAATGTATTAATTAGGAGTCGTGGCAAGAAATAGCAATTATGGCTTCTGTCGTGAGTTTGCTGAATGCCTTTGAAACCCATCATCTTTCTTTCATCACCACTTCTCTGTTAATTCCCCTTATATTTCACAGTCCAAATCTTATTCTCCACTTTCGATAATATATTATATCATCAGCAAGGAAAATGTCTCTCTATACACATGAATAAATCCACAAGGGGGTGTGATGAGGGTTCAAACTTATGTCCAGGATGATCTCAGACGCGCCTTAATCGACTGTGCTATTACATGGTATAAGAACTGCGACCGGGATTGCTACTGCTCTCACACGGATCCCTCAGTCTCTCCGAGACACAAACTGGGGTTTTTACACAATTCCAACATGTACTCTCTATCACTACATTTGGAATGTTACTCTGTCTACTCTTGCCTCCTTCACTATATGTACTGTAAACACTCAATTTTTCTAACTTCATTTTGTCTATAATTTGGGTACTGCAGGAAATTCTTTTTCCGCCAAAGTGCAATAAACCCATGGAGTCACCTACCCTCCGTAGCTGTAAATACTTTGACAGCACTTTGTTGTAAAATATAGTTGGAAAAAATCCTCATGACTAATGGCAGTGTACCTTCCACAACCCGCTGGCTTCCTGGCCCTGTCGAAGCCACTAGAGATGGTGTCCTTTAGGTAAATAAGTTCAGCTCACATGTCTTTAAGGGCTCACTGGCACTTGAAAGTGACCAATAAAACACAGATGGTGATTCAGATGAGAGGCACATTTCTTTATTTACAAAATAATTACATCTTGCTTTAGAGTAATAAACCAACTTTTAGGTGTATGTTGTAAGGCCTCCATCCCTTCCATCATACACTTTGTGTACAATGGAAGGGAAGGAAATGCATTAGTTGTATGTGAAAAAGAAAGGAGACCCATTAAATGTATATGGGAAAGGAAAGGCACCCATTAGATATACAGTAGGTAAGAAGGAAAGGAGACCCATTAAGTATACAGTATAATGGAAGGGAAGGGTGACCCATTAGGTGTGTGTGTGAGAGATGGGAAGGGGATCTCATTAGGGTATGTTAGGGAAGTTAAGTTAATTAATAGGAGAAAGTACTTAGCCATTACGGCTATAAAGCACTTACAAGGGATGAGGATTTAGGATAGGGCAGAGAATTAGAATAGTGCCCAAACACTTGGACAGTCAGGGATTGAACCTATTAGCTGTATGTGTAAATGGATAAGCACCTGTTAAGTGTATGTGAGAATGGAAGGATGGCCCATTTTGGTGTAGGCTGGAAGGAGGGATCATTAAAGAAAAGAAGACATTTAAGAAGCCTTGGAGAAGAGAATAAGACATTCAAGGGGAGCCCGCATGTGTGTTTGTATGTTGTCTTATACCACTACTCACCTTTTTAATGCTTTATTGTACATATATGCATGCATGTGTATTTACACCAGCATGCATATAAATATACATGTACATATATTGTACCATAATTTAGTTGAAGAAATAATACATATATGGTGTGAGGTGTAGAAAATTACAATAATCTTTACAATGCTCATAGTTTGTAATATTTTACAGCTAATTAAAAAATGAGTGGATTGGTGTGTCACTTAAGAGGCAGGTGCAGTGATGAAGGAGCAGGTGTGTGTGTGTGTTTAGTGAGCACATGTGTGAATTGATGGATAAGGACAGCTGAAAAATTTATGCATTTCACAACCACACAGGAGACAGAGGCTGCAGAGTTGAGGAAAACGGCAGCAGTTCTGCGACAACAAAGCTCTGCAGTGTGTCAGTCTGTCAGCTCAGGTAAGCGTGTATTAGTCTGTCAGCTCAGGTAAGCGTGTATTAGTCTGTCAGCTCAGGTAAGCGTGTATTAGTCTGTCAGCTCAGGTAAGCGTATATCAGTCTGTCAGCTCATGAAAGGTGTGTCAATCTTTCAGCTCATGTGAGATGTGTGTCAGTCTGTCAACT
Source organism: Procambarus clarkii (assembly GCF_040958095.1). Lineage (NCBI taxonomy): Eukaryota > Metazoa > Arthropoda > Malacostraca > Decapoda > Cambaridae > Procambarus > Procambarus clarkii. The sequence continues at coordinate 14,909,816 of NC_091180.1, read as the reverse complement.
ATCGTAAGATGGGATCCCGACGAAAACACCACTACCAGGCATGGATAAGCCTTAAATGCAGATGGTGTTTCGAATGGAGCAGGAATGGAATGGAATGCCTTTATTTAAAATGAATATTCATTTTAAATAAAGGCATACCTGGAGCATACCTGGAGAGGGTCTTGGGAGTTCTTCTACTCCCTGAGCCTGGCCTGAGGCCATTTCCTTTGGCCTCAGGCCGGGCCTCGCATTTCCTTTGCTGATGTTCCTATAAATAATTAATTGAAAACTGTCATTCATTCATTGGATGCCATGTTATGATTCATTTTGATGATTTAAATTTGACTTCAACTGTAATGAGAGGAAGGGAAGGGAACTATCAGGAGAATGTGCCAAGCCATTATGACTGTACAGTAATGAGAGGAACTAACTGAGAGTGTTACTGAACTATACTGTAATGAGAGGAACTAACTGAGAGTGTTACTGAACTATACTGTAATGAGAGGAACTAACTGAGTGTGTTACTGAACTGTACCACTAAGTTCTTCTCTGTCATGAACACAAATCATGTGCTCAAGCTCTGTTGAAGGGACTGTTCTTGAGACAATTATTTTTGTGATTTCCAGACAAATGAGAATCTTGAATTTACTGTGGATGAGATCGTCTCTATAGTCATGTTGTATCTGAAACTCTGGTCACAAGTAGAATCTAACAGGGTCTCATAGCACAGACATCAACATTTTCAACTCAAAGTTGGGGGACACAGGTTCAGTCCTCCCCAGCATGACAGAAATGGTTGGGCACATTTCACCTAACCTGTCCCCGACAATGGGAATTATGATGATAACTGTCTTAATTCTAGGAGAAAATAGTCGCTAATATTCTAATAATTAAGTACAATTGATGAACTGCAGAATAGTTTATCAAATAGTTTTAAAATAAATTGCTGTTCCCAGTTGATATTTTTGGGAAAATATTATCATTATTTTGGTTTTGTCTGTCTATGTATATGATCTTTATATATTGTGTTCAAAGAAGCACAGCTGTGCAGTGTCACCATCCTTGAGTGGATGGTGACACCATCAGCATTCACACATCCCTCTTGGTACACCCTCTAGCCTGTACCATGTCCCTTATGTCCTCCTGAGTCTTATCCCTTATGTCCTCCTGAGTCTTATCCCTTATATTCCTTATATCCTCTCGAGTCTTATCCCTTATATCCCTTATGTCCTTCTGAGTCTTAACCCCTTATGTCCTCCTGAGTCTTATTCCTTATGTCCTCCCGAGTCTTATTCCTTATGTCCTTGTGAGTTATCCTTTAAGTTCTCACGAGTCTTATCCCTTAAGCCCTCGTAAGTTTTATCCCTTATATCCTTGTTAGTTTTATGTGTCCTCCTGAGTCTTATCCCTTATGTCCTTGTGAGTCTTACCCCTTATGTCCTCCTGAGTCTTATTCCTTATGTCCTTGTGAGTCGTATCCCTTAGGTCCTTATGAGTTATCCCTTAAGTCCTCGTGAGTCTTATCCCTTATATCCTTGTTAGTTTTATATGTTCTCCTGAGTCTTATCCCTTATATCCTGAGTTTTACCCTAATGTCCTTATGAGTCTTATCCCTTATGTCTTTGTGAGTCTTATCTCTTATATCTTGCATAAAGTTCTTGAGTCTTATCCCTCATGTATCTCACCTAAAGTTCAACCATCGATATATTGTATATCTTAAACAAACCTTTGTATGTAAACCATCATCTACTTGTATGTAGAGTAACACGTTATATTGGCCATTTAGAGTAACTCTCACTTTTATATTATTTTCATGTTGTCCTTGTGTAAAAGGTATTTGTTTTTATGTATACTTACATGTTGTGGATTTTAAGCATGATAGCCGAAGAATGCTTTAATTACAGTTTTGCTTCTATCGAGATGTAAGTTGTGTAGTACGCATGGTAGCCATCAGGTACTTAACCCTTTGCGGACGTTTTGTTTACCTGTATGCACTTTCGTTTACCTGTACACACTTTCATTTACCTGTACACACTTTCATTTACCTGTACACACTTTCATTTACCTGTACACACTTTCATTTACCTGTACACACTTTCATTTACCTGTACACACTTTCATTTACCTGTATACACTTTCATTTACCTGTACACACTTTCATTTACCTGTACACACTTTCATTTTCCTGTATACACTTTCATTTACCTGTACACACTTTCATTTACCTGTACACACTTTCATTTTCCTGTATACACTTTCATTTACCTGTACACACTTTCATTTACCTGTACACACTTTCATTTACCTGTATACACTTTCATTTACCTGTACACACTTTCATTTACCTGTACACACTTTCATTTACCTGTACACACTTTCATTTACCTGTACACACTATCATTTACCTGTACACACTTTCATTTACCTGTACACACTTTCATTTACCTGTGCACACTTTCATTTACCTGTGCACACTTTCATTTACCTGTGCACACTTTCACTTACCTGTACACACTTTCATTTATCTGTGCACACTTTCTCTTACCTGTACACACTTTCATTTACCTGTACACACTTTCATTTACCTTTACACACTTTCATTTACCTGTGCACACTTTCACTTACCTGTACACACTTTCATTTACCTGTACACACTTTCATTTACCTGTACACACTTTTATTTACCTGTGCACACTTTCACTTACCTGTACGCACACATGATTACATTGCCGGTATATCAGGGCTGACTACCGTGCAAATATGTAATAGTTATTTCCCACAAAAAATGTAATTGAATTTAATAATTTTTGGCCCAAAACATAACATTTAAATATAGTATATGAACAATATAATATTTTTGAAAAAATTATGTTGCAAAATTCTCTGGTGAAATTCTCACATGACAGCATGAATGGATTTTTTTTTGGTTAATATTTACAGTATTAAATTGTTTTGTTATTTCTGTATTCCAATAATAAACATTCATTAAAAATGCTAAGGAATATATTAATTATTGTATTTACTCAATTTTTACAGAGATTTGATTTTTTTTAGTTTTAATATTACAGTAGTACAGTACAAAACAAAAATGATATAAACACACTATTAGTATTCATTTTAAATTTATTTTTTATTATTCACTTTTGCATGTCTATAAATCATGCAGATTTTTCAAAACACTTAAAAAATCATTCGCGTGAGGGAGCTCAAAGTTATCGTCCGTAAAGGGTTAAACTTTATGTGCATAATAATTACTTGGCATGACTGCTAACTTAGCAAGCTAGCCTAATCTAACTTGAATCTAACTTGTTCTCCTTTAACATAACATGGGAAATGTTTTCCAAGCACTAAATGCTGTAATTTATGGCTGCTATTTTGCAGTTGTTGCCCCTTAATCATGTAACGTTGTAACAAGGATGCCAAAAAGCTTGTGTATGGTACAAAGTATTTGCCAGTATCTGATATCTGAACTTGCAGAATGACCCAAAATACACAACATATACAGTATATACATGCTTTATTATTTGATATTTATAAAAGAATAAAAGGAAATGCAATATGGTTCTGTAGTGAAAACTAGAGAAATAAAAAAAATTTCCTTGGTAAAAAAGCACATTTGTGAGGAAATTATTCTTCTGCTCCCATAGGTATATATCTTGCTCACTGCAAAAGCTTGAATCTTGCAGTCAGATAAGCAGCACACAGCAGCAGCATCATGGGCACTAGCGTTCCTGCCCCCTCTGTGGGGTCATATAATATAATTCCAATTGTTGGGAACAGGAAGCCTTAAGCCTATTAAGGTTCCTCTAGGTCAACAACTGACCTTCCTCAGGATGTAACCCGCAACATTTGTCTAATTCCCAGATACCTATTTTACGTCTTTTACTTACTTGAGCCACTCCTTATTTAGTGGCTTCATTAGTTTGTGTAACTCCTGTCCCCATAATTGTATATTACTCTTATGTTCTTTGTACTGTACATAAATTCTTTTGACTAAAAATTTTAATTTGAATTTCTGCTAGGTGAAGAGAGGCATCATTTGAAAGGAGATGTGCCAACCATTTCTTTCCTGACCAGGGATTGAGCCCAGGTCTCTTGACTGTGAGTCAAGAATTTAGACCACTGTGCTATAGGACCCATGAAATATACTTGGAAGCTACTGGAAACAGTATTATTCAGCGAGAATAGACTGATGCCGAGAATGTTTACGAGCACAAGTTTTCCGGAACTCTCATCATCATGTCACACTTGTTGCTGTCATTGGGAACCTTAGAATAAAATCTAATCTGCTAATTACAAACAAGATTGCACCACCTCATCACTACTAAACTTGATAAGAACAAAACCAACACACAGGAAAGAGCTATAGGGTCACAGTTTGAGATGAGATGTCAAACTGGAGTGTGTAGCAAGCAGAATCCCTAAAGGCTTGATCCTGAACCCATTTCTTTTACTATTCCATGTTAGCAACCTTTTTCAGAAGGTTGCAGATACAAAAATTAGTAAGAAAGTACAAACTGAGGAGGACTCTTAGAGTGTTACAGGGAGCCCTTCCCAAACTGTAGGAATGGGCTGACCAATTGCTGTAAGTGTTAAATTCCAGCAAGAGTAAAGTAATGAAGACACTTTACTCAGGGGGGGGAATGGGAGGGTGGAAGGCAGCCCGTCCTTCTTAGGTTTTCTAACATCAAGAAACTGTTGTACTAAAGTGCCGTTATCCTATAACCTATCAGAGGACCCAAACAGAAAACAGGACAGTATGTCAATTTCGCGAGCCGCTGCCATTTTCTATTATGTATGACATTTTTTGGCCTCAGGTAGAGTATACAGTACGTCAAAATGTGACATTCTATTAAGATGGGTTGTGGAAGGAAGCTGCCTTATAAGACATAGGCAACTACAGGTATGAGAATGAAAGAAAAATTTGTGAGAAGACATAAGTATTAACACCAGAAGCACATTAAAATACTATAACATCAGCAACATATTAGAAATTGCCAAACATTATAATGTCATTGAAGAATTTAAGAACATAAACAATTACTTTTTAAAGACAACATATAACCTATGTTGGTTATATGTTGGTTATGGACTAGGACCAGTCCTAGAATATGCAGCACTGCATGGCGTCTGCATCTAGTGAAGAACAAAGCAAAGGTTGAACAAATCAAAAGATGTACAACAAGGCTAGTGTTCAAGCTGAGAGATCTAAGGTACAATGACAGGTTATGGAATCTAAATCTAACAACTAGAAGAGATAAGGACAAAAGGGAGTATTATTACCACATAATAAATATTAAAGGGAAAAAACATGGTGCATTAGAATAGTCTTTCCAAATTGAAGAAAATAGGACAAGAGGAGATGGGTGGAAACTGGAATTATCAATGAGCCGGTAAAACATGAAAGTCATTTTATGTATATGAAATTGGTATTAAACCCAGACACAGATGTATGTAGATAAATACATTGTCATTAAAGTCTAGGGACTGATTAGTGTTTAGGTCCATACTACTACTAGGGTACTATATACCAAAACTGGAACGATGTACACATTGATATTTTCCGCATAATCAAGACATTGAAAGAAGAGACATTTATATTGTAAAACTAATTAGATCAAACCACCTGCACTGCTATGACAATGAAACCCTGTGGTATTGGTCAACCATGCCATAAAATTCAGCCCACTGCATGTTTTAGTAAATGTGCCCTAAAACTCAATACACATGAGCAAATAGAGCCTTAAATGATTAGAACTGATGACCATCCATATCTTCTGTGCAGGTAACCTGACTGGAGCTGGACATCTCGGCAATAATAGAGGAACCACAGCTGGTATACCCGGAGCCATATGGATAGAATGGCTCACATAAGTCTCTAGCCTTTTCAAAGCCATTAAAAGCACACATACTGAAGAAAAGAGATAAGAGTAATCTTCACTTGTTACATTCTACCCACAGTGCATATGGTACTGCACTCCGGGAATGGAACCACATACACAAGTAGTTTATGGTTCCATGTGAGTAGGTCCACTTTCAGAGTCCCAAAACTATCATATATTCACCACAATGGTGCTGTGTCCAAAGTCCATACCATGCAAGTCAGATGCAGACTGGATTGCCTATTGGCCAAAGCATTCTGCACACCTGAATGTGAACTGCTACAAGAAATAAACCCCCTAAAATTAATATATGAGCTATGGCCAAGCTCTAATGCAACACGAGAAGAGACTTGGAAGAATTCATCATGGTTGAGACAGTGTATGATTGTCATTTTGTCTTATTGCTTGACTGTGGGCTACAAGCTTCTAAGACATGCAGGATATATACTTCTGGGAGTGGCAGGTTAGCAGCTGAGAAATTATGATAGCAGATAGTATGGTGAAAACAGCAAGATCTGACTACAGTGTTTAGTTGAAACACCAAATTAGTTAAATACCATAAACTATACCATATCCATTGATGATGTTTTACTCTGAGGAGAACTTTATTTATCTATATTAAGATTTCAGTACTGTATGTATATTTGTTGAAAAATGTAAGATTACCAAATTTGCATTGTGACTGAAGTTATGGAAAAGAATGTTTTATTTGTTCTCTAATAGTATTGTACTTCAGTCATGGCCATTACCTTGATTATTTTCAGAATATTATAATACTAAAAGGATTGTAATAAAAATTTTCCTGACAGGATACCTCAGCATGGAGCGTCAGTTGTCCTGCGACAGCGTGTCAAGTGTTACCTCTACAGTCAGTGGAGCTTCCATGTCGTCTTATGCATCTCTAGGGTCTCGGTCGCTTAGTGCTACACACATGCCACACTGCAATTCCCATAACCTTAGTCACACACAGTCGGATAGTCTTAACCCTCCCAATCAAGCTAAGCTTAAAAAACGAAGCTGGGTAAGGAGCTTCAAGCTTCAAAATGTTATTAACTTTCATGATAAGCTTTAATTGTACAAATCTTAAGAGCTTCTGTATGTACTATAAAAATAAATTTGTAAATTACTTAATACTGTACTAACAAATTCTTGACTTCAAAATTATGTGGTGAAAATTTTATGGTCTGCATGAAGATATTTGATATAAAGCCCTGAAACTTTATATGATGTTGACAAAGTATTGTAACTTTCAGCTGCGGAGTTCTCTTCGACGAGCATTTGGTAGACATGGAAGGAAACGAAGCAAACAGTCGGGCGAAGGAACCCCCACTGACATTCCGCAGGAGTTGCCACTGCATCACACAGTCAATTCTGCTGTTAGACACTTACCTCCTCCACCTCCTCCCTCATCACATTCTATGATGTTGCACCAACACCAACAAGTGGCATCACTCCACAAGAAACAGAAACAGCAAAAGCAACAGTACGTTAATCAGTAGAGCACAAATCATGTTCTTATCTTAGTGTTCTTATTATTATTATTATTATCTAATTATGTTGATGGAGGTTAGGTTCCAGCTATTGGGTTGTCTTTTAGCCATTGGATGTATTCTCTGGGGCTCTTGGGCTTTGCCATATCTGCATTTGAAACCGTGTGTGGAGCCAGCCTACATTACTTCCTGGTCCAGCTTGCTCCTCTTGTTTACTTCAAATACGCTGAAGGAATACTCTCTTATGTCCCTTTGACTCATATCTGTTTTCTGTTTGTTCCGGTGCCCTTCTCTTCTCTTACCTCGCACAGTGGTGAATGTAGTCGGGTCACAACCAAAAGGTTCTGGGTTTGATTTCTGCAGCAAGGTAGAAATGTTTGGGCTCATTTCATTTTACTTGATTTACTGTTCTCCTAGATGTAAATATATACCTGGAAATTAGGCAACTGTTGTGGTTTGGATCTTGGGGAAGGTCAGCTATTGACCTAGGAAGACCTCAGAAAGCCTAACAAGCATCCTGTCCCTGACAATGTGAAAAAAAAACAATCCAGTCATACCTAAGTTTACCTGAGTTTACCTGAGGGCCACTAACACAATAGTGGCCTCGACAAGGACAGAAAGCCGGCGGCTTGTCAAAGGTCCCTCATTTGTCCTGATGATTTTTTCAAGCTGGATTTTAAAGCTTAACAGAGTTTTGACATGCATGGCTTCAGCAGGTAGGTGGTTCCATGAGTTTATAAAGCTTTGCGTGAAAAAGCATCTCCTGTTTTCCAACGTAGTCTATGTCTTCAAATGCCCACTTGGAGACTGTAAGCCCCAAAGAACTCAGTATATAGGCAAGACAACAACGTCTCTTTCCAGGCAATTAATAACAATCCATAAGCAACAGGGCTCCATAAAGGAACACAATCTCCTCTCACAACCAGACCATCATCAGAGAAGTCTTAACAGACAACACAGAAATCGCTGATAGGTACAGCGATAGCAGGCAGCTCGACATCTGCGAGGCACTACACATCAAAAAGTCAACACCAGCAATCAACAGCCAATAAATGCACAACTATATTCTACCCACTTCAAGACTCCAAACCAATATAGAAGCATCAAGAGGAAGTATGGTCCAATAGGCCCTCTGCAGTTACTTCCATTCTTATGCTCTCATATCCAACTAATACCCATTGTTTCGTGTTCTGTCTTCCATTTGTCACAAATTTGTTCACATCATCCAAAACTGTTGTACCATATCACCTCACATAAGTGTGAGTATATGTAAGATGGATAAGCTGTTTAGTGTTAGTACTGTATAAGTAAAACTCTGTTTAGTGTTTTCAGGTTACAGTTGTGTGTGTGTAAACTAAAGTCTTAGAAAATGTAGTAAGTTATTACGAAATGCATTCAAGCATCGCGTTAGACTAGAAAGAAAAATGAAATTTGGAGAATTGATTTTTCAATTACCATCAACAGACACACATGGGGGCCTCGTAGCCTGGTGGATAGCGCGCAGGACTCGTAATTCTGTGGCGCGGGTTCGATTCCCGCACGAGGCAGAAACAAATGGGCAAAGTTTCTTTCACCCTGAATGCCCCTGATACCTAGCAGTAAATATGTACCTGGGAGTTAGTCAGCTGTCATGGGCTGCTTCCTGGGGTGTGTGTGTGTGTGGTGTGGGGAAAAAAAAAAGTAGTTAGTAAACAGTTGATTGGCAGTTGAGAGGCGGGCCGAAAGAGCAAAGCTCAACTCCCGCAAACACAACTAGGTGAATACAGTATATATACACACTGAGCAATCATGGGCACAGTGCACATATATGCACACTGAGCAATCATAGGTATAGTACACAAATGTGGCTTACCCCTACAGTGATGTCAAAACACTCAATATACAGTACCACTATTGGTCAATCTCCTACACTTAGTTATAGAGGATATTACCTCTTGCATTACCTGGTGTCAGTTGTAAAATGTATTATTTATGTTACAGGAACATTTGTAAGGAGAGTGACCTGGTGGCACAGCTGAAGCTAGAAGCCAGAGAAAGAGAGCGAGTGCTGACAGACTGCCAGCTGGAGGTGCTGTCGGCTCAGCATCAATTACATACCCAGGCAGACACCATTGCTACGCTTCAGGTAAGTTTTTGGTACACAATAATTGTTGTTCAATAAAAAACAAATCATGAATTAGTGCAATGTTACAGATTCCTTTATTAAACCTTGTCTTCTTTGAACATCATATGCTATTAGTAGGGAATGTAAAGTCATGTTAACATCAAAAACCATTCCTGTTACAAAATGGTACAGGTTACTTGGTAGTGTAATAAATCTACTTGTTTAATATTTTTATTGTAGGTAAATCTAATTTTATTTTATTTTCCCAATCCTTATTCCATTACATATAATTTATAGAACAATACCTGTAATTACCTAAGTGTAGTTACAGGATGAGAGCTATGCTCATCATGCTCGCTCGACCATCTTCCCATTACTCTTTGTAATATAACACTTTGAAACTACTGACCTCCTCCACCTTCTCACCTAACTTGTTCCAACCATATACCACTCTGTTTGCGAAAGTGAATTTTCTTATATTTCTTCGGCAGCTTTGTTTTGGTGCAGTGACAGTGAGTCTCAACCTTGTGAATGATTTCATCCAGGTTCAAGCCATGGGTTGTGAGGGTTGATAGTATATTCTTTAACTGTTCCTCCCTATTCACCCAGCAGTTACTGAGGACCTGATTGTAAACCAATTGGTGGGTCATGTTCCAGAGAAAACTAATAATTGAGAAACCCCTGAGCAACAGACTATGGTATCCAAAACTACAGGGTAGGAAGTAGATGAAAATGCCAAATAAGTGCCTCTAGGACTCCAACATTCACAGCTTACCAGGGGAATTGCAATCTATGTGTAAATACACTGACATTGTAGTCTAGGAACTCAAAAGCAAACAATACATAGAACTTAAACATCAATAGACTTATAATTTACCAATTTCCAGCCTTCCAAAATCATAGGATATACAGTATATGTACATTTGTGAATGGTAGAATTAGCATATCAGAAAGTCATATTTTGATCAAAATAAAAACGTAATTTGTAATAGTATATATGTTTTATAGGCAGAGGTGGTTGGTCTGAAGGAGGAAAATGGGCGACTGGTGTCTTTAGTTCGAGGACAATATGGACCTGCGGCAGATGCTCTTCTGACTCCTCTGACACACACGCTTACAGCCCTCACCCTTAGTCATACTGGTGGTTCTGGTAAGCTGTGGCTATTTTATGAAGTGCTTTATACAGTACTTTTCAGTTTTGTATATTATTGCATTTAAAACCTACAGTATTGGACTTTATGTAGACTCTTTTTTAACGTACTGCACTATTACTGTACATTTTGGCTGCATGTGATAAAAGAATTGTACTGAGTTAGAGTACTGTAAATAGTTGACACTATCTAAGTTGAGAAATAACAAAATATTTATACTGTACATATTTTTGCAGGAGGAAACATATCGCCTCGAGAAGATGGTCGGCACGTAAAAGTAATGGTGGTCGATCAGCCCGAGTTAATGTCTGTTCATAATGCAGCCTCAGTCACTCTTGATCCTAACCACTTAACTCACATTGGTAACATTAGTGTCGAGTCCAAAACAACCTGGCAAGAACTCGATACGATGATTAGCAACTCACTTAAGGTAAAACATTTGGTTTAAATACATAAAGATCTATTAGTAAACTTAAGATTGTCTCCGAGTCAGATAATAAACTGACTCTTCCGGGGCCGTTGATCCCCCGGAAGCTACACAAGATAGATACAAGGTAGATAGGTAATACCATTAGGGATTTAATAATAATTCATTGTTTCGGGGACTGGCAGCCAGTGTTAGGCTTATATCGAGGTTCCCCCCAAGGTCAAATTATTGACCCTCTCCAGTATGCATCCCTACAACAAACTGACTATCTCCTGGGTACCTATTTACTGCTAGGTGAACAGAGGCATTAGGTGATAGGAAACACGTCCAACCATATCGATCTCACCCAGGATTCAAACCCAGAATTTCCAATTATGAGTCGAGAATGAACCCGACTGTGCCACCCTTGTACTACCCTATGTTTCTTAAGCAGACAAATTATTACATTTTTGTCACTTATAATGCAGTAGTATTCACATAGTTGATGGGATGATTCTGGTGTCATGGAATACAATACCTTGAGAGGATCATTTTGCACTTTGGGAGGCATAATGATCACCTTGGTAAGAGTAATGAGCTACTTGGGAGGAGTAATGAGTACCTTGAAAGGAGTAATGAGTACCTTGAAAGGAGTAATGATCACCTGAGGAGGAGTAATGAACACTTGGGAGGAGTAATTAGAACCTTGGGAAGAGTAATTAGAACCTTGGGAGGAGTAATTAGAACCTTGGGAGGAGTAATTATAACCTTGGGATGAGTAATTATGAGCTGGGTATGAGCACCTTAGCAGGAGTTATGAGCACTTTGGGAAAAGTGCTCATAACTATAGTCTATCACTTAATAATGTTAAACAATGTTAAGGCAAAGTCAGTGTGAAAGGCAAGCCTTCATCGGAGAACTTTTCACTCCAATGTAAACTTTATGAAGGGATAACAACTAGGGTGATAGACTAGCAGGTAAAACTCTTCAGCACATGTTTCAGATGCCACTTTACAAACTGTTGATACTGGAAGTTTATGCCAATATCTCAGAATAATTGTACATGACGTTTGGCACCAAATGCCAGAACCTATGGGTTGTTCATAGGCTATGTTGAGAAAATTTACAACTTGTAAAATAAGCCTATACAGTATGTATTAAAAACTACTATAAGATTCCCTATGTTTAAATAATTGTTTAGTACTGTACAGAATGTACATACTAAACATATGTACATTCTGTACATACTAAACATATGTACATACTGTACATACATGTTTAGTATGTACTTTAAAAGGTTTTGTCATACATATTACACATTTTCTTTGCTGCATATGTTTGACAAAATGCATCATGGAAAGCATATGTCACTAGCATATGCATCATGGAAAGGGACATGAGGCTAAGCAAAGAAAGTCAAACAGGAAACTGAGCTTTGGAGTTATACAGTAAACTATATAATACAGATTCCTTAAATAAATCAGAGAGTATGTTAACTAAAGTACAGTATTACTGACTTGATCTCGCTTCTGGTGACAAGGAATACGCGAATCGAGTCGACCCAGTTTCGGCTCTCGGACTGGATGCCGACTCTGTTCTCTGCTATCGTGTTGAAAATGTTGTCAGCGCCCCCAACTTGCCTCGTCCAGAACTATTGCCTTATGGTTACTGTGTTGGTGACGTTGATGCTCTCCACGTGTGGTTGAAGGTAAGGACCAGGATTTATTGTAAAATATGTTATGCTCAATGCTTCTGTATGAGCATTGAAAAAGCTCATTTAATAAAATAAAGTCTTGTTTATATACGATGGGTTTCTTCATATCTTGGACAATTCTGTACAAAAGTAAAAAATTTAATCATAGACGTTAAATTTTTCTATGGTACAAACAGCTAACATCAAGTGCTTCCCTATCCCATGAAAGCAAGAAATTGGTATACGGAGGATGATTGATTTCTCATGTTATTCCTTAGGGTGGAAATCAAAGGAAGGATGGAGAGATGATCGGCAGTGTGTCGGCAGCATCCTTCACCAGTGTTACTCCAGCTACATCTCTCAAGCAACTGGCTGGCCTCTTAGTGGAACACCGGCGTTTGGTGCTTGCTGGGCCTCCTGCGACAGGCAAGACCTCCCTTGCTCATGCCCTGGCACGCTTCTTTGTTGTCAATTCAGGAAGAGAACTGAATGATGATGCCTATCAAAACATTCAAGTGAGTCTCTAAATGTATAAACAATTTGTTATCTACATGATATAAATACAATAGATATGAATACATGCTTATAAATGTATATTCAGTAAATCAATAGTATTGTATACAGCAAATAATTAATATAGTATTGTATACAATAAATAATGTATTCAATATAAAGAGGCAGAGAATTGACACATTCACATGGAAAATAAGTATTATTAAAGGAGTGAAGTACTATATATTTAAAGTAAACATCTCATCTTTATATGTAGAGTGTTTAGTAGCAGCAGCAATTATTTATGTAAGGGCTATAGCATTCCTGAAATGTTTATAATCATATTGTTTCTGTATAATGTGCTTTAAAGTTTAATTTGTTAAGTTTTTGCTTTACACAAATTTTTACAGAAACAAAACTCCACACAAAATGAGGGCTGAACAAAATTGTGCCTATTATTTAGATGATAGGACATGCTGAATGTACAGTTAAACTTATTATTTGGTAGGCAAACAGCAAACACATTAGTTGTCACTAAGCAAGGTAAGCTTTACTAGATGATTTTTCATTCATATGTGAGCTGTTGTCTTGATAAAGGTCACATATGAATTAAGTATCATTAAGTAAAATATTGTCTTGTTTACAGTCTTCACTATTCAAGTTAAACGTGTTGTATGTTTACCAGTTAAATACGTTCCTCAAATGTTATATTACTATTAAGCCAAATAAACAACATGACTTTGAATGTTTAAGGAACATAATAGTGAGTTAGCAATGCTGTTTCTACTTTTCAGAGTAACAGGTAGTAACACACTGGAGCTGTGCCAAATGTTGTCTAGCATGTGGCCACGTGGTCTTACCTCCAGCCGATCAGTCTCCTCCCTCTCCACCATTTCTACAAACATCTCGGCTTCCTCCATCACCTCAACTACGTCAAGCACAGAGAGTAACCACACTCTCCCAGCTGTTATTATTCTTGATGATCTTCATACAGCAGGTGAGTGGAAAATCAGCAGTTTGGTTGTTTGTATTTAGTGACACTGTTTCTTTTGATGTGGGTATACCAGAGTATACCTGGAGTGGATTCTGAGAGTTGTGCTTCTACTGAAGCCCGACCTGAGGCCTGGCTTGATTTGTGACAACTTGGTTCAAAAAGATGTTGCTTGGAGTGGGCTACAGGTCCTTTAATTTCCTGTAATCATTCCTGTTGTAGTCTGTTCCTTATACCTTTACTTAATATCATCATTACTGCATTACCCATTTAGATGGAATGCGGAGGCATTTGCCGGGAGAAGATTAGCGAAATGTTTTATAGAAAGAGGTCAAATATATTCAGAAGACACTCCCATTCTCTTCTCTGGTATTCCTTCCTCATGGCCATACCATGTCAAAATGATTTATTTTGTTGTGTATGACAGCTGGCGTGGTCGAGACTTTGCAGAGGTGTCTTCCAGCGGGTATTCACACTGGTCCTGCCTATCATTGCCACCTGCTGCCCCACTGCAACGCTTTCTACACGCTTGCACATTCATTGCAACTTTAGGTATGCATGCATCTGCCTTACATATATGAGACAGTCTTTAATCAATAGTGTATAGACAATGTCATTGGAATATTTGGTTAGATTAGCGGTTTATTCATTACTGTGCAGCACTAAGAAAATTCACTTGCTAATTTTCATTCCACAGTATTGCAGTACAATAGATATGTTACTTGACTATACTGAGACTCTCTGTCTTGTTCTTTTACCTAATAAAATGATAGGGGTGCTGATAGGAAAAATATAGGTCTTTTACAGGTAAATTTACAATGGAAACCTCAACCTCTTTGTTAGCTTTAAGAATTGCACAAAATGCAATACATTTTAGTGGCTTTAATAACATAACTCATTCATATGTATTATGATGTTCATTAATAATTAATGATTAGAATCATTAATAACATATGTATTCCCAATGAATTGGGAAATAACAGCTGTAGATATATATGCATACATGTATATATACATACATATATATGCAGGGGGATTGCCACCTCTGGCTGGAAGAGGACCCATAGCCTCGGAGGAGAGCACACAGGTGCTGTCAGGTGGTCTCCTGACCACCCAGGTGGCCAACTTCCCAAAGGAAACTGGTCACCAGAACAATGCAACAGGAAGTGGTCTTCGAATGAGAATAATCCAGTAACAAAAGAGAGGAACAAGTTTAAATTTATAATGAAAGAAAAACTAGCCCAGAAAGCCTCAATTCATAATATATATCTAATGGGTGGAGCAGGGCATACGAGTAATTGAAAGTGAACGAAAACAATCTTGATATATTATTTAAGACAATGTGAACTATTGTTCAATATAAACCAATATAACAAGTCACACACTGTGGGTCGCATGAAGTTGGCATATTACGTATTTTTGAGGCTTTTTGGTTTAGTTTTTCTTTCATTATAAAATTATACTTGTTCTTATCTCTTGTTTCTGGATTATTCTTATTCAATCCAACACTACACTCTGTCGTGTTATTCTGGTGACCTGTTTTCCCTGGGGATTTCACCGCATTCTTGGTCAAGGGCCCTCACGTATGTGGCTGATTCCATTTTTCTGCTCTTTCAGTTCAGTTTACCCACAGATGAAGACTTGAACAGTCGAAAACATTTTAGTTCCTTTCCCATCTCACTGTTTTTTCCACATATCTTTTTCGTGAATATCTGTTGCAATACCTAAGTGTCAAGTTTAGATTTTTTAAATTACGGTACAGTATTTCATAATACCTGTATTGTTCTGTATATTGGCACAGTTCAGGGACTATAAACATGTTTGTTTTAGTTTAAGAAAATTATTAATGTTGGGTTTTTTTATCAGATGGGCTACACTGAGCACCCAGCAGGAACCAGTCAGAGGCTTATTGGGTAGGGTTCTGCGCCGCCGGGTCGTTTCTGCTGAAGTAGCTGTTAACACCAGACTCCCGGATGCCCATCACCTCGCTGAATGGCTGACACGTCTTTGGCTGCATCTCAACACAGTGTTATCTGGACACTGTGGGTCGCATGAAGTTGGCATTGGACCAGGCTTGTTGATGGATTGTCCCTTGGGTCAAGAGGAAACACAAGCATGGTTCACAGATGTCTGGAACACCCGCTTGGTTCCCTGTATTGTCTCAACTGTTGGCTCATCAATCTCTCCAAACTCTGGCCTGCTTGACACATGGACTGACCCTTTAGATTGGGTGCTTGCAACCTATCCCTGGGCTAATACTGCTGCTTGTGGCCCTGACCAACTTACCAGGTAAGTGCACATCTGGTGCATTTCTGTGGTAAGATCCATAGGAGGAGTATAGGTGGGTTGTACACTCTAATTTCATGGACCTATATAATTGTTGTGAGTCAACCTCTTTTTGGATGTGGGGTCACTGTTAGAGATTAAATGAGATAGGAAGGTATATCTCCATCATTTGTCTGAATATTTATGAATCGGTTGAATTTTTATGAAAACTATGTACATTAAAAAGTAAAACACAATCTTACTATGAAGAAGTAAGCTTTAAAATACTTAAATTATTGTTGGAGAAATTATTGAAGAGATTTACTTACGACTTGGCTAGTAAAATGAACGTTAATATGCAACCACTTATATTTCAACAGAATCCCAGCCTCTGATATTAGTCAGCAGGAAGGAACCCTACCAGTCGGGAGAGCAATTTCTCCGCATCACCCCTATGCTCCACTCTCTGCTAGACAGCAGGTACTGTATATTGCATTAAAAATACCAGTACTGTACTGTACTGTAGCAAAATATATTGAATGAAATACAAAATTATGAATACTTCAGAAACTGTTTTATTAAAAGCACTAATTAGACATTCCCATTAGAAATATTTTATGCTTTGGTTCTGTTAATCTTTGAGAATCATCTAAGCCTTAGGCATCACACCAGACCTCTTAACACCTTACAAGCGCCTACCAGAGACCAGGACCAGAATCTGGTTCCCTTAGAGAGACTTAAGGGGAGCTTCTAGTTTAGTTCATTTATTATGTACCCCATACCCATCTTGTGGGTGGTAGTGAAAAGGGTTACAGAAGCACATAATGGGCTCAGGACTGAACCCCCAATATTCATTTAGCCAAGCAAGTTACAGTTTTGATGAGCTAGTTACAAAATCCAATGCACATCAACAATGGGCTCGAGACTGACCACAAATAGTCTCTAAATTACGCACTGTAACTCTATTAAAAATGGTAGCAGAATTAGGTCATAGTTCTAGGTTAACTTCATTTCATCCATATAGATGTATTAACCATATTTACATCCTTTGTATAAAACCAGGTAATTATAACTAAAACCTGCAAATGATGATAAACAGAGTGGCCTAGATCAACATATGGCGATGATGGCTGACCTTTAAGGGTTAAACTCATTTAATGATATTGTTACTATTACACCATAATTATATCTGCGTTCCTTCTCTACATAAAGTTTTATACATAAGCTGCCAGTTAGCCTCTTTCTAATTACTGGTATTCATATGCTTTTTAATTTTCTTTACAGAATCATAAGTCTGAATCTGTGTATGCTGTGCCTCAAGTACCAATTGTTATGGGTGGAATGCAGGAAACAAGCCAAGCAGCAGGAGGAATACAGGGAACAGGCCAAACCATGGGAGGAATTCAGGAAACAGAGCAGACCATGAACGGCGTGCAAAGAGCGAGCCCGACCATGCTTACAACTCAAAGAAATAATAAGACCTGCAGCAACACCCAGGACATTGCACCCAATATAAGTGATGCTCAAAATAAGAAAGATGACACACAACCCATCTATATCAATATTAGTAACGACACTCATCCAGCTACATCGCTTCGAACGAGCAAGAAGCAACACAATTGCCACCAGCAGCCTGCTCAGTGTTTCAGCAGGTGTAAGAGGCAACTGTACTAATGGAAGTCAGGTGGTGATTACAGCAAGTCAAAATAATAACAATAAAATTTCAAAATTTACAGCAGGGAGGATGAATGGTAACAGAAACCAGACAGTGATAAGTAAACCAGAGGGTAAAATAGGATTATTGAGAGAAATGGAAGATACTGGCCGGAGGGGAAGTGATGATGATTCACATGGGTCTAGTGAGGATGAGTTAATGGATCATGATGGTAATATAATTGAACAAGATGAGAAACCTAAGAAACCCATAATCAAAAATCATAATGGATGTCTTCGCAAAGTATCCAAAATTAAGCCAGTAATACACATGGCTAATACAATCAGTGTAGAAAATAATGAAGAAACTGCAATGGAGACAGACTACAAATCTCAGTTTCATGTCATCAGGCCTCAGAGTCTGGAGGTTCTTACTAAAAATGCCAAAAATGCCATCGGTGTAGTCCCCGAGTGTGTAAAGATAATTCATGCTGCCGGCCATAAGCTGGATCTGAAAGTCATGACACAAGAATTAACTACGACCTTTAAGCCTATTGAATCTACAATTAAATAATGAACAAAGTTGCATGCTGAGTCACTTATTAAAGTTTTACATATTTCAATTTTCATGGGTGCTTTATGGGGAGAATTCATCAATTACAAATCAGATCAGTTGATGCTGCAAATTATACAGAACAATATAGGTACAGTACATGTATGCTTCATCTATGAGTTTTACCATATTTAGTTTGTGGTGTGTTCTATCATTTTATTCCATCCCAGTTAAATTAGTTGGAGCATTTTCTATTTGCCTCTTAGTGTATCATACTATATACTATGGCTCAAAATATCAAGAATTGGCCCTCATTTTCATAATTGCGTTATGAAAGTAAGCAGAGCCATTCTGTCAACCTGATCACTGCCATCCCAGTTCATTCACTGGACTGATACCTCACTTTTGTTGTAGAAAGTGTTACCAGGCTCATTATTGTAACATGATTAAAGGAATTATGCTTTGATAGTGCACACATACACTACACTTGGTAAACTCCTATTGGAAACGGCTTAGTGTGTATTTTCAGGTATGCTTATACTGTATTATCAAGAAAACAATGTTTAAGCAGGAAGCTTTCTTGTGGAAATGATTTTACTCACAAGAGCTTTCTCAAATCCATAAAAAATTCTTGTTCATGCATAGTGTTTTTCTCAATAACATTGCCAGTATTGAATGGTTTTATTATTTAAAATCAAGATGTACAGCAGGAAGACCCCCTTTGGTTACTGACCATCTATGTTTCTTGAAATGCCTAAATTGTCTGCATCAATTGTCCTCTGATTTGTGGCTGGAATTCTATGAGCTTCCAACCTGTCTGCTATAATAATTCTGTATTATATTTTGTTGTTTGGGGCCAGATTTTCTATATAGTACTAGTAATGTATTTTTGTTTATTTCTGTATATAAATATATTGTATATAATTATGGTCTGGCAGGACCTACTGTAAACTGGTACTGTACTTATATTAACATATTTACATATTCAGTAACAAGTTTGGTCTCGTAATAAAGAACCAACCTGAATATAGTCAGCTCTGCCAGTTTCCGATGAGTCTTGTCATTTATATGCTTCTGACTAATAGTCCAACATGGGTGATAATTAAAATATAATTTTGATTACCATACTTAACACTTCAGGAAATGGATATAAAATCAATACATGTTGTAGTATATTTATACATTTATATGTCCATTAATACATAATTTTCAAAATTCTTTAGTGATCAGAGATCTTCCATAGGTCCGTAGAGTGAATACAAATTTCACACAGTTGTGTTTTTTATTTCTTCAAAAGCTAATTATTTGTTAAAGAAGTGGAAGGGTGGTATTGAGTGCTGTTCATATTGTATTCGTGTCCTAAGCATCCTCCCCTCTTTGCTTCCTCAACAGCCAGGATTCCACAAATTCACTCAGATGTATGCATATATTTAACTCCCAAGTGAGCCAACACTAATTTATAAATGGGCTGAGTGCAGAAGTCAACACTAAGCCAAACAGAACATTATAAAAAATTGCCACAATCTTCTTATACATAGGTCAGAGTAGCTTAGTGGGATTTTGCCTGGTAGGCCAGTTCAGCTTTGTATGCAAGATGGGTGGGGTGACGGCCAGATTATGCTGGCTCTGTGTCCTGGGCAGCATAATCTGTCCATTGTTACTTGCACAATGAAATCTCTTGCCATCAGAAGGTATTCTAGGAAGGGGGACGGGGGGGCAATGATCAATCCTTCTGGTACTATCATCTGAGGAAAGCGGGTTTATTCTGAGCTATAGAAACCAAAGGCTTGATTTGTAATCTTGTTCCTGATGAAGAATGAACTACATGTTTCGTAGAGGAGCATAACATCCTGTTACTTGTCAGAGGCAACATATTGTTATTCATGAGTGAAAAATCCTCTTACTTGTCAGAGACAAGTAACTCCAAACAGGGAACATCCAGTTGTTGAATTCTACTGTATATCTGAAGAGAGTTTTGAGGAAAGAGAAGCTGCACTTCTACACATAATATAGTAATTGGTGTGCACTTAAAAACAATTAATATCTTGTGCTGTACCTTTTTTAATACAGTACATACACTTTAAAATACAAAATTTAAAGAACACACGTGTACAAGTTTGACTGACTGATACATAATTTTTCTAGTGCCATAACTAGGCCATTGAGACTGCATAACAACAGTATTCATCTTGCCTTTAAAGTAGGTTCACTAAATAGGAAGTAAAACCAGAATGGATAAAGCTCTGTAACCTAAGACCACTGGGTCTGCATCTAAATGACAGAAATGTACTTAGTCTGTATCCTATCCTCTGATCAGAAGAGAAACTTCAAAAGCCTCATTTAGCTGCCCTCAATCATTTGTAACACACATTGCTCTTACTACAGAAAGGTGCTTGTCCAATTGAAGTTCTGAAAAACTCATTCAGGGAAACCAGTTTTAAATTATGCATTACTATATTAGCTAATCAAAAACTTTATCAATGCTACAAAATAAAAGCATTTCCGCACTGTTTTAGAAGTGATGTACAGCTAATCATGAAATACGTAACGAATCAAATGACTTGGATATATAATGTGTAAAATGTGCACAGCACCACCAACACATGAGAGACTCGTGCACTGCTAAGTCATCCACGCACTTGTACAGTACACAACACCAAAGATATGGCTTTGCTGAACTTCCTTTTGTAGATATTTTTATTCATGCTTAATCTGTTAAAGTATATAGTTCTACTATCTTTTAAGAACAAAATTACTAGAATGTTTTTGGGCTGCTCATGTTCTGATTATTTTGTTATTGAGTTTTATTAGATGTGATAACAGTTAAGTCCCACTAATATTCTCAGGTTAATTTTACAACTTATCAAAAAGTTAATATTTCTAAATGAACCATGTACAGTATTTCACAGAATTTATATAAAAAATTATATTTAAATAGCTGTATATCACCTAACATATCCAAAGAATATTTTTTAATAAAACTTGAAATTATACATTTTTTATTTCTTTACCAATCTTCATCTGTATATTTTTATAGAATGAATTTTTAAATAGACCATGGCAGAATATCCAGGTCACTCTGTCCTAGCCATCATCAACTGGGTAACACTTCACTTCACCTGGTCGAGGACCAGGCCGCAGGGATGCTAAGCCCCACAATCATCTCAAAATAACCTCATCCTTCTTGGTCATATATTCTTTTGCTCCAACTGGCTTGTATTCTTTGAAAATGTTGACTAGTTCAATGAAAAACATCTCTTAGCAGAACATATGATATAGAGAATATTCGTGCTAGAATAATTGATCTGTGTTATAGAGTTAGATGATTTGATTACAGACTGAGGTTATTTGAACTCATTTTTTAGGTACCCTACTAGAAGGATTAAATGCAAAATTTGGGTTAACAGTATATATACAATATTCTATATTTTCTATAACCATTATGTGCTGTAATGGTTACAGTGGTAGATGTATGGCATGACTGAGCCATGACAGGTTATTAAGCTGCAAGATGCGGCTGTAGAGTGCAGGTGGCAGCTATGTCAGGCAGCACAGTTAAGTCACAACTGGCAGCTACGCCTGTCTGGTGAGACAGCTCGGCTAATGCAGGACAGAGGTGGTGTTGCTTATGGCTGCTCTGTGATGGTACTGCAGGTGATGAATATTTTACATAAGAATATATATATGAATATAGATGAATACCTTACCTCAGTACACACAGAAATCACAATAGCGTGATCATCCTGGACGTATGTTCGAATCCTCATCATGGCCCTTGTGGATTTATTCACTTTACATCAGTGGTCATACTAGAATAATAAAAATAATATTACAATAATAATAATTTTTATTCACAAGAAGGTAAAATTGGATTGTGAGATTACATAAGATTGGTATTTTTACATTCTTGCAAAGCCACTAACACTCATAGTGTTTCCAGCAGGTCCTTAATCTAACATATCAGGTAAGATGAAAAGGTACATTGAAGCAAAATTTTATATCACATATAACTACAATATAAATTGACAGGTGATTACACTGGTGAAGATATATTTCTTAAGTACTAATATTGGGAAAGTGGGTAGCACAAGTGGGTAGAAAGATTAAATGACATCCCCATCGCCCACACAAATGTATGAAGGAGGTGGGGAAAAATTAAGGAATACAGTACAGTATACCCATAACATGCAACGTAATCAGGAGGAGCACTGATAAACTAAAAAAGACTCAAAAACCCCAGGAGTGGACAGAGTTCTATCGAAAGCCATAAAGAAACTAGCATAGGAACTATGCATACTGATGAAATGCATTTCAGAAAATCTCTGAACCAAGGAATAGTTCTCACAGATTAGAAGTATGCAAATATGACCCCTATTTTCAAAAAAGGCAGAAAGAATTTTTCTGAATTTGCCTGAGGGCCACTAACACTCTTGTGGCCTTGACAAGAGCAGGCTTGTGAAAGGTCATCATTTGATCTGGTGATTTTTTCCAGATGGATTTTAAAGCTAAACAGAATTTTAGCATTTATGATTTTGGCAGGTAGGCAGTTCCATGGGTTTATAACTCTGTGGGTGGAAAAGCATCTCCTGTTTTCAGTCACTGTTAATATTAATTTTACACTGTACACACCTAGTTGTGTTTGTGGGGGGTTGAACTTTAGCTCTTTAGTTCTGCCTCTCAACTGTCAATCAACTGGTGTACTGATTCCTGAACCTATAGGGCTCTTATCGTATCTACTTTAGCGAGTAAATCTTATACTCGCTCCATTATCTCATTATCATAATAGCATAACTAATTAGCACTAATTACAGAACCTACAATCCTTTCCCCAATTACAGGTAATACTCTTCTCATCTTGGAGGGAGCTGAGGTGTAGTCACCATATAAGTAAGCGATATGAGGAATAGCGGAGACGGGAGACATCTCCCGTCACGCAGGGTGCAGTCGCACCTCCACAGATCTCCAGTATCAGCTCTTGATACTGGTAATGGCTCAAAAGGGCCACCACTTACGGGCTATTAATGCCCGTGCCACCTCTTAGGTGGCTTAATCTTCATCTAATCTAATCGGAATAGCGGACAGTACAATCTCCAGTCAAGAATGTAGTACTCGGCGTAGGCAGTTATAATCGTCTCCAAGACACTACAGCTTCGACACAGAACAGACAGCAGACTAGGACCACATCCAGCTACAACGCTCTCCCACATGGAACTTTACGACTCCGGCCACACTCTGCTCTGCTCTGCTCCAAGCTCCAAAAAAACTTTGCCCGAAACGCTGTGCGTATTAGTGGCTTTAGGAATTGTATGTACTAGCTCTACCTTTAAATCCAACATTATGTTTGTAACTCTTCTTCTATGTATGTATGTACTTTTACCTGAATAAACATTTGAAAATTTTGAATGGTTGAATTTAAATAATTATTACAAATCAAATATTATTGTTATACCTTCCATGGGTATGACTCGTAGAGAACGTGACGCTGAGAACAGCAGCAGAAGCGACCAACACTCCCGGCTGTACACAACACTGTCTCATACACCAACACCAACCTTCATATGCTACTTTAATCATTACAAAAATAAGACTTTGAGAAGTCTTGAGAAACGTCACATCCATCCAGCATCGACAGGTGCTGACTGGAAGTCTTAATATCCAAGGCAAGTGATGGAGGGTCATGTCCCATGAGTACCATGTGTAGGATGTTATGCCCAGTAAGTATATTAATTAATAGTTTTGTCTGGGGCATATATATAGAGGGGCGGTGGTGATTAAGGGCACACACGGGAGACATCCCCCATCACGTAGGGTGCAGTCGCACCTCCACAGATCTCCAGTATCATCTATTGATACTGGTAATGGCTCAAAACGGCCACCACTTACGGGCTATTGATGCCCGTGCCACCTCTTAGGTGGCTTAATCTTTATCAATCAATCAATCGATTAAGAGATCACATGCGCCCCCAATCATTCATTGTGTCGGGAGACTGGAAGCCAGTGTGTAATTTATATGTTAGGCTTATATCGAGCCCCCCTCCCCCCCACCCAGGTTGAATTACTGACCCCACCCAGGATGCAACCCCACAACAAGCTGACTATCTCTTTGAGTACCCACTTACTGTTAGGTGAACAGGTGAATTAGGTGATAGGAAATGCGCCCATCTATTTGTCTCGCCCGGGATTTGAACCCGGAATTCTCGATTGTGAGTCGAGAGCTAATCCGATTGTACTTCCAGGTAATTAAAAAACACAAATATATAATATATATATGTGTTGTGTTTTTCAAGAGATCCATAACCTTTAATCACCTTTTTGCATTATTATTTTTGTATCAACCCATGTATATCTTGTAACCATCAAATGCATAATAAAGCACAATAAATAAAAAAGGGAGGGGGTGGTAGGAGAAAAGCACACAGAAACTGTATTGGAGGGGATCTAAACATTCCCTCTAATGCGTTATGCGTGGTTTCCTCCGAGGCTATGGGTCCCCCTTCTTCCAGCTAGAGGTGGTACTCCCTTCCATATTAAAAAAAAAAAAAAAAAAAAAAAAAAAAAAATAATAATATATATATATATATATATTATATAGATATATATATATATATATATATATATATATATATATATATATATATATATATATATATATATATATATATATATATAAGTATATTTTGGTAGCAGTCTTTCCTGTAGACATATATTATTAAATATGACCGAAAAAGTAAGATTAATAATTCTAACACGAATTTTCTCAATCTTTCGTACAATACGCTTCACTGTTGGAGGTAAATCAAAAATCACTTCTCCAAAATTCATTTTTATTTCTAGTCTGACGCGACACGGGCGCGTTTCGTAAAACTTATTACATTTTCAAAGACTTCACAAATACACAACTGATTAGAACATATCTCTGATTTTATATCTACATTTGAGTGAGGTGGGAAGGGTGATGTGGCATTAACACAAGACAGAACAGGAGGGGATATTAATAGGGTATTAAAAGTATCAACACAAGACAGAACAGAAACAATGGGTATTGAATAGAAGTGTTTGTAGAAAGCCTATTGGTCCATATTTCTTGATGCTTCTATATTAGAGCGGAGTCTTGAGGTGGGTAGAATATAGTTGTGCAATAATTGGCTGTTGATTGCTGGTGTTGACTTCTTGATGTGTAGTGCCTCGCAAACGTCAAGCCGCCTGCTATCGCTGTATCTATCGATGATTTCTGTGTTGTTTACTAGGATTTCTCTGGCGATGGTTTGGTTATGGGAAGAGATTATATGTTCCTTAATGGAGCCCTGTTGCTTATGCATCGTTAAACGCCTAGAAAGAGATGTTGTTGTCTTGCCTATATACTGGGTTTTTTGGAGCTTACAGTCCCCAAGTGGGCATTTGAAGGCATAGACGACATTAGTCTCTTTTAAAGCGTTCTGTTTTGTGTCTGGAGAGTTTCTCATGAGTAGGCTGGCCGTTTTTCTGGTTTTATAGTAAATCGTCAGTTGTATCCTCTGATTTTTGTCTGTAGGGATAATGTTTCTATTAACAATATCTTTCAGGACCCTTTCCTCCGTTTTATATAACGGAGGAAAGGGTCCTGAAAGTCATATTTAATAATATATATATCATATTTATCATATTTAATAATATATATATATATATATTTAATTATAATATTTATAATATTATAATTATTATAATATTATAAATATTTATATTTATAAATATTTATAATATTTCATATTTAATAATATTCATATTTATATTTCATAAATATATTTATGAAATATAAATATTTATATTTATATTTCATATTCATATTTAATATGAAAAATATGTCATATTTAATATTTATATATATTTAATCATATATATATATAATATGTCATATTATATATATATGTCATATTTAATATTTCATATTTAATTAATATATATATATATATATATATATATATATATATCTATATATATATATATCTATATATATATATCTATATATATATATATATATATCTATATATATATATATATATATATCTATATATCTATATATATATATATATATATATATATATATATATATATATATATATATCTATATATCTATATATATATATATTTATATATATATATATTTATATATATATATATATATATATATATATATATATATATATATATATATATATATATATATATATATATATATATATATATATATATATATATATATATATATATATATATATATATATATATATATATATATATTATATATATATATATATATATATTATATATATATATATATATATTATATATATATATATATATATATATATATATATATATATATATATATATATATATATATTCTTACACACAAAAGGGCTCCTGTGTACAAAATTGCACATATATACATACAAATACAGTGTACATACATTCCCAAAAAGGTTCCTGTATACAAAATCTACTGTGAATGAAGTTATTTGTGTTCAGAACTGACTGCAAAACATCTATGTATGATTTGACCACACCCCTGACAGCTGAGTGGACAGCGCTCGAGATTTGTAGTCCTAAGGTTACGGGTTCGGTCCCCGATGGAGGCGGAAACAAATTTGCAGACTTTCTTTCACCCTGATGTACCTATTCACCTAGCAGTAAATAGGTACATGGGAGTTACACAGCTGCTGCAGGCTGCTTCCTGAGGATGTGTAACAAAAAGGAGGCCTGGTTGATTACCGGGCCACAGGGACGCTAAGCTCCGAAATCATCTCAAGATAACCTCAAGATGACCCCCATAACCAAGTGTACTTTAGTTTTGAACATAGTCCATGACCAAAGTAAACATTCATATGCAATAAAATGCTCTACTTCCTTTAACTATTTGCAAAGAAAGAAGTACGATACCTAATTAACATAATGTATTCTTTTATATACAGTACTGTGTATACTAGACCAAGTTGTATAAATCATCATTGTAATTTAGCCAATTGTGTTAGCTGTTATTATTAGCATTAAAATGCTCTAAACATACTACTGTAACAATGCTTATAATACTGTATAACCAACACTTAATAACACTGCTGTAAAATCTAAGATATGTAAACCCATCATTCATGTTTTAATTAATTGTACCTTACTTATGCTAATATCCTCGACTATATTCATAGAAAATAGTAATAAAATCTTAAGCATACTCAGCTATACTTCTGGCAGGGGTGGGGGGGTAGGGTTGAGGTGAACTACAGCTCTTGGGTACTGCCTCCTGACCCTTAGTTGACTTATGTATAGGTTCCAGAGTCTGTTTAGCCGTTATATTAATTACTCTATTACTTTATCTTGTTTATTTACAGTTGTAGCAAGATTGTGACCTCGACTTCCCCACAATGGTAGAAGTAACAACAAACAACTTTAACCAACTTCTTCCTGGCATTTTGTCTGACATAAAGTCGTCTTCATTTGTTGCACTAGATACAGAGTTTACGGGACTTCTTGCAGATGCTGCCTTCAAGGGAAGGTCAGTACCCACCTGAATGTTGTTAAGAACATGTAGTACTGTACTGTAGATGCTGTTCTTTAGGGACGTTCTGTTCCAACTTAATGAACCCATGTGTGAATATTAAGTCAGATGTTATCTTTAAAAGAGGTTCAGTTTGTTCTTGATGAATGTTAAGAACATTCTTTTAGTATTTTTTGTAAATCATTTGTTAAGAAGAAATTATGACTGCAGTAATAAAAATCAAAAGTGTTTGGGGTGAATATATAAAGTAAATTGTTACAAGGCTTATAATTTTGAAAATTTAATTTTGCTATTTGTCACATAAGCCTCTGCATCTTGGTATTAGATAGTCCCTAATAATCCATTTATTGTATTATAACTTCAGCACCTAGCATAATCTGAAAATTGTGTATTCTATAATGTATTGACAGTGCATGTATTTTTAAGAATGAGTGGGTTAGACCATATTTGTTTCATTCTTTCAATTTTTCAAAGAGAGAACAACCATCAGTGTTCTTTGTTCTCCAGTCTTCCTTGAATGTTTGCGTGTCGGTTTTTGTACATTGTTTATAAGGAACGTATGTACCTTAGATAAAAGATGAGATTGAAGTGTGTACATGTGGAAACAAGACTGGAAAATTATTTAATTTGCAAATTGTTATGTTTTGAAAACCTGTTGCTTTTCTGTGGGAGCCCCTTTGGCTCCCTGGAGCTATAGGACTGATATGTGCTATATTAGTCTGAGGCTTCAGTCAATGGAGTCCTGCCTACCGGTGACCTGAGTCGAAACCTGACCCCCTCAGAGAGGCACAGGGGAGGTACAATCTGATACTTTGGTATCAGGTTGTGCCTCTGGTAATATAAGCCGCATACTTTGGTATCAGGTTGTGCCTCTGGTAATATAAGCTGCATACTTTGGTATCAGGTTGTGCCTCTGGTAATATAAGCCGCATACTTTGGTATCAGGTTGTGCCTCTGGTAATATAAGCCGCATACTTTGGTATCAGGTTGTGCCTCTGGTAATATAAGCTGTAGACTTTGGTATCAGGTTGTGCCTCTGGTAATATAAGCCGCATACTTTGGTATCAGGTTGTGCCTCTGGTAATATAAGCCGCATACTTTGGTATCAGGTTGTGCCTCTGGTAATATAAGCCGCATACTTTGGTATCAGGTTGTGCCTTTGGTAATATAAGCTGTAGACTTTGGTATCAGGATGAACATTGATATTTATACTCTGTCAACAGTTTGTTTGATGATGGGCCGAAGAGATACCAGAAGCTGGTATCCAACATTCGAAGGTTTACAATATGCCAGCTTGGTTTGGCAATCTTTAAGGTATTTGTTTATGATTACTTTGTAAAATATATTTATTTGATTAAATGTGGAGAATATTACTGAATCATGTTAACATGTAATTATAATAAAACCAATATGGTCAGTTTCATTGTTGGGCAATATTGGACAACCAGAAGGACTATTGATACATTTGAAATTACAGTACAATGTTACAAAATTTATTACATTGCAAAGTACTGTAATGTATATTTGGTTTTAGTACATGTTTCATATGATGTATATCTATGTGAAATTTGTGTATAATATGTGTATAATAATCATTTTGGTGTGTGTATGATGCGCAAAAACTAGCTCTTAAGAGACCTAGTTATTATACCTGATTAATACTTAATGACACTCCAATACAGCACTTGTCATACTTTCTCAGCTGTGAATGGTGGCTGCTTCCACTTCCTCTAGTTCAAGATCATTCCACTTATTTACTACTCTCACTGCATTTGTATTTCCTTGCATTCTTCTGGTTCATCTGTGTTTCCAACTCCAGCTATCTTGTCCACTTTATCCACCTTGTCGATTTGTCCCTCACCTGAATAAAACCATTTCTATCTACTTTGTCTATTCCCCTCAGTATCTTGCATGTTGTGATCATGTCACCTTAGGTCATCCTTTCTACTGATGTTGTTAGTGTTAGTTCTAGCCTCTCCTCATAGCTCAATTTTCTTATTTCTAGTGCCTGTGCTACAGCAAACTTTTGAACCTTTTAAATTTTCTTTTCTTGTACTTTACCAGGTGTGGGGTAAAATATGAAATTACAAGCTGAATTTCTTTTGCAGGAAAGAACAAATGTTTTATTGTTTGATTTTTACAGGGTGTTCCTGATGCCAATGCATACACCGTGACAAGCTATAACTTTTACCTTCGACCGCATTCTTGCATCTCTTTTGATCCCACATTTTTGTGCCAGACATCAAGTATAGAATTTCTACAGAAATACAAGTTTGATTTCAATAAGGTATTCTGACCCTGTTTTACTGAGAAATTACCCTTTTTGTGCTACATTATGATTTCTTGACTTTTGTGTAAATTAAGTTACTTGGTCTTAGAAGATCATTATCATTCTGTTCAAGAAAATATGGTTATGTCTTTGTTCTCTAAATCAGTGACCTTTGCATATAGCAGATCCATTTTACACTTGGTACTCCTCTGGGTTAGGTGTAATTCTACTCTCCCTGTGTATCATTATCCTCATTTCCCAATTTCCACTTCCATGGGGTGGGGACGTGGGGTAATGATGATGATAATATTGCATGAGTAGAATTACTGTGCAATTATGCCAGAAGAGTATTTTAGAGGGATGTCATAGAGAGATGTAAATTTTTAAAGTTAATAAATAGCAAGAGTGAAGAGAATGTACGGAAATAGTTGTCATGTTGAAGACATAAATGATGGTGGATGGTGAGAGGGTGTATTTGAGTGAGTTTGAAGATAGGAGATGATGATACTCCCTGTAAGAAGGTTGGCGCACAAGGGGAGTGAGTGTGAACTACACATGTGATGTTCCCAGAAACAAGGCTGGGTGGACTTGATTTATGTAAGATTGAAGTGAATATATTTGAAATTGAAATTGAAGTTTATTGAGGTATAAATACACACAAAGGGATGAGGTAGCTCAAGCTATTCTCACCCCGTTCATATTTGTACTAAATGTGTTATTTTGGGAAAAAATGTGGTACACCTGAATTTATGAAGTGGTGAAGTGTTGCTGTGGATGATTGCTGGAGTGTGGTAGTGGTGGTGGTGGTGGTATATAGTGGGATTGATATAATGAATAAACGAGTGATATTTTAGTGTTTATTGTACAGTATTTAGCTTTCTTTCAGTATAGTAATACAGTACAGGTATATAGCTTTCTTTCAGTATAGTAATACTATACTGTATTACTTGCCTGTTTATTTGGTATATGTGTTCCATTGTTAAGTAAAAAAAAAAAAATATCCATGTCGTGGCAGACAATGAACTGAATGAAGACTTGATGAAGAAGTGCACAATATAGCATAAAAGCTATCATAAGATAGGTGTACTATATTTGAACGTCTCCACCTCCTCAGTGGCTGTATTCTGGCATTGGGTGCATGAACTCGGATGAAATGGAGCAACTTCGAAGTGAATTATTCTCCCTCGTGAGAGGAAGTCAAGCCTTCAGGATTCCCTATTCGGTGAGTGTTGTGTTGCTCTATGTGAGCAACTGAAGACTGGGCAGGATGTGGGTATCATCCTTGTCTTAAAGTCTTCATTACCATTGCTGCCTTTGGTAATCTTCTGCCATCATCGTCATCATCATAATTACCAACATTATCATCACCATTACCAACAGTCATCATCATCATCATCACAATTATCAACAGTCAACATCACAATTACCAACAGTCATCATCATCACCACAATTACCACCAGTCATCATCTTCATAATTACCAACAGTCATCATCATCACAGTTACCAACAGTCATCATCATCACCACAATTACCACCAGTCATCATCTTCATAATTACCAACAGTCATCATCATCACAATTACCAACAGTCATCATCACAATTACTATCATCATCACAATTACTATCATCATCACAATTACTATCATCATCATCACAATTACTATCATCATCATCACAATTACTATCATCATCACAATTACTATCATCATCACAATTACTATCATCATCATCACAATTACTATCATCATCACAATTACTAACATCATCATCACAATTACTATCATCATCACAATTACTATCATCATCACAATTACTAACATCATCATTACAATTACCAACAGTGCAGAGAAGGAGTCGCAAAATTTATTTATTGCTTATTTATTGCCTTTAATGCCTTCCCTCATCACAATCGATTTGAGAATGGTCCAGGATGGACCAAAACGTCATCGTCCCTTCACTTTCTAGTGTGTGGTTTGGTCAACAATTTCTAACAGTCATCACTATATGTATCTTCATAATTGCCAGTATTCATCATCATAATTATTATTATCTTTATAATCAATTATTATTATTTTATTGCTCCTGTGGTTAATTTTTCCAGCTATGGCTTTGCCCCCCTCCCCCCCCCCCAAACCAACTTCTGGTAACCTTCTCAAGGATGCAACTCAAAACAGTTGCCTAAGTTCTGAGGACCTATTTCAGTCTTAGCTGAACAGAGGAACAGAAATTATTGGGATCATCTCAAAGTTCTCCATATGAGAGAAAGAAAGATGACGGGAGAGATAGCACTTAATATACGCGTGGGAAATACTTTGGGACAGAAATAAATATTTGGGACAGGTCCCAAATCTGCACAGTAAAATAAAAAACTGGAGTGAACGATATGGAAGAAAATGCAGAATAGAACCAGTGAAGAGCAGGGGTGCTATAGGCACAATCAGAGAGAACCGTATAAACATCAGAGGTCCACGGTTGTTCAACATCCTCCCAGCGAGGTTATCTTGAGAAGATTTCGGGGCTTTAATGTCTCCATGGCCCGGTCCTCAACCAGGCCTCCGCTCCCAGGAAGCAGCCCGTAGCAGCTGTCTAACTCCCAGGTACCTATTTACTGCTAGGTAACAGGGGCATTAGGGTGAAAGAAACATTTTGCCCATTTGTCTCCGCCACCACTGGGGATCGAACCTGGAACCTCAGGACTACGAATCCGAAGCGCTGTCCACCCAGCTGTCAGGTGCAGCTGGGTGGGCAAGCATAAGAAATATTGCCAGATCAACCGTGGACGTCTTCAAGAGAAAACTAGATAGTTTTCTTCAAGGAATGCTGAACCAACTGAGTTGTGGTGGGTATGTGAGCCTGCGGGCCGCTCCAAGCAACAGCCTGGTGGACCAAACTCTCACAAATCAAGCCTGGCCTCAGGCCAGGCTTGGGGAGTAGAAGAACTCCCAGAACCCCCATCAAGCAGGTATCAAGCAGAGGCATCAGGTGAAAAGAAACCTGCACAACCGTCTTTATCCCGCCCAAAAATGAATTCAGAATCCTCGGTTTGAACTGTACTCGCTTAGTTGTGCATGTAGGGGTTGAGCTTCGCCTCTTTGGTTCTACCTTTCAACTGTCAATCAACCGGTGTACAGATTCCTGAACTTATGGATATAGAACCTGAACTGTACACATAGAACCTGAACTGTTGGCACAAAACCTGAACTGTGGGCATAGACCACTGTGCTTCACACAGTGGTCAATCATTAACATAACTGACCAAGTGTGGAACACATCACCTACTGTGCCACACTACTGATGTGCTATGCCAATCTTGCACAAGTCATATGACTGTTCTTCAGATCTTACCTCGGTAGCATTCTACAGCTTCTTATTCTGAATGTGTCTCCGTCAGTGGTGTTACTTCAGTTTTAAATGGATAATAGTTGGAGCTAAATCTAGGCTCTTAAGGTAGATAGGGGAACTGCTCAAAAGAAGCACAAATACAACTGTTGGTCCCTGTTGTCTCTTGGATGACTGGGTGGCAGAGGGTTGACTTCTTGACAATTTATGGGGGAAGGAGAAGGCATGGTCTCAGAATTTGTGTACTTCCATTGCATGGATTCCATCTTTGACTTAAGAGTTCCAATGATGAATCCAGCCTTAACGTCTGTCACCAAACCAAGAAGAAAAACAAAGATTGGATCATCTTTGTTTGGATTAAGTAGTTCACAGCTTGGGCCATCCTCCCTTGTTGATCCTGAGGGAGATTTCATGAAACCTATTTTTGTTTTGCAAACCTTTGATAGAACTATACATAATTCAAGTTCATCTTTTGAGAAAATTTGCTGCGTTCTTTACAAAACTTCTCAGCTATGTTATGTTTGGAGATTTAGTTACTTGGTTTCTAGAGTATGTTTTGCACATTTGCAGAAAAATTATCATAGCAAAGTACCCTACCTGGGACTGCAGTATGTGGCTTAGAATGAGTTCTCATTTGGTTGAGTCATTCCTCATGGGGTGCTGACAGCAGCTCTGCTTTGTGAATGCCGAAATCTCATGCCTCATAATGTACTTTTTGCCCTACAGCATACGTCAAACATCTCTGAGGCACCTGCAAGACTTCTCTTTACTTAATCTTTCTTCCAGTCATCATCATCACAATTACCAACTTTCAGAGCAACCAAATGTAATAATTTAGAAATCAGATTTTGTTGAGTCACTGTATGAGAAAAGTAAATATAAACTGTATAAAACAAGGTACATTTGGCCCCTTTAACTCCCACCCTTGCTGCTTCTCTTTCCCTGTGTTCAGCATCTGTTTTTCTTTTGTGTGGTGAAGTATATGGGGTGACTTTGGTGTGGAAAGCCTGGTGACATGCTAGCCCTATTATGACCCTGAGTAGAAGGTTTGCAAGGTTCCCTAAAGTGCTGGTGCTAGTATGCTGCCCTGCCTCTGCACATGATTCAGTCCTTGAGAAATGATGGATCTTAACTTAGGGAGCAACTGAAAAATCTTCTAAGAAATGCATTTTTCATGCAACTCAAAACCTGATTTATTTAATGTTCATCATTTACAAAAGTGTGCTTGTTCAATGACCTAGTTAGTGCAATTTAAGGCCATATCTGATAGTATGTTTCCTAATCAAGGTAACCCTATTTCAGCCTATTAGATTTTATTGGTACTCAATTTTTAAGAAAAAATAGTATCCTGTCCAATTAAAACTAATTTTATTAATCATTTGCTTAACACTTTCGCCCGGGCATGACGCAGCATTGCGTCATCCGTTTACTGTCGGTAATGCCGGGGATGACGCAGCATTGCGTCATCCACTTTAAATAATCGCCAAAAATCAGGTTTTTATCCGATTTTTTTGGGACTGGTTTTAAAATGCGCGCCGATGTCTTCCCATTTTCTTTGTTGAGCCTCGTGGCCCTCAGGCGGCTTGGCACACGCCGTGGGCCCATTGTTTTCGCTCCACTGTTGTGACCAATGTCGCCTCCCCCTTGCATCTCAAACGTGTGAACATTTCGGCTATTTTCCGTGGCTATATTTCTTACTGCAGCTTTAGAAACTATCTACGCTTACTCCACGATGGATAGTGATCATGAACAAGGCCCTTCCAGGAAGAAAATTGCGAAAGAAAGGCTTGAAAAGGGCGGGAATTGGGAGTGTAGCAGGAAGGCGTCTGAGCGCTCACTTGCGGCTAACGCGTGGCCCGTCTTCAACTCGTCGGCGGTTGGAGCGTGACCAGGTTTTTTATCTTATATGCTAATGTTCCTCTAGAGAATTCTATTGCGAACCCATTGAGACCAAAATGAAAGACCTAGGACGAAAATTGAGGTGACCAGAGTGAAAATAGTGAAAACATTTTATGGCGTTTGCGCGCTACTGGGTAACTCGTTCGCACTTTCTCTGTTTGCTGCGGGTAATTAGTCGGGCTTTTGGAGTTTATATGCATTTAGTGCTGTGAAGAATTCTATTACGAACACAATGATACAAAATTTAATCTCGTAGGACGAGAATTAAGGTGACAAAGTTGAAGAGAGTATACACTTTTCAGAATTTACGCGCGCTCCCGTGACACCCTGGGTCCCATATCGCACAGTTGAGGGGTGGCGGGCGGGGTACGCCAAAGTGTTAACTATGATTGCCTAAATAAATCAAGATCTGGCTCTTGGGCTCCATCTTCTATCTCTGGGTACTTGTTTTTATGCCTTGACATCATGGCTCATATTTGTGCTCATGCAGTGCTTTTGTTTCAGGTGCAGGACCAGCTAAGCATTATAGGAGAGTGGGGAGCAAAAGCTAATGAGGGGGAGACGACTATCCCCTCTGATGACATTGATGTTACCTCCCAGGTGATACTTGTGGTCAGCATACGAAGCAGGTTTCCAGATCTCTGGGCTGCATTGGACAATAGACAGGTAATTCTGGTCTCTGGGTTGCGGTGGATGATGGACAGGTAAGGCTGGTGTATGGGCTGCAGTGGATATTACATGAGATCTGAGTTACAATGATAATGAAGAAGAATGGTTCTAATAAACCCTGTATTGTAGGTAGGGTTGCGGTGGATGATGGACAGGTAAGGCTGGTGTATGGGCTGCAGTGGATATTACATGAGAAAGTTTGAGATCTGAGTTACAATGATAATGAAGAATGGTTCTAATAAACCCTGTATTGTAGGTAATCTTTCCATTCATCTTCCTGATCTTTGCTCATGGGATCCTCATGGTTGAGGATCCCAGGTTCAATCCCTGAGCCGAACAGAGATGGTTGGAGGGATTGGAGGTCAGTAGATAGACCTAGGGGGGGGGGGGACCTGGATAAGCCTAAGGACAGCTTCCTGTCCTTGACCATGGGAATTACAGTATCTCTTGTTCCCTCCTGGGCTTGATGGGTGAAATTAATGCATTTTTATCTTGACAAGTCATACAATTTAGTGAATATATAGACATTAATCAGGAATGGTAAGATAATGCTTCTTTTATTCCTTTTATTTTTATCAGACATATTTTTCTGTACTGTATCTTTTCTGCATTGTGTGAGTACAGTATATTAAAGAATTTGTGAATATAATTTTTATCACAATTTTTATTAGATTTTTCTTCCTTTCATCTCACTGATAAATTCGTCACACAAAGAACTGCTCTGGTAATGAATGATTGCTAAAATTGTGTGATTCTTAAAGATGTCACACTAAGATGTCCAGCAGTGTGTGATTCTTAAAAGTGTCACACTAAGATATCTAGCAGTATGTGATTCTTAAAAGTGTCACACCATAGCTGATACTCAGACTCTGGAAGGAAAAGTTTGAGTTTGAAAGGATTAATGACACAACCTCTGCCAGTTGTATTTGCCATTGTATGAAAATAATTGGTGTTGATAAGTTTGCCATGTGAGAAGTGCTACCAGCTAACCACATGTACGCTATACTCAAGAAAGGCTGCTGTAATATAGGTAATGCATGTTTGTGAAATATTGCTATGCTCTATTTAGGAGCTTTAACTTTCTTAAATTATTTTTGTATTACCTTAGCTGAGGGTTTTTTCTTGAAAATTAGTAACTAATATGAAATATCAAGCATATCTTAACACTTTCGCTGCCCAGGCGGGCGACTTGCCGTGCACCTCAAGGTCGTTCGAGCAGTGCAAGTGAACCCACCACCACCCACAAATGTTTATACTCTTATACTCTTTTTTTTTTTTTTTTTTTTTTTTTTTTTTTTTATAGCTTTCTGGCCTCAAATTTTATTTTTATGTTACATTATTCAGTTTGGTATCAAATTGTTTGCAATAGAATGCTGTAAAGGAATATTTGCATATAAGAACATATGTGTCTTACTGTCCTATACTTTAGATCCACCGTGCACCGCAAGCTAGGCAGAGAGCTCACCACCACATAAAAATGTTTATACTCTTTTTAGCTTTCTGACCTCAATTTTTTTGCTACATCGTTCAATTTGATATTAAATATTTGATATGAATAGAATGCTGTAAAAGGATATTTGCATATAAGAACATATAAGTCTCACTTTTCTGTACTCTCAATTAAAACTCAATAAGTTTTCCCTCATATATGTTTCTTTCAATGCTTTCGTCATGGATTGGCTCTGGTCTTGATCAGTATCCATCTGAAAGTCAATTTGCAGTGTTTATAAAGCCGGTAACAACAACTACCCAAGATGAGATAAAATAACCGGAATGGGGAAACTTTTTGACTCCAAGAAAGGCTGCAGCTGTCACAGGATCAGGAGAACAGTGAGCCTTCAGTGTGGGTGGGGTATACAGGAAATGGGCAGAAGTTGGGGCTCATTTTAAAACAAGTCCCGTAGTATTTGGACAATAAATGGAATTTCTAACAAAAAAAAAATAATGACGCCGTTTGCATCATCACGCATACTCCGTATTTTGGTTCCGTGACGGAATATGCGGCATTCGGCAGTGAAAGTATTAATTAAAGTATTGGTTTATCACGTTAGGCTGTAGAATCTAAACTAGGCTGTATTTTTTACTTCTGCAGGTTATCATTCAGAAAGTGTCGGCTTTGGAGCGTGCAAGACTTGAGGCGCAGGATCCTGAAGGCAAAGAGTTTGTAGAAACTGTTGTAAGAAGTATGTTGGGCTTTACGAGTGTGTTCCGCTGTTTAGCAGATCACCAGAAGCCCCTCGTCCTTCACAACTGCCTTTTAGATCTTATGCTGATATACAAGCAGGTTTGTGGCTCAGCCTCAGTATTGGTTACTCCTGCTAAGGAAATGCCTTACCTTTTCTTAATTCTTAAACATGACTGATTTTCTCCTAGTGATAATTTATGGTAAGAAGTTCACAGTGGATATACATCCAGCCTTCAACTTTCACAATGGTTTTTCTAGGGGGGAGCCCCTTCGGCTCACTAGAGCTATCGGGCTAATATGCGATATATTAGCTAAGACACTAGTCAATGGAATTCAGCCTATTGGGGGCCATGAGCCAGAACCTGATCCCCTCAGAAAGGCACAGGGAGCAATTGCCCCTGGAAAACACCCCAGTGGTTTCGGGCATTCCTAATCTGCCATCGACTGGGGTTAGGCACCCAGAAAGATAGCTATAACAATATAGACCCCACATGGTAAGAAAATTACAACCAAAAACCGAACAGAGAGACAGTAACTCCTCCAGTTCCCAAGGAAACAATCAAGCAAGTAAACGTAACACACCTCTGTCACGCAGCTCCCCCCCAAGGAGGGGAAGGGGGAGCCCTGGACCCTCTGCGACAGCTACCCAGCAACCCCAGTTCGTTGGCTATTGCGATCTATGGCGGTCGTAGACTCTGGCTGCAATTTCCAAGCAGTGTTTTGTCTTGATGGTGTTCTCTGCAGTGTTGAGGCGCAGTGGCCAGGTGTAACCAGTGTTCTGGGGCTGCATGCTAGGGTTCTCGTCCCTGGTGCGTTCGGGATGCCATTTCCATAGGGGTTTCTGTGGGGAGCCTCTTCGGCTCCCTGGAGCTATAGGACTGATATATGCTACATTAGTCTGAGGCTTCAGTCAATGGAGTCTTGCCTACCGGGGACCAGAGCCGGAACCTGCCCTCCCCCCCCTCACCAGAGAGGCACAGGGAGCAATGGCTTAATCAGACCCCTTGTATTTGGGGGTATTCCTTGTCTATCATTGACCAGGGTTAGGCACCCAGAAAGGTAGGCTACTCAAAACAAACCGCACATGGTAGAAATTGTAAAAACCCAAGACCGAACAGAGAAAAAGAACTCCCCAAAAGAAAACTAAGGAAACCAACAAACGCTCAATTGTTATTCACCGCCACCGCACAGCTTGTCTGCGCAGCCCTCCCCTGCCCAGGAGGGGGAGGGGAAGCCCCGGACCCACACACTGGCCCCTCACACCTCACTTCGTGGCTGAAGCGGCCTTTGTTTGGCCTTGGGTAGGAAGTGGTATTTTTGCTAGTTTGGGGCGCAAGTGCTGCTCGGCACACCTACCAACACTGTGGCCGTGTTCCCTGTTCCTGTTGTGGTTGTGCCTTTGTGTGATTTTTCTTTTCCTTTTGTTTTTGTTTGGAGAAGGTCTGCCTGGTTTGACTATTAGTCCCCCTAAGATATTTTGGTGGCCCTCCTCTAGCATATCAGTCTGGTATAGCTCTGGGGAGTGTGCGGGACTCGCCCAGAAAATGGCGTTTCATTACATTCAATGCTGGTTTTTATTATTTTTTTAAAATATATTTCCTCATACTGAATAGGGGTATAAGAAATAGTTTCAGAGTAATGTACAGCATTTGGCTATTCTGTAATTTGATAAAATTGTTTTAGTGTACATCTGCCTGTTTGGCCAGTACTTTAACGATAATTTTCAGTGCATACGAGATCAGCCAGGTTGTCCCTCAGAAATTGTCTGTTTTATTGTAACTGACTGTCTGAAGAATCATGTTCTGTTTCTTTGGGCTTCTAGTGTAATAATAATATATAATAATACTGTATAAAAATAATAATAATAATACAGTACTGTAATAATAATAAAATAGTAGTTATGGTAAATGATAATATATAACAATAATACAGTAATAATAATAATATTAATAACTCTGCAAAGAAACTATTTGTTCTAATTCTTCTAAAATACATCTTTCAGTTACATCAAAACCTACCAACATCATATGACATGTTTAAGTCCAACTTGCACAAGATGTTTCCTATCATCTATGACACAAAGTTCATCGCTTCAGAGCTGAAAATTTTGTATAGAGAAAAGGATGAAAAAGGTACTTTTTATACCATTATTATTATTATTATTATTATTATTATTATTATTATTATTTTATTATTATTATTATTGTGATTTTATGAGTATTAGTAGTGAACAAATCCACACGAGCCGTGATGAGGGTTTGAACCTATGCGTTGGGTGTTCCCAGAAGCTCGCTCTGGTGTGTGTGTGTGTGTGTGTGTTTCTCAACATACACACACACACACACTCTTGCCATATATATGCATGCTTGCATACATACACGCATTCACTGAGTGAATTATATTCACCCAAAATTACATATATTATCATTGTATATGAGTATACATGTCTTGGAATCATTTAGTTTTAGTGACTCGTTATTATTTGTTTATATTTCAGTGAGGAACTTGATTAATAATACGGGGCTGGTTGAGCTACATTCATCTCTGAAGAGGGAGATGCCAGTTTTATACCAACCCTCACTCAAACACTGCCCGCCTGACAACAAGTATAGTTAGTATGCTTTATTTGTAATGTTATGACTGTAATGTTATTGTTAATATTAATAAATAATATTGTTAATATTATTTATTTGTAATGTTATGTTAATATTACATTTCGTATGTCTGTGTGTTATGCCATGCTTCACTTTTAATGTTAAGACTGCATACTGGGCTATGAAAGTGGGAAACAGGATAACAATAATAATTATTAATATGGCAGCATGGAAAAATTGCAGAAACATGCAGGAAGTTTGTTGTGATAGTTGATAACAGATGCATTGGTTTGCAGACATATCTTAATAGTTATTCAGGAAGTCACAAATTTTGGAGTGTAACAGTTCAAAATGTCTAACATATTAATATATGGCACTAAGAAATCACGCATTGAGTTGGTATAGTTTAATACAAAATATCCAAAATTACCAGCAGGCAACCGAGAGGAATTAGTGAGGTGGCACAATTTGGAAGAGATTTTGAATCATAATTGACAATGTTAAGCCACTATAGAATCAACATTGATGATATTGATTAAATGTTGAATTGCCATTGTTCTTGGGTACTGTGTCCACCGGGGTAACAGCCAACTAACACTCAGGTTCTTATTTGCTGCTACATGAATAGAGGCTGTGTGTAAGGTTTGCTTTTTATTAGTTTGATGTAAACAAAAAAGTAAAAAAATAGTAATACTGTACTAACTTGATATTTTAAAAGCTAGGGATAGATGGGGAGCAAGAAAGATGGGATAAAATAAGATAACCATAAAAATATTGCAGGGAACAAAATTAGAACACAGTGGTTAAGAAAACCGTGAACGTGTTCAGCTTTCTGTTGGTTGCCTATACTGCAACAACCTGTCCAACACTAATATAATTGTATATTTGTAGGTGGAAACGAGACACTGCCCCACGAAGCAGGCTATGATGCTTTCCTCACCGGTGGGTGTTTTCTCACTATGGCCCACGTTCATGCCATGCTCCAAATGTCATCGTAAATATACCAGTCTTCCTCGTCATTCTTTGTTGATGAAAAATAGTAATTGTGAATATTTTTATTTGTTGATTTCTTTGTGCATAGGTGAGTATGACCTTCATAGCCAATGTCTAAGGGTTAAAATATAATCATAATGTGATATCTAGATATCAAGTTGTTTATTAATAAATTACACTGAAATTGAGTGTGAGATCCATATAAATGTTTTGTAATATTGTTGCTATTAAGAGATTTTACATGATTTATGATTTAGAATAGAGCTAAAGATGTTCAGTTTACCCAAGAATCTTAGGAATATTGTATAATACAGAATACATAAATAACAATTTTATTAAGGTAGTTTGATACACATGTGATAAACAGTTGATTGGGAAAGAGGATTTCATGATGAGTGGTAGTGTAATCACATCATCACCTGGGCTTCATGATACCCTTCTCTCTGAGTAGCATAACAGGCAGAATTCAGTGAGTAAGAATTTTGAGTGTAATTTATGGTAGGAAGAACAGATAGTATAGTATATATATTGAGCTGCTGAGGTCCAGGGGCCAGATTTACGAAGCAGTTACGCAATAACTTTCGAACATGTACATCTTTCCTCAATCTTTGACGGCTTTGGTTACTTTATTAAACAGTTTACAAGCATGAAAACTTCCCAATCAACTGTTGTTATTGTTATAAACAGCCTCCTGGTGCTTTGGAGCTCATTAACTGTTTAATAATTGTAAACAAAGCTGCCAAAGATTGAGAAAAGATGTACAGGTTCGTAAGTGCTTGTGTAACTGCTTTGTAAATCTCGCCCCAGGAATGTATTAATGTAGCCAGAAGGACTTTTAACTGTTGCACTGAACACAAGCTGTGGTACTTGAGTGACTGTTAACTGTGACACTGAATACAAGCTGTGGTGCTTGAGTGACTGTTAAATGTGGCACTGAATACAAGCTGTGATACTTGAGTGACTGTTAATTGTGGCACTGAATACAAGCTGTGTTACTTGAGTGACTGTTAACTGTGGCACTGAATACAAGCTGTGATGCTTGAGTGACTGTTAACTGTGGCACTGAATACAAGCTGTGATGCTTGAGTGACTGTGGCACTGAATACAAGCTGTGATGCTCAAGTGACTGTTAATTGTTGCACTGAATATAAGCTGTGATGCGTGAGTGACTGTTAACTGTGGCACTGAATACAAGCTGTGATGCTCAAGTGACTTAACCTGTGACGGTGAATACCAGTTACAACCAGGGAATTATTACTCTCTGCACTCTCCCAAGTTTTCTGCACCTGTATCCTCCACTGACAGAGATGCTGTATGACTGGATACGTCCTGGGATCCACGGCATGAATTTAACATCATGTAACCATAGTGTCCAAACAATGATAACTGCCGATCAAATCCGTGGGAAAACTTTTATTATGGGTAACGATTGACCCTAAAATATTCCAAGAATACTGTTCCCAAATGGTGTTATGCTTAATAATCCAGTATTTATACAGTATATTATAGCTTTAGCTAGAATTGTTTAATATCATCTTTTATAAATATTAGTAATTGCGTCAGCTGTGCACTCTTCCCGCAGGTTGTCACAGCAACGCCCCATGAGCCCACGAGAACATGTTTACGCTCTTAAGAGCTTAGCAA
The DNA here is from genome assembly GCF_040958095.1 of Procambarus clarkii. NCBI lineage: Eukaryota > Metazoa > Arthropoda > Malacostraca > Decapoda > Cambaridae > Procambarus > Procambarus clarkii. The sequence goes on along the minus strand of NC_091180.1, from coordinate 14,866,035 downwards.
ATTGTGTGCAGATTCAAAGGGCAGCAATTCCTTATATGGTATGGATATTCTTCATGTTTCCTTTATCGCTATCATCATCATCATCATCATCACCACCAGTATATAATACATTCTACACTATATAATAGGTTCTACAGTGAATAACAGGCTTTACAGTGTATATTCACTAATAGGCTTTAAAGTCTATATAATAATTTCTACAGTGTGTATATTAGTCATGTTAATGTGTATATTAGAATCTACAGTGCATATACTGTATTAGGCTATGCAGTGTGTACACTGTATTTAGCTTCACAGTGTGTATACAGCATATATTTTTTGAAGATGTGTATTTACATAGATGTATAGAGTGCAGGCAAGTTGCCCATTCACAGTTTAAAGACCGGAGACATTTACGAGTCAGTCTTTTTATTGCTCTGGATTCACTACAGTCCAGTGAAACACTTGTTTTTGAAACTACTAAAATTGGTTGGCTGTCTGAGCAATTTAAAATTGTTGTTTACTTGCACAGGACAAGTTTTCTGTGATGCTACCTGGTTCAGAAAGTGTTGTGGAGGCTTAGGTCTCTCTCAGTATCTGTTGGCCTCTTTTGTTTATCCTGACATGGACAAAGATTATATCACTGTAAATGCACAAATATACCAAGTCCTCTGTAGGGCCTTGGGAAACAATGCTGTACTGGTATGTAGGTTTTACCAATTTGTGAATTTCTTTAGCAAACTAAGAATTTCATTGCTCAATATGGTAAGATCCTCCTGTGTCCTTGGGCTGGATCATGCTACTGTCGGACTGGATTACTGACACTGGCACTACAGGGGAACTACTTGAATGATCCCTCCATCATTATTATAAAGGCTAGGAAGGCACTGATGAATATCCAGTTCAGCCCAGGATAACTGCCAGAGATCAATTCGTAAACGCCTCCAAGCCTCTCTCGTACCCTTAAAATATCATTTCACCTGCCTGGTCACCTCGCTTTGTGTGGATCATACTTATATATACATTTAGTGCTTTGTGTGTGCACTTTTACAAGACCAAATTTCCTTGATATTTTTCTGGGCCATTTTCTCAGTTCAGTGCTAGTGGTACATAGCAGTTGCTTAGCTCTGTGATCCCTTATGTCATTGAAAGTCATCCAGAACTTTGATCGGTAATTTTACTTGTTGTTGTGCTCATTGTCCATTAGGCCTTTATCTCACCTTGTGTACCCAACAGGTCACACTTTGGCAAAGTAGTTGTGGCTATTTATTTTCAAATGGCCTTTTCTGACTCTGCTCATTTCTCTCCCTCCTACCCATACTCCCTCTTTTCCACTCTTCCAGTATTCCTCCCTCCCATTCTCCCATCCTTTCATTTTCCATTCCTTCTGTCCTTCCTCCCATTCATTCTTCCATTTTCCATCCTCCCTCCCTTGCTTATATTCTATCTCTATTGATCCGTCCCATTCTCTCTCTCAGAACATTCAATTTAAGCACCCACCAAACACAAAACTTAATCACAACGTTATTTTTACTTTTGATATTTTGATGCAAAGTCGTAAGAACATTGTGTTTACATTGTGTGTCGTGAAGAGCTGAAAATTGGGTTGAAAACACAATATAGCAAAACCCATATATCAGATTTGATAGGAGTCATTGGGTGTCACAATAGGAGCCAATCTTATTTGAAGAAGAAGCATGAAGAGTCGACCTCGACCCCTCTTACAACACTCCCCCATATAATCTGGATGGTAGAGCAATGGTCTCGCTTCATGCAGGTAGGCGCTCAATCCCCGACCGTCCAAATGGTTGGGCACCATTTCCCCCCCCCCCCCAACCCGTCCCATCCCAAATCCTTATCTTGAAACCCCCTCCAGGATATAACCCCCCTTGGGAGGCTATATAGTTATATTGGCTTGACACTTTCTCCTGATAGTTCCCTTCCCTCCTCCATATAATCATAATTCACCTTGGAAAGTTACGTGAGGCTAACCACAACTGTCTCATCTCCAGGCTCGGACAGACAGACATTCTCTTTTCAGCCATAGATACATTGTCACAGGTATTGCTTGACTTTCTTAACTGGGTGTTGTAATAAGTTAGATATCACTGAACACTCAAATTGGCTTTTGGGCATCTCTCACATTTTAGTTAATGGCAGAGGACCTCGTGACCTGACTTAGTATTTTAACCTTAGCTTTGTATCTGGAGTATTGGGCATTATGACCCACTATTGGGACTAGTAAAGCTGCTTGAAAGGGGTGCCATACATAGTATTTTGATGGTCATCCCCCTGTTGTCTCCTACATTTCCCTTAGTGGGCTCCATCAGTGTTACCCTCAGGTTTGTGACAGCTCACAATTGGGAGGTCATTCTGTTCAAACTTGCCTCTCAGTGTGCCACTTAAAATGTTGCTAATTTTGTTGTTAGTGCTATGTTGTATATTAGACACAAAGTTATGGTAAATGATATTACAAGGATCACCAATACACATGCGTTGTTCAGTTATGCTTTAAGACATTTGATTTAAATTATAAACAATATAAGTTTTTTATATACCCTAGGAGTTGGCTGGCCAAGATCCGAAATCTAAGCGACCTCCCTGGTTACTAGTGGAGGGCCGCACCAGGTCGGCATTGGTGACTCCTGGCAGTGTGTCGATAGCACTGGCACAGTACGGACATCTTGATGTTGTACCTCGTAACGCCAACTCTGTCCTGGTTGCTACGTCTTCATGGTTGTGGTAAGCATCGAGAGAAACCAGTTACAGTACACATTTAGTTAGTATCTACATTATCTGTTCGTGTCATTATTTGGGTGAGGTGCTTTTGAGTGAATGTATCTGACTATTAGGCTTTGTGGTTGTGTATTAGGCATTATAGTTTGCATATTAAGCTTTATAGGGTATATTAGGCTTTATAGTGTGTATATTAGGCTTTATAGTGTGTATATCAGACTCAACAGTAGTGTATGTACTGTATATTAAATTATGCTTATATTGTGTGTATTAGACTTTACATTGTATATGTTAGGCTTTACAACACATATATATCTTTTCTTACTTCTTTGGTCATATAGACTTTCGACCTGGGATAAAATTGTGAGAAACGTAAAAGTGACAGTTAGTAGCAACCTAGAGTTCAAGATAACAACGGATCAATGTACAAAATAAAGTTGGCAGTGCCCCGAGATTTATCAAATGAAGAGTCAGTAAAAGAAGTATGAATAGCATATTTCAGCTATATCTAGCACTGATGAAGCCTCACTTGGACTACATTTTGCAGCTCTGGTCGTTGCACTTCAGAACAGACATCAACTCTTAGAATATGTTGACCAAACCACACACTAGAAGCTAAAAAGACGACGACATTTCGGTCCGTCCTGGACCATTATCAAGTCGTTTGTGAAAAGACGAGAAAGGCATAGGCATAAGTAAGGCAAGAGAGAGAGGTGAGGAGGAGGAAATCTTAGAGGAAGGTAAAATATCTTTGGATATTACTGTGCAGAGAAGGGCGACTAAACAAATATCTGGTATTGGGAACCTTTCCTACAAGAAACACATGATATGGGGAGATATGATTGAGGGTTTCAAGTAGGTTATGGGTAGAAATTGGGGAAATATAAATAGGGTTCTGAAACTAGTCAGAACAGATCAGAAATTGTAAAAATTGGTACATGCTCAAGAAATTTTGTAGTAGGAAAAATATAAGGAAGTATTGGTTTGGGAATAAAGTTGCGAATAGGTGGTAGAGGTTACAAACTATTATTATTGAGACAAACACTTTCATAAATTTCAAGAATAGAGTGGATAGGTCTATGGGAGAGGAAGTGGATTTAAATTAGACCTACCTAGTGTGGACACTCGGGCCTGTTGCACTGCTCTGTGATTCTTATGTTCTTATAGTCAAAAGATTTTATTTTCGTTTTAATGGTGCACCTTTCAATGAAGACTAAGTTTGGTAAAATTCAGGGTTTTGTCATAGCTGGCAATATTAGTTCTGGCATATAGTGCTATTATTTACAGCATAAAACTTACTTATGGCACTAGATAGGAACTGTTATTTCTAACATGCTACATAAATAATTTTTGGCACTTGCACATTATTACATCATGCCTTCAACACTGTCATTTTACTCAAGAGTACCTTCAACTCCTTACATGCTCGTATTGTCTCCCTTGCACGGTAAAGATCATCTTCCTCCTGCCGATGCTGTGACAGTCAAGGTGGTAACTACTCTTAGGGTTTAGAAATTATAGCAATGCATTTTGCAGAGATTATTTTCCCCTGAATATTTTGTTAAAATGCAGAGGTCGTGTTCAAGTTCACTTAAGTAAGGATATACGAGGTTGATGCAGGTCAGCCTAAACTCCTAAAGATTAGTTTTTTGGGCAGAATATTTTAATGGTTTCACATATATAAAAGAAGTGTATGTATGTGTGTGTGTGTGTGTGTGTTTTTCTTTGACTTATGAGTTTTGTCAACAGCACAAGAGACATCTTTACAAACCTGGCAAAGGACAGCCACTTGAAAGTTAAATTCTACAATAGACTTCGGCATTCTCCATTTGTGAGGACCCTTGCCTGGTATGTATATCTCTGGTTACTTTACACTTCTCTGAATATTGTTGACTCTCAGATGCTTCTGAAAGTTAGTGAGTAGCTGAAGTGAATGTCACATTGTAGAGGATGAAACATGTGCACAATATCTGTACGTGGGAGATGGAAATTGGGTGATGTTTTAGCCATCCTTAATCAGTGTTGTGTTACTGCTTGATAGTGGTCCAGGGCAGACAAGATGTTACGACTTGATTAAAAATACATTGTGAACCTGCTGTTTTGATTTAATAATAGTCCAGAAAAGATAAAATATTATGACGATAATTGCCCAGGTAAAACCAAATGCTGACTTAATAAAGGTCCAGGTTCAGGATTTACAGATGGCTTGTGTGTCCATGTTTAAAAGTTCCAGAGTGCTATGTGGTAGTTCATAGCAATTATAGCCTTAGACTGAGGGCAGCCTCATAGCATTTCAAGTTCCTAACCAGTTTAGTATATACTAAGCCCCCATGATCCAAGTGGTGCAGAATTCATACGTGGATAGGTAAAAAAGCAAGAATAATAATGACACTAATTTGTTTTGTTAAGGACAGGAAGCCTGTGTATATATATATATATACTTTAAGCTGGTAATGAGGACCTTCCCCCCCCCCCCCTCCAACATCAAACTACTGATTCTCCCCAGGATGAACCCCACAACAGTAGCCTAACTCATGGGTACCTGGGAACCTTTTTACTGCTTGGTGAACATAGGCATAAGGTGTAAGGATATGTGTCCAACCATTTGTTCTGCCTGGGAATTGAACTTGGGATCCCTGAGTGTGAGTCGAGAACAAAGCCCATAGGTTCCATTCACCTAGACTGTAAATAATAATAATAATAATAATATAAGCCCATAGGATTATTATTACCCCATAGTGCAGTATAGTATTTTATCACCTTTTTGAAATGCGCATATTGTTGGAACTAAATTTAATTTAGTCACGCAAATCATTAATCAGCTGTGATGAAAAATTCTGTACTCTTAAATTCTGGAATACTGTCGGGAGCGAGCTATTTAAAATGGAATGCAAAAAGTTGAATGATGCAAGTGGAGTTTGAAGGATAGGAAAAATATAGTAAATATGTTTTAGAGATAACATTTATATAATGGTAGTAAATGTGTAATTACAGAGCAGATTGCAAAACTTATAATTAATGCTATTTATTTGTTTGTTACAAGGTCTGGGGCCTTGATATCCACTGGACTTAGTGCATGGATTGTATATTCTACACTTAAAAAACCTTCCTAGTCATTCACCATGAGGTAATGTACAGTATGTCGAGTAATAATATATAAATAAGTTTATTTTTCAAACCTTGTCTGATTATCCTTGTCAAGATTATAAAGCATCTGGGTAAACTGGACGTATCAAATGGTTGGCATGAAAGGAGGCATTCTCTGTACTGTACTCGTGGAGTAGGCATACTGCTGTTTAATAATGCCCGGTTAAATAATTATTGTATAGAAAAGGTAAAGTTTATTATTATTTGAAGCTAGAGAGGCAAAGTATAGTACAGTATATAAAATCTTACTCGCTTCTCTTGAAATAATGAGAAATGTAATGGGGATGGGAGGAAAAAATAGTGAATGGGAGGGAATGGATCAAGGTGAAAAAGAGATCTAGGTGTCAAAGGAGGGTAAATGGTAAAGGGAAAGAATAAGAAGGATGAAGAGAAAGGGGGGTAGAAACTGAAAGGAGAAGATAATGGGGTAAAGGAGTTAAGGGAAGATAAAGGGAAAGAATAAGCTGCCACCATCTTTATTCTTTATAGACAAAATGGAGTTATGTTATTACGTCAAATTACTTTCTAATAAGGTAAGTGTATAACATCATTAATAGTCGACATATTTGTCATACTTTACATGTATAAATCCAAGTCAGATACCAACACAAGCCGGGTCACTGACAACTCCAAGATGTTACACCACTGAAACTATCCCTGACATTTATACACATCTCGTATGCAACAGTACATTACTTTATACCCATAACTCACCAACATATTCTTACTAGGCTGCTTGCAAAGTCTGGCTTCTTCAACATAACTCCAAGACTCGTGTGGGAGGCTACCAGTAGCTCTCTGAGTTTGGTTGTGTCTCTGAATGTTAATTTTCTTGAATGCCTTCACCCCTGACTGGTTCAATAATTTAATTGAGATCTAGGGAGGAAAAAACTTTGCCTATTGATATAGCCTGGGGGGGGGGGTGTCCCTTACTATCAAACAACAACAAGGTGGCTGCTCATTGTTGGGAACCTCAAAGCATTGAAACATGTGACCTACCACAGTTATGAGATTAGCAGGTCTTTAATGATGTGATTTACTGGCCTAGACTCATTAACTGTTGACCCAGCCACCTGACACATTATAAGGTGTGTAAATAAATGTGACATCAAGATGCCAGACTCATGTTGCTGACTTCAACTCTTTATAATATATTCAGCATTACACTCACTCTCTCTTATGCTAAAGGTGGTGAATTCATGGAAGGAAATTGACTGTAAATGTACATTTCACCCCTCTAAAATCCATCAGTACAGGGCATCGCAGAGAGGAACGCTTTAATATTGGTGAAGTTTCTCATGTCATGGGTTAAAAAACAAAACAAAGCTTGGTGCTCATTAAATTTCACCACACTGTAAAGTAACTGAAGCAACTAGACCTTCAAGACTGCATTCACAAGTTGTCAGTGACATCAGCACCATCCTACAGTTGCTCATCAACGGTCAAGAGCTGCTGCTGGCTGTTAGGGCCACACAGGAATTTTCATAGTCCCTTACATTCACTGCAAAGCATCAACGTTTACCTCATGGTCATCACCTTCCGTCTCCCTGCGGACCTGCCTCTGGTTACCTGGTAATGTGCAGTGTTGTCAGCAGTGAAGAGGTTGCTGCTTTTCAGACATGGGGTTACCCCTTACTTCACTCCAGATGGGTGCTTATAAATTTCTACCTGTAATTTTGCTGCTACTAAGGTGATAAATACATATTTAGAAAACTATGCATGCTGCAGACAGTGTGGACAGTTCAATATCTCACATCTGTGAGCTTGTCATTGAGCTGGCATGCAGAAAATGGCAAAGGCTTGCACAATATCCTTGTTAACCATGACAAATACAACATTCCATCAGTTCTCTCGCTACTTCGTTGTGCAACTGATTGTCTTCCTGCAGCTTGCAAATATCTCTGCTGGAGTCATTCCTCTCTTAACTTGGTAAGCACAGACCCAAGGTTGTAGTCTCAATCTTTTCCAAGCTAAGCCAGGTACTTGATGAGCAGATTGTACTTTTGCCTTTTGTAGAGAGCCCTTGCCCCCATGTCACGAGAATGGGTTAATCTCCTTAATGCTGGCCATCCAAATGCTGGATTTGACAGTCTTCTTAACTCATTTGTGGGCCTTGCTAATTGATAACTTGGTACTAAGTTTGTAGTGTGTTTTTTCACTCTGTGTGTGTTTTTACTTTAACTTTTTAGGTTTTCATTATCATGCTTGTCTTTTAACAATTCTGCAAGAGGTTGCAAACTTTTCTGGACTCAACCCACTGAGAATTACACTACTCATTTTATTTTTCACAAGTGACTATGAGTTATCAATCCTAGTAAATTCCATTTTACTGCTGCAATGTTGCAATTACCTTAATACAAGTGCTACTCAACACAGGCTGCATTGACAATTTGTGTAACAAAGGTTGGTTAATGTCTAATTCTTTAGCAATTGCACTTCTTAAACCTTCTGCAGAGATATACCATTACCTCAAGCTAAAATCACCTGGGTTTGCAAGACACACAGAGCTCACCTCATTCTCGGATCCTAAGGTTTAGTGCTTTCTCCTCATAATTACTTTACCATACCAATATTGAGTTCAGTTCATGTCACAGAATATTCTAAAGTTCTAGGGTGGTCGTGATTTCCCTGATCACTGCAGTCAATGCAAGATTTCTTCAGGAAAAAGGAAAGCTGCATGTTCATCTTATATTTATTCAAAACTTTAATTTCATGCATAAAAACAAAGAGGAATTTCAACTACAGTGGACCTTTGGTTTATGAATTTAATTAGTTCCAAGAGACGGTTCGTACACCAAAAATTTGTAAACTGAACTGAATGTTCCCCAAAAGAAATAATGTAAATTGAATTAATCTGTTCACACACCCAAAAATATTAACTTGAAAATACATTTTATACTGAGATCTACTCATATTTTTTTTTACAATACAGGTACCTTACCTTTATTAAGGACTCTTGCTGGTGTATGGAAGACGGTGAGGAGGGAAGGTGTTAGTGTTTGGTAGGGGAGTCCCCTTGCATTATAACATCAGGCACTGATGACATTTCTGGGGTACTCACTCTTACGTTTTGCAGGTATACCACTAGGACTTGCTTGTCTTACTAAGAATCTGTCTAAAGACACTTGTTTTTTCCCTACATTTTAACACTGTAGTGAGACATCATATTGTCATTAAAAAGGTTAATGCAACGGCCTGCTACAGCTTTATCTGGGGGAGTTTTTTCAGCAAAACTTACAGTTTTTCCCATACTGCACACATTTTCTTAATGGGGAAGGGACATCCTTTACTGCCTCTACTCACAACTATTTTCTAAGGTTGAACTTTACCACTGACTTTCTTGTGACCCATGGTGTGATATATAATAACTTTTATGTTCAGAAACCAAGAAAGCAGAAAAAACAATGAAAATATTCACAAAGAATTCAAGCGCAGTTGTCTCTAGGTGGGAGACACTAGTAAATTGAGCGTGCCGCACCCAGCAGAACCCATGCGCTCTGCGACCCACACTTGTATCAACAAACTCGTAATCCGAATCAAACCTCGTACAGCCGAGTTAAATTTTACGAGAAAATTGACCTCGTACAGTATACTTACTGAAAAATTCGTAAAGAGGGGGCATTCATAAACCGAGGTTCCACTGTACATTAATTAGATGGCTGACATACTTCTGGCAAAGCTTACTACTGTATATCATCAGTAATAGGGACACAAAATTCATAATCAATGGGACCACACAAATCACTACAAAACAATGGTTCGTCAATGATACCACATAAATCAATGGTTGGTTAATGGGACCACATAAATCACTACAAAAGTTTCATCAATGATACCACATAAATCAATGGTGCTACTTAAATCACTAAAAAACAATGGTTGCTCAATGGTATTACACAAAGCACTAGAAATCAATGGTTGGTCAATGGTATTACACAAAGCACTAGAAATCAATGGTTGGTCAATAAGACCACATAAATCACTACAAAACAATGGTTGGTCAATGGGACCAACAAATACAAGAGTTTTACATTTACATTACATTCTTGTAAAGCTACTAGTACGCGTAGCGTTTCAGGCAGGTCCTTAACCCTAATTTCCCCAGAATACGACCCCGCCGAATCGTTTAACAACCAGGTACCCATTCACTGCTGGGTGAACAGAGGCTACAGTTAAGGATTGGCGCCCGGTCACTCCTCCCCGGCCAGGATTCAAACCCAAGGCAAGGCGCTTGCGAAACGCCAGGCGAATATCTTACCACTGCGCCATGGAGACTGCACTACACTACTGCACTAAATCACTAAAAAACAATGGATGCTCAATGGTACCACAAATCATTGGTTGGTCAATGGAACCACACAAATCGCTACAAAACAATGGTTGATTAATGATACCACAAATCATTGGTTGGTCAATGGAACCACACAAATTGCTACAAAACAATGGTTGATTAATGATACCACAAATCATTGGTTGGTCAATGGGACCACACAAATCATTACAAAACAATGGTTAGTCAATGATACTGCACACAACAGTTCAGAATAATGGTTTGTCAATAGGATTACAATTAATGGAGACTAATAGTCACAACTGGCTATAAACAGTGTTTCACAAAAGAACAAAGCATCAGAGCACATGCTGGTTATTTCACTCATTTCTGAAAGCAACAGGTTCCTGCAAGCATTTAGGCAACGATTATAATTAGTGGTGTCAACTTTTTCAACAGAGTCGAATGCAGTTTGACTACTTGCTCGTCTAATATTAGTGCATTGCTTCATGACACGGAGTCAATAAAGTGACCATCATTGAAGATGCTGCCACTAAGTAGACTACAATAGGTATGTGGCCCCTCACACAGTTGTCATAATCATGAGTTATTCCTTCTCACTTTAAATCATACTGGTTTCTTGAAGTCACAGGATACATTGCCTGGCTCTTTCTCTCATGCCATAACCAATCAGTGGAGTGCATTTTTGGGGTGGCTCCCTCATTAAAACTAGAGATTGCACCAGCTGTACCTCAAACCTTTCAGTCTGGTCACACAACACTGAAAAATATGCCACTGGCTTATCATCAAGCCCTGAATAGCAAGCTTTTCTATAACTTTGCTTTCTCTAAATTAACACCACAAACTATGATAATTCTCACTTCTGTGATCGTGGCAGCCATGGTTACCTTTTCAAACATGAATTAACATGAATGAGCACCTTGAAATGTGACACAAAGTAATTTGTGTCTCCATACCATTCTTTATTCATTATAAGACAGTAATCCTGTCTTATATTTTTCTCAGTCCCACTTTTTACACACAAAAAAAGATAATTCATCAAGAATAGGATGCATACATTTAGAAATTGAAATGTGCACTAAATTTAAAATTTAATTCTTATGTGATGAAAAAATTTAATTCTTTTTGTTGTAAACATGTTGTATTTAACTGAGTAATGAACCAGTCCATTCTCTTGAGTTGCCACAACATACAAAATAAGGTGTACTAAAATGCACAAATGCAAACGACCCACCTAACTAACCTACGCATAGAAAATGTTGATATTTGTTAGCAGCTACTTTTCATAATACCTCTTTGTGTAAGTGTGTGTGTAGAATAGCATACAAATAGGACAATAGCATACAAATTGTGGCACATTAGTTGAGAGGATGAAATAAATGAACATATAAGGTGATAGAAAGTAATACCTACCACCTTATCATTGATCTTACCTACCAATGATCATTTCCTTGCATCTAATTCCCAATTTACAAAAATTTTCTGGGTGAAACTCCTTCAGTAGCTCCCAGAACTAAATGCTGGTCCACCTGAGCCTTAGAGAAATGCACCAGGCCTCTGGAACACAATCTTGCCTACAAGAAGTCAGGACCAGACTGGCTCTCCGTATAGGTGAGGGCAGATTTGGGATCAGAGGTCGAGCCAAAACCAAGGAAAATTAACACAATTACAACAAAACTAGTAACTGCTTGAAGAAAATTAGGTGCCAGAAGGTAATGAGGCAAACAATCATTTGCACTGTGTAAAAACCCAAACTATGATGCAGCTGACCACCAGCAGGTGGCAGGCTACTCTGGGTGCCAACTCACATGACCCTGTACTTTCCTGGTCACAGTTGTGGAGGGCATGTTACATATGAAGGGCACTGTCCTCTTTACTTCTAAAGTTGACCAGACCACACACTAGAAGGTAAAGGGACGACGACGTTTCGGTCCGTCCCTTCACCTTCTAGTGTGTGGTCTGGTCAACATACTTTAGCCACGTTATTGTGACTCATCGCCTGCATATGGATACTTCTATAGTTCATTTGAATGAGTTCACACTGCAGCTTATCTTGTGTTCTTTAATTGGTGTCTAAACTTTTTAGTATAACTACACATTAAAAAAACAGTAAAATCTGCAATAGTTATTCTTAAGAAAGTACTGAGTGGTAACAAATAATTCGCAGGTGGTGAGTCACAATAACGTGGCCGAAGATGTGATGATCAAACCACACATCAGAAGGATGGAGTTTCAGTTCGTTCTGGACCATTATTCGGGACTGACATACCAGTACAACATGATCCAGAACGGATCGAAGCGTCGTCATTTCTCCATCTTCTGATGTGTGGTTTGATCATCAACAAATAATTTGTTCGAGTTGGGACACTTTGTGGTAAAGCTGTAGGCAGAGTCCCGTGTTGACCGGGAGGTGAGGAGTGATGTCCTAATGCTGGTCCAAGGCCGAGGTTGATGTTTTTGGCCAGGTCAGTGGTCTATTTACTGTATATGATTCTTGTGGCTTGGCTAATGTAATGGTATCTGAGGATGCTTTGGGATTGGTAGACAAAAGGCTAATAGACAGTGCTGCTGTACCACTTCAACTTGGGTACCATAGTGGATTGTTGGCCCTGCTCCTTGGCTCTTGATTGTGGCAGTGGTGTAGGTAAGAATAAGAATAGTTGTAATGTTCAGTAGGTCACAACGACACTTTTCCACTTGGTCATGAACATCATGGTTAGGTTGTTTAATCAATGGTAACAATCATTTGTGTATAGTTACCTGTGGGTACCTAATTTTCTTCAAGCTGTGGTTGTTTTGTTACTTTATGCTTTTGGGCGCGTTCTTTCTCAGTTACATTTAGTGTTTCAGTTATGTCTTAATTATCTTCCCTTTGTAAATATTTGTTTCCTTGGGACAACCAAGGCCAACCAATTTAACAACTGTTGGCATGGTATTTCACTATATAAGCTGGATAATACTCATTTCTGTTGTACTTCACAAATATATCAGAGCTGTGCTTATCATTACACGTAGTATCAAAACATCTCCCCGTTTCAGGATTTTCAGGAGGGAACTCCATATTTGGATTTCCGATTGTCATTGTGCCCACCAACACATATACTACAAAGAGTGCTTTTAATCCTGAATTATTAGTCTGACAGACGGTATTTAATATACTAACTTTATTAGAAAAATGTTCTCCCTGGCCATATACGTTACTAGTGTTACTACCAAAAAGTCTCCAGTCAAAATTATTACAACAAATTTCATCAATTACTGAATGTTTGATTCCATGGAAAAGATACTGCTCATTCAACAGGGATAGATCATTGCTATAAAAAGCTAAAAGCTGATGTTTCCTGTTTTGGTATGCTTTCCACAGGTGATTATTCTGAACTTTTGTTATGCTTGATAACCTGACACTTGGAAGAGATTCCTTTATCATATTCTCTATCAAAGTAAATTCTGAAGTTGAAGGTAACACATGATGCAACATGAATTCCTTCTCGCTATGCAAAGTTGAGAACATTCTATCAAATGTTACCTTATTCTCTAATACCATACAGGCTGGCCTTCTCCGTATCTGTTGTACTTTTCCTGTTTCTTTGTTTTGTTGGGTCATATTCTGAGTATCAATGACATAATTATGGCTACCAACCTTAACACGGAAAGGTCCGTCATTAAAGTGCATATGATATTCAAGTTGATCACTAAGAGCTACAATAAAATACTTTTGAACACCGTCTGTGTAAGGTTGCCATGATTCATTGTTGTCTTGCCAGTACCAAATCCAACGAGAAGCCAAGTGAAGGTTAGTTGTGATATCTGAAGGTGTTGACACTCTTCGTATATTGTAATGGAACATGTCTGTGTAGAGGCTCATTGTTTCCATATCAACTTTCCACTGTGACTTACCTTTTGCCAAAAGATATTGGAGTTGTTGAAGTGTTTTATGATTTTTCATGTGTGATGGTAGTGGAGGCAATTCAGCCGTAGCTTGAGATGGATGCCAGAATAAACCTTCTAAATAATCACTTTGTGTGTATGAAAACTGTATCCATTTTCCAGTAAAATCTCTCACCTCCCACTGATAAGTTTTTTTACCATGAACTTGGGAACAAGGATTCCTATTGCATTTGTTCATGATGCCATGTATGCAAATATAGTCATCTTGTTCTTGATTTAGCTTTCTCATTCGCTTGTAATTATTCTGTATGGTTTCAATAATCGCATTTAAATCAAAATCTGAAAAAACATTTAAAATCTTGCTATTATGATCTGATGTAAGTGAATGAGCATTCTCACAGTTAACCTTTTTGCAGTCTTTCATAATCCAATAGTGACATACGTGCAACCTTCTACAGATTAGTGCATTGCAGCCATTTTTACAGTTGTACTGAGGACAAACACGTAATGCAAACAAGGCTGGTGGAATCTGGGATGGAAGATTAATTTGCTGTTGCTGTTGCCTCTGGCTCTGATGTAACTTAGGAATTATGTAGTTATTTATATTGTATTTAATTGTTTGCTGTGCTTTATCCGGAACTTTTGTTTTTTTCCTAAGTGATGTTGCTATCACACCAAATGATGTAATTTTGCTATGTTCCTGTGGCTGATGTACATGAACATTAGACAATATTGCTGACACATTAGGTGAAATTGTTCTGGGTTGTTGAGGCTGGTAAACAGTAACATTTATATTGCATTCAACTGTTTGTTGTGCTTTATCAGGAACTCCTGTTTTTACCCTAAGTGATGTTGATGTCACATTAGACAAAGTAGTTCTGCTGTGATGTTGTGGCTGGTATGCAGTAACATTTGGTGATAAATCTGTCACAATAGTGGATCTCGTTCTGTGGTTAATTGTTTGTTGTGCCTTATCGGGAATGCCTGTTTTTACCCTAAGTGATGTTGATGTCACATTAGGCAAAGTAGTTCTACTGTGATGCTGTGGCTGGTATGCAGTAATGTTTGGTAATGCAGAAATAGTTTTTTGTGTCTTATCAGGAACCCCTGTTTTTATCCTAAGTGATGTTGCCGTCACATTCGATGAAATAGTTCTGCTGTGTTGCTGTGGCTGGTATGCAGTAACATTTGATGTTATATCTGTCACAACAGCTGAACTTGTTCTGGGCTGGTTCCTATGGTTTACATGCGATGATGATGATGATGATGATGCTGTTTTTCTGCCAGAAGTCGTAGCTGACTGGTTACCCATCGTGCCTGCAAATACAGTAATAGGCATAATGTATCATAAAACTGGATCAAGAGGTTTCAGCAAGACAAAACACACAATTTTTTTATCATATAAATCACTCCATATTATAATTTCTGGGGCTAAAACAATTATTGGTAAAATATTTTTTAGCAACTCATAATGAACTATAGATTTAGTAGAATTTGACATTTATTTTTAATATTTTACAGTACAATATGTTTATTTATATATTGCTGAATGTTATCTGTACAATGAAACATTGATTTTATGTAATTGTTGTAATGTAAGATTTACAGAATGTAAGATAAATTTTTAGCATACAATACAATTTTTTAAAACATAAAAATTTTCAAGGTAATGAATCAAAGGTGTCAAAAAATATTAGAATTTGTTTCTGTGGAGAATTTTGCAAGGTGGAGGAGACCAAAACTGTCAGTACAGTAGTTTCAAAGTGTTATATACCAAAGAGTACTGGGAAAATGAGACACCATGAAAGTAGCTCTCATCCTGTAACTACACTTAGGTTATTACAGACACACACACACTGAATTTCTGAGGAAAATTGACAAAGTAGACAATGCAGCATTGTTCAAAGCTAGGAACAGCAGAACGAGAGGTCAGAGATGAAAATTGGAGATGCAAATGAGTCATAGAGACATCAGGAAGAACTTTTTCAGTGTTAGAGCTATCAATAAATGGAATAGGTTAGATGCAGAAGTCGTTAAAGCAAATTTGATTCAAAATTTTAAATGTAAATATGATGAAAGAGTGAGAAATGAGTCGGTGCATTAATCTCTGAACACTCAAAAGGCACTAGGAACTTAGCTCGACCCTGCAAGCACATCTAGGTGGGTACACACACACACAACAGGTAAGGTGCTCTAGTGGATAAGGGAGTATCTAAGTAACAAAACAGTGAGTTACTGTGAGGGGGAGACACCTCTGAGTGGCTAGAGGTCACCAGCAGAGTGCCACTGGGCTCTGTACTTGGACCTATCTTTCTTCTGATATATGTAAATGATCTTCCAGAGGGCATAGACTCATTCCTCTCAAATGTTTGCTGATGATGAAAAAGAGTCAAGACAGAGGAAGATAGACAGACAAGACAACCTAGACAAAATGGAGGAATTGTCTAGAAATGCCTATTAAAGTTAAAATCAAGTATATAAGTGTAAAGTAATGAAATTAGGTGTAGGGAGCAGAAGGCTGAACACAAGGTACCATCTGGAAGGTGAAATCCTTCAAGAGTCAAATAGAGAGAAAGATATGGGGGTTGATATCATAACAAACCTGTCCCCAGAGACCCACATCAAAAGGATATCATCATCAGCATATGCTAGATTGGCCAACATAACAACTGCTTTTAGAAACTTCTGTAAGTGATCATTAAGAGCCTTGTATACACACCACACATCTCAGACCAATCCTGAGTATGCAGCTCCAGACTGGAGTCCATACCTAGTTAAACACAAGACAAAGTTAGAGAAGATTCAGAGGTATGCCATCTGACTAGTCTCAGAGCTGAGAGGCATGAGTTATGAGGAAAGGCTACAGGAATTAAGCGTGATGTCCCTGGACGACAGAAGGGGAGACATGATTACCACCTACAAAATTCTCACAGGAATTGATAAAGTGAACAAAGGCAAACTATTTATCATGGGTTGAACACGAATAAGGTGACACAGGTGGAAACCTTAGTACTCAAATGGGCCACAGAAACATTAGAAACAACTTTTTCAGTGTCAAGAGTAGTTAACAAATGGAATGCACTAGGCAACAATGTGGTGGAGACTGACTCCATACACAGTTTAAAAAGTAGATATGTAGAGCCCAATAGGCTCAGTAACCTGTACACCAGTTGATTGATAGTTGAGAGGTGGGACCAAAGAGCCGAAGCTCAACCCCCGCAAGCACTAGGTGAGTAAACACACACACTTAAAATATGTGTGAGAACCAGTGAAGACCGCCCTCAATTATAGACCTGTATCACTGACAAGTGCAACACTGTAGTCAAAATATTGGAAAAAATAATTAAAACTAAATGGGTAGAACACCTGGAGAAAAACTATATAATAATATCAGTCGGTCAGTATGGGTTTCGATCTGGAAAATCCTTTGTAACAAATTTATTCAGTTTTTATGATCGAGCCACAAAGATTTTACAGAAAAGAGATGATTGGGTTGACTGCATCTATCTGGACCTAAAAAAGGCTTTTGCCAGAGTTCCACAGAAGAGGTTGTTCTAGAAATTAGAACATATTGGAGGGGTGACAGGTAAGCTGCTAACATGGATGAAAAATTTTCTGATAGAAAAATGAGGGCAATAATCAGAGTCAATGTATTGGACTGGAGAAATGTCACAAGTGGAGTACCACAGGGTTCAGTTATTGCACCGGTGATGTTCATTGTCTACATAAATGATCTGTACAGCATGGAGTACAGGATTATATGAACATATTTGCTGAGATAATATGGAAGATAAGAAATTTAAATTGTCATGCACTTCAAGACCTGGACAAAATAAGTACTGTACATGGAGTGCCACTTGGCAAATAAAATTTAATGTGAATAAATGCCTTGTTGTGGAAGTTAACAGTAATTGGTGACCACTGATAAGAAGCCTGATGACTGATAACAACTGTGTAAGGACGTGATGAATAAAATATGCATTGCATGAATAATCATGAAGATTATATGAATTATAAGTGAGTTATATGGTCCTAAGCAAGAAGATGCTAGTGAGGCAGATATACATGAACCTTGTATTATAGAATAGATCGCCCACGTTAAGGGATGTAGCCTCCTAGAGTTAGCTAGGAATGCTTAACGTGAGCGTTTAATGACGTGATGGAACAACGTTAAAAAGAGTGCTAACAAGTAAATTCAGATCAGTCCTGGTCAACCAGGCTGTTGGACGTGGCTGCTCGTAGTATGAATCACAGCCTGTGACTCATACGTCAGGCAGCGAGCAACCGCGTCCAACAGCCTTGGTTGACCAGTGCAGCAACCAGGAGGCCTGGTCGGGACCGGGCCGCGGGGAAGTTGAGCCCCGAAATCATGGCAAGGTCAGGTGGTGTGGAGGTTTGGCCTCCTCCCAGCGCCAGGACGGCCTGTCAGAATTCTACATATTTAATGCTTTTGATAATTACTTCTATATGTAATACTCCCTTGTATTCCACATTCACAGTATTTACAACATGTTTTATTCTATTCTCTCTTAACGATCCACTCGCAAAATGGTTCAAGAAGCAATATTGATCAAGGTCAAGCATATCAAGAGATGCCAGCGTCAGCCATCATATATCTTCACCAGTGTCATCACCTCGCTCAGTTTATATTGTAGTTATATATATTGATATACATTTTGCTACAATGTACAGTTTCATCCTACCTGATGTGTTAGATTAATGACCTGCCCAAAACGCTATGCATGTTCAGCGACTATTGCAAGAATGAGAAAATACCAATCTTATGTAATCTGACAATCCGATTGTACCTAATTGTGATTAAGAATCATTATTATTATAAATAATATTATGTTCTGTTAAGACATTTTGTATTCATACCTGACTTTTAAAATTTTGTCTTAATAGGAGTCGCCACAGACCCGTTGTCGTTATCACGTTCTGATTCAGCTACTGGGAACGTTAATTTCCATGTATGTAGCACGGGGCTACAGTGAGCCCGTGATCACTATCACAGTTTGGCTTCGTTACGATGGCGTTTAAAATATCACCATGAACAATCACCTCACAATGAACACCGGCCTCTCAACAACGGTGTACTGTGCTTGGTGAGAGTGTAGCGTGATCAGGACATCACCCGTGCTGGACGTGGTCAGTACCGGTGCACCAGATGTTGCATTGGGCATGGTCAGTACCGGTGCACCAGATGTTGTACCGGTCACGGTCAGTACCGGTGCACCAGATGTTGCATCGGTCATGGTCAGTACCATTGCATCAGATGTTGCACCGGGCATGGTCAGTACCATTGCATCAGATGTTGCACCGGTCATGGTCAGTACCAGTGCACCAGATGTTGCATTGGTCATGGTCAGTACCGGTGCACCAGATGTTGCACCTGGTCATGGTCAGTACCAGTGCACCAGATGCTGCACCGGTCACGGTCAGCACCGGTGCACCAGATGTTGCACCGGTGCGGTTGCCTAAGAAGGCTATACAGCTTCCCATGCAGAGGGTAAGAAGGTTGTAATGTACGATTAGAACTGCATACGCCGAGTGCTAAATTCTTGACTGTGGAAATTGTAGTTTGCTATTCTGTTGTTGTTCAAGATTCAGCTACTGGGAATTAAAAGTTCCAAGTAGCACGGGCTATGGTGAGCCCGTGATGGACTTACCTGGCACAGGAGCGGGGCTGAAACTTGTTGCTATTCGATTGATTGATTGAAGATGATTAAGCCACCCACGAAGTGGCACGGGCATGAATAGCCCGTAAGTGGTGGACCTTTTGAACCATTACCAGTATCAAGAGCTGATACTGGAGATCTGCGGAGGTGTTGCTATTCTGTTTGTTGTTGTTTCAGATTTAGCTACTCAGAACGAAGTGTCCATGTAGCACGGGCTATGGTGAGCCCGTAACTCTTGCTATTCTGTTGTTGTTACATATTCAGCTACTCAGAACAAGTTCCAAGTAGCACGGTCTATGGTGAGCCCGTAGCTTACCTGGCACAGGAGCGGTGCTGTCATCTATTTTCGATTGATTAATGAAGATTAAGCCACCCAAAAGGTGGCACGGGCATGAATAGCCCGTAAGTGGTGACTCTTTTGAGCCATTACCAGTATCATTAGCTGATACTGGAGATCTGTGGAGGTGCAACTGCACCCTGCGTGACGGGAGATGTCTCCCGTGTCATCTATTCGATTGATTGATTGATGAAGATTAAGCCACCCAAGAGGTGGCACGGGCATGAATAGCCCGTAAGTGGTGGCCCTTTTAAGCCATTACCAGTATCAAGAGCTGATACTGGAGATCTGCGGAGGTGCGAATGCACCCTGCATGACGAGAGATGTCTCCCTTATGAATGTGTTGAGATGAAGATTAAGCCACCCAAAAGGTGGCACGGGCATGAATAGCCAGTAAGTGGTGGCCCTTTTGAGCCATCACCAGTATCAATAGATGATACTGGAGTTCTGTGGAGGTGCGACTGCACCCTGCGTGACGGGAGATGTCTCCCGTGAGAGCTATTCTGTTATGTTGTTATAGATTCAGCTACTCGGAACAAGTTCCAAGTAGCACAGGTTATGGTGAGCCCGTAACTTACCTGGCACAGGAGCGGGGCAAGTAGCACGACCTATGGTGAGCCCGTAGTGGACTAACCTGGCACAGGAGCGGTGGAGGAGCTATTCGATGATGATGATGATGAAGATTAAGCCACCCAAAAGGTGGCACGGGCATGAATAGCCCGTAAGTGGTGGCCCTTCTGAGCCATTACCAGTAACAAGAGCTGATACTGGAGATCTGTGGAGGTGCAACTGCACCCTGCGTGACGGGAGATGTCTCCCGTGGGAGCTATTCTCATATCGCTTGTTTATATATGGTGACTACACCTCAGCTCCCTCCAACCAGGATGGAAAGAATGTTACCTGTAAATAGGTGGTTATAGCTTTTGTAGTTAGTGCTAATTAGTGATGCCATTAAGATAATGAGAGACTGTAGTGAGTATAATGTTTGTACTTGCTACAAGGTTATACAGCTTCTCATGCAGAGGGTAAGAAGGATGTACAGTACAGCTCATGTAGAAGGCAAGAAGGCTCTACAGCTTCTCCTGTAAAGTGTAAGAAGGCTATTCAGGTGGTGGTTGCCTAAGTTGGTCGCTTGAGATGGTCGCCTAAGTTGGTTGCTGGGGGTGGTTGCCTAAGTTGATCGCTGGTGGTGATTGCCTAAGTTGGTCGCTGGTGGTGGTCGCTAGTCGTCCAGCAGTCAGCTGGGAGCCCAAACAGAAGAGCGCCAGACGTGCCGGTGTGGGAGTGTGGGTCGCTCAGCGTCTCCCACCATCAGCACTGTTGCTGGCACCAGGAGGAGGAGGAGGACCTTCCCGCACGCTGCAAGTACTCTACCATCAAGAACAAGGAGCAAGACACGACCTAAGACGAGAACTTGCACGTATTAAAAGATGATCGTCTTCCTCACCCGTCTTAAATGTTCCCGGCTCGTAAATCCTCCTAGAAGAACATTTGTCATTCACTCTAATAAACAAGTAACTATGAAAGGTAATACAATTTCGCAGTAATGGTGATAATTGCAAAGTTCCTGTGTTCTGTTAGCACGAATAGTTGTTCATTGACAAGCCTTCCTTCTCCCAGGTCGGTACAGTATTACAGGCTCTGAAAATGTTCAAAAGTAATATATTTACTTTATGACAGCTCTTTGAACAAACTTGTCCTGAGTTAGCTCTTTGAACAGACTTGTCCTGAGTTAGCTCTTTGAACAGACTTGTCCTGAGTTAGCTCTTTGAACAGACTTGTCCTGAGTTAGCTCTTTGAACAGACTTGTCCTGAGTTAGCTCTTTGAACAGACTTGTCCTGAGTTAGCTCTTTGAACAGACTTGTCCTGAGTTAGCTCTTTGAACAGACTTGTCCTGAGTTAGCTCTTTGAACAGACTTGTCCTGAGTTAGCTCTTTGAACAGACTTGTCCTGAGTTAGCTCTTTGAACAGACTTGTCCTGAGTTAGCTCTTTGAACAGACTTGTCCTGAGTTAGCTCTTTGAACAGACTTGTCCTGAGTTAGCTCTTTGAACAGACTTGTCCTGAGTTAGCTCTTTGAACAGACTTGTCCTGAGTTAGCTCTTTGAACAGACTTGTCCTGAGTTAGCTCTTTGAACAGACTTGTCCTGAGTTAGCTCTTTGAACAGACTTGTCCTGAGTTAGCTCTTTGAACAGACTTGTCCTGAGTTAGCTCTTTGAACAGACTTGTCCTGAGTTAGCTCTTTGAACAGACTTGTCCTGAGTTAGCTCTTTGAACAGACTTGTCCTGAGTTAGCTCTTTGAACAGACTTGTCCTGAGTTAGCTCTTTGAACAGACTTGTCCTGAGTTAGCTCTTTGAACAGACTTGTCCTGAGTTAGCTCTTTGAACAGACTTGTCCTGAGTTAGCTCTTTGAACAGACTTGTCCTGAGTTAGCTCTTTGAACAGACTTGTCCTGAGTTAGCTCTTTGAACAGACTTGTCCTGAGTTAGCTCTTTGAACAGACTTGTCCTGAGTTAGCTCTTTGAACAGACTTGTCCTGAGTTAGCTCTTTGAACAGACTTGTCCTGAGTTAGCTCTTTGAACAGACTTGTCCTGAGTTAGCTCTTTGAACAGACTTGTCCTGAGTTAGCTCTTTGAACAGACTTGTCCTGAGTTAGCTCTTTGAACAGACTTGTCCTGAGTTAGCTCTTTGAACAGACTTGTCCTGAGTTAGCTCTTTGAACAGACTTGTCCTGAGTTAGCTCTTTGAACAGACTTGTCCTGAGTTAGCTCTTTGAACAGACTTGTCCTGAGTTAGCTCTTTGAACAGACTTGTCCTGAGTTAGCTCTTTGAACAGACTTGTCCTGAGTTAGCTCTTTGAACAGACTTGTCCTGAGTTAGCTCTTTGAACAGACTTGTCCTGAGTTAGCTCTTTGAACAGACTTGTCCTGAGTTAGCTCTTTGAACAGACTTGTCCTGAGTTAGCTCTTTGAACAGACTTGTCCTGAGTTAGCTCTTTGAACAGACTTGTCCTGAGTTAGCTCTTTGAACAGACTTGTCCTGAGTTAGCTCTTTGAACAGACTTGTCCTGAGTTAGCTCTTTGAACAGACTTGTCCTGAGTTAGCTCTTTGAACAGACTTGTCCTGAGTTAGCTCTTTGAACAGACTTGTCCTGAGTTAGCTCTTTGAACAGACTTGTCCTGAGTTAGCTCTTTGAACAGACTTGTCCTGAGTTAGCTCTTTGAACAGACTTGTCCTGAGTTAGCTCTTTGAACAGACTTGTCCTGAGTTAGCTCTTTGAACAGACTTGTCCTGAGTTAGCTCTTTGAACAGACTTGTCCTGAGTTAGCTCTTTGAACAGACTTGTCCTGAGTTAGCTCTTTGAACAGACTTGTCCTGAGTTAGCTCTTTGAACAGACTTGTCCTGAGTTAGCTCTTTGAACAGACTTGTCCTGAGTTAGCTCTTTGAACAGACTTGTCCTGAGTTAGCTCTTTGAACAGACTTGTCCTGAGTTAGCTCTTTGAACAGACTTGTCCTGAGTTAGCTCTTTGAACAGACTTGTCCTGAGTTAGCTCTTTGAACAGACTTGTCCTGAGTTAGCTCTTTGAACAGACTTGTCCTGAGTTAGCTCTTTGAACAGACTTGTCCTGAGTTAGCTCTTTGAACAGACTTGTCCTGAGTTAGCTCTTTGAACAGACTTGTCCTGAGTTAGCTCTTTGAACAGACTTGTCCTGAGTTAGCTCTTTGAACAGACTTGTCCTGAGTTAGCTCTTTGAACAGACTTGTCCTGAGTTAGCTCTTTGAACAGACTTGTCCTGAGTTAGCTCTTTGAACAGACTTGTCCTGAGTTAGCTCTTTGAACAGACTTGTCCTGAGTTAGCTCTTTGAACAGACTTGTCCTGAGTTAGCTCTTTGAACAGACTTGTCCTGAGTTAGCTCTTTGAACAGACTTGTCCTGAGTTAGCTCTTTGAACAGACTTGTCCTGAGTTAGCTCTTTGAACAGACTTGTCCTGAGTTAGCTCTTTGAACAGACTTGTCCTGAGTTAGCTCTTTGAACAGACTTGTCCTGTGTTAGCTCTTTGAACAGACTTGTCCTGTGTTAGCTCTTTGAACAGACTTGTCCTGAGTTAGCTCTTTGAACAGACTTGTCCTGTGTTAGCTCTTTGAACAGACTTGTCCTGTGTTAGCTCTTTGAACAGACTTGTCCTGTGTTAGCTCTTTGAACAGACTTGTCCTGTGTTAGCTCTTTGAACAGACTTGTCCTGTGTTAGCTCTTTGAACAGACTTGTCCTGTGTTAGCTCTTTGAACAGACTTGTCCTGTGTTAGCTCTTTGAACAGACTTGTCCTGTGTTAGCTCTTTGAACAGACTTGTCCTGTGTTAGCTCTTTGAACAGACTTGTCCTGTGTTAGCTCTTTGAACAGACTTGTCCTGTGTTGCTCTTTGAACAGACTTGTCCTGTGTTGCTCTTTGAACAGACTTGTCCTGTGTTGCTCTTTGAACAGACTTGTCCTGTGTTGCTCTTTGAACAGACTTGTCCTGTGTTTGCTCTTTGAACAGACTTGTCCTGTGTTTGCTCTTTGAACAGACTTGTCCTGTGTTTGCTCTTTGAACAGACTTGTCCTGTGTTTGCTCTTTGAACAGACTTGTCCTGTGTTTGCTCTTTGAACAGACTTGTCCTGTGTCTGCTCTTTGAACAGACTTGTCCTGTGTCTGCTCTTTGAACAGACTTGTCCTGTGTCTGCTCTTTGACCAGACTTGTCCTGTGTCTGCTCTTTGACCAGACTTGTCCTGTGTCTGCTCTTTGACCAGACTTGTCCTGTGTCTGCTCTTTGAACAGACTTGTCCTGTGTCTGCTCTTTGACCAGACTTGTCCTGTGTCTGCTCTTTGACCAGACTTGTCCTGTGTCTGCTCTTTGACCAGACTTGTCCTGTGTCTGCTCTTTGACCAGACTTGTCCTGTGTCTGCTCTTTGACCAGACTTGTCCTGTGTCTGCTCTTTGACCAGACTTGTCCTGTGTCTGCTCTTTGACCAGACTTGTCCTGTGTCTGCTCTTTGACCAGACTTGTCCTGTGTCTGCTCTTTGACCAGACTTGTCCTGTGTCTGCTCTTTGAACAGACTTGTCCTGTGTCTGCTCTTTGAACAGACTTGTCCTGTGTCAACCTCGTGAAGATGGAAGAATTTGTTGTTCGTGCTTTGTGTTGTGTGACATCACTCATGATTTTGGCTTGCCCTCCAGTGACCCCTTTTGGATACTGCTGTACTCAAGTACTGTATTGTTATAATTACTTTACCACATTTTCAATCTTGTTCTTGGTTATTCCTTGTTTGGTGTTTGGTGTATGTCTTGTACACAATACCCATATGTAAAGTAGTGTTTGACAATGTCAGACCACGAAGGAAAAATGAAACAGGAAATTTCCTTAAGTACTTTCGTATATTAAATACATCTTCAGAAGGTCCAAAGTAGTGTTTATATATAGTGATTAACCCCTGGACTGCACACGGGTTACACAAGGCATTATTTGTATGTGCACAAAAAAAAAAAAATAGTATTAAATACAAATTTTTTGCTTTCCTATATTAAATGCATTCTCTGAAAATAGGAAAAAATGCTCCCAAATATGTCACTTTTAAGATTGCTTATGTTTTCTGGAGGCCTCAAATACATATTGGGAACACTGTTTCAACGTGAGTTTAGAATGTTGCAAAGCACCCTAAAACATCTCAAGATGTGCACATTGCAAGGTAAAGACGGTAATTAAAAGACAAATTGATCAGCTATATGCACTAGTTACGTGTTCTTGGATCATTTATTATCGACTTTGTCATTGAAATGTTAGTTTCTTTCCAAGTAAAACTTTATTTATTCATATTATTAATTTGTTATGAGTATAACTTTTCATTAGTGTAGTTCTTTAGTCTATGAAGGCTAAAATAGCAAACACAAGTTTATGCACATATACTGTGTAATTATGTGTTACAGGACGAGAGCTACGCTCGTGGTGTTCTATCTACCTTTTTTTTTTTTTTTTTTTTTTTTTTTTTTGTGATGCTTTGAAACTATTGATGGCTATGGCCTCTACTACTTTCTCGCTTAACTTGTTCCAACTATTTACAGTCTTGTTTGTAAAAGTGAAAGCTCTAATTATTTTTGGCAGCTTTGTTTTCTTAGTGTCAGCCTATCTGTGATCTCTTGTTCTCTAAGTTGCTGGTTTCAAGAATTCTTCTTTGTCAGTTTTGTCCATTACTGTTGTTATTTTGTACATGGTGATCATATAAAGTTTTTTCTTCTATCTTCGAACTTTGGTATGTTTAACACCTCTAGCCTGTCCTCATAGCTCTTATTTCTCAGTTCTGAAAATCATTTAGTTGCACGTCTTTGCACTTTTTCCAGTTTATTAATGTACTTCTTGAAATATGGGCACCATACAACTGCTTATTCAAATTTTGGTGTCACAGAGGTCGCGAATAATTACTGTACTGGTACTTCACACTCTGTATATTTAAAAAGGGAATCTGAAGTTGGAAAGCATAGCATACACTTTTTGTACATGTTCTTTGTGGTCCTCAGGTAACCGTTTTCTATCCAGAACCACCCCTTTTGTTTGCACAAAATGGTTAGCATATATGAATTCTACTGTGTGTGAAATAACTATTTGTGGACTGAATGTACACCAAAACTTTGTGTATGATTTGACTAGTCCTTCACAGCAATAGTTTGTGTACTTAAGACTACCGAGTTAGATTTATAAAAACTTGCTTGATCTACTGTGCATGTATAAAATAAATGTTATACAGGTCTTAACATGTACTATTAGATTATGGTAGTGTAGGTTTGCTGGAGTGCATGCAACTGACTTGCCACTATAACTTTCATTTTCTAAAGAAAATAAGATTTTATTTTGCTTCCCTAGGTAACACATTTGTTAGTGAAGCATCTTGTCTTAAATTATTGCTGCAGTAATTATAGTACCTTGTAACTTTGTGGTGATTTCATGTATAACTGTCCCTGCGGTCCAGTCTTTGATCAGGCCTCATAGGTGGTCTGGTCAACCAGGCTGTTACACACAACTGCTCACAATCTGATGTATTACAACACTCTATCTTTTTTTCTTAAACATAGTACCTGTACAGTAATTCAAAACATTGCTCCACAGGGATTTTAATAATGTGATTTTGGTGCTTGTTATTTGTAAAATCCAGGTAGTACATATCCAAACTGTAGTTGATATGCACCTGTCCATTTGTGTAATTTGGATATGACAAATGCTGTAATGTGTTTTTCTTTGTAGATCTCTCCCAGCCTCTTGCATCAGGCTACATACCAAGTGAGGTGGAGCGTGACTGGTATCCATGGTGGGAGAGCAGAGGATTCTTTCGCAAACATGGAGCCCAGAAGAGATTTGTCATGGTTCTGCCGCCACCAAATATTACCGGGCATCTCCACTTGGGTCACGCACTAACATGTGCAGTGCAAGATGCTATTGTCAGATGGTGTGTTTTAAGTTACTGTATATGTTCTGGTCACTTGTAATATTTGGCTAAATGCTTTGCTTTCACCATAATTGTTATATGGTGAATTGAGTAATCATTAACTATCTACTGTCTGCATCTTTTTTATTTAAAATTAATAATGATGACCCCAGTTGAATTTTGTTGTATATTTAACTGAAATACTATTTACAGTATTTTGTAGGATATCTGCCTTCTGATAAGAGTAACATGAAGGTAAAATAGTTTGTGCATCCATTGGGTATAAAAATTTTGTACAAGTAAAACAGCAGCTTCTTGCTGACAAGTTATATTTAGTATTGAGAACTATTTATCACCCATGATACTAACATTATAATTTGAGCATTTAAATCTTTATGTATAAATCTGGAGGTTTTCTGTGTTTTGTAACTCATTAAATTATTTGCAAGGCATCAGATGCAGGGACATGAAGTGGTTTGGGTGCCAGGATGCGATCACGCAGGAATTGCCACACAGGTTGTTGTTGAACGTCACCTGTGGGCCACAGAAGGGGTCACAAAACACCAGCTGGGTAGAGAAAGGTGAGGTGGCAATGATTGTCTCTTTTAAAATTTATAAAAGTTAAAGTAGTTCTTACATTATTTGAAAGAAATCTTGTTGTCTAAATGATCATGTCCCTTAAAGGTTTAGGGAGTATTATTATCAAAGTAAAAGATAAAATCTGGTCTAGAAATATATGTGCAATATGGTATATTACAATATCCAATGCATTATCTGTAGCATCCCTATAATGGTAAATGAAAATGTATTGAGCTTAGGCATTCTTGATTGCCCTATCAACAATTTGTATAAATTACAGTACTCTAAACTTGCATAAATTAACTAAAATTTATAAATACAGTACAGTACTTCAATATACTGTATATTTTTTTGTACTTTTAAGTCCACTGTGTAGAGATTAGATATGGTAAACAGCAAAAATACTTTATAGATAAATTAATGTACATTTATGAGAATGGAGGAAGTTCATATTAATAGATGAGCATTTAGAATGCTGAAGAAATGTTTAAAGTATCAGCAGGCTTCAAATTTGAAAGTAGGCAATGGCATCACTGTACAAGTCCAATGGCTCAAATTATGGGCATTCTCATAGCCCAACTCTTAGTTATGACCAACCCACAACTCGGAAGATGGAGAAACAACAACGTTTCGATCCGTTATAAAAAAATTTTTTCACCATGCTGAATGATTAAGACATTTAGGTGAAAGGAGTTACTGAGGGGAATAGATAGCCTTTGTGACATTAATCTGAAAATAGAGCAGTGGCTATTCTGGCTGATGTTGTGCCAATCACATTAATAAAAAAAAAGTAAAAGTAAATAAGACGCTTGTGACCTCTACTGTGTGAGAGCTGCGGGTAATACAAAGAGAATAAACACTTAAAACATTTAATATAACAAAAATGACTTTAAAAACAAACAAAATAAAGCCCCTTATCCACTTGACAATAACACAACATAAATTATAAAAGAAATATAAACACAGGTAAATTATTACGTTAAACAAAAGAAAGGTGCAAATTAATTCTCTATATAAGAGCTGCTCGAGTCTACCTGACACCCAGGGGAGCGAGAGTAGATGTTGCATCTTGGAGCACGAAGGGTCTTCCGAGGACTGGACATCAGCAAGCTCCTTATATATGCGGCCCAGGTCAGCATAGATGGCGTTGATGTCGTGGGTAACCATTGGTCGGCAATTAAACAAGCAGTTAGTGAGTGGCACTGGGTCTCTGCCCAGATAGCAGGTGTCCAGATGTCTTGGGTATTACAGGGTGAAGGGGGAGGGGGGTGTCGTGTCTAGACACTGAGGCTTCTGAACACGTATTGTTGTTGATGTTGATTCCTTATGTTGGAGCATGCATATATGTTGGTGAATAGGTGGTAAAGTGAATAGGCAGGATCTTCTGCCTAAGCAGGCGATTACCGTAACACCTTGGTTACTTGTCTGCTATCAGTAGTAGCAGCATGAATCAACATAGTATTTGATTCTTTTTAACTCAACATGAAGACCTTGGATGTCTGGGTAGTGTGCATGTGTTGCTTCACGTTACCCAATATTTTATCATTTGTATAAAAATATCTGTAGAGTACCTGTACCAGCATTAATTTTCTTTTTTGAATTCTTCAGCTGTTAGAATATTGTGTATGTTATAATACATATACAGTATTTTAATTTAAGTATCTCTGGGCATTGTCTGCTTATCATGCTTCTTTTCCTTGAATTTCAGATGTATTATGACCCCTCGAGATCAATTTTGTAAACCTTTTCAGATTTGTTAACGAAGTGTGGAAGTGGAAGGAGGAAAAGGGCTTGGTCATATATGATCAGCTGAAGCGACTTGGAGCTTCCCTTGACTGGAGTAAATCTGTGTTTACTATGGATGCTGTGAGTCAACTTTATATAAAGTGTGATCCTGAAAGTTAACTGGCGAGTTTTTAACCTCTTGCACTTAGAGCAGCAAGACCTTACAGTTGAATTTTCTAATTACAGTACATCAACTTCTCAGAGTGGACAAAATATAAATATAATTTAATATTTTCCTTTTATGATTTGATAAAGTTATTGTATTTATAGTATATAGACAGCTATTAAATAATTAAACGAATAATTATCCATGCCCTAGGATTGTCCTGGTGCAAATACAAGGTCTTTCTCAGAAGCGTATTTTGCTGTTGTAGGTGTACTGTATGGTATCTGAGTATATTTATATTTTTATATACAATTCAGTCTGGTTTAATGCTTTTTGCAAATAGTATTACACATAAATTATTATATATTGTAAATCATATTAGAAATCACTATAATTTAATACTACCAGTATTGTAAGAGCTCGGTAATCCGAATCCTGGTAACCCGAATTTTCGGGTAATCCAAATGAATTCCTGTTCATCCTATGTTTGTAAACTATGGGAGTAATTAGATAAATGATGAAAATGTAAGGATAAACAATGGTGGTAGCTGGGTTGTGGAATAAAAAAGTGCTAATTTGTTCAAGGATCTGGTTGACCATCACATTAATATACATATAAATTTTTGTTTAAGCATATGGAGAAATGTTGAATATTGAGAGCTTCTTTTCATAAATCATTCCCAGTTAAATATTACAGTGAAAGGGGTTAAAACATAGCTAGGTGTAAGACACACCTAGCAAAGGTGTGTCTAGGAAGTAAAAACACTCCCTCATCCATTCAAGCACACATACACTTGCAATCACACACATTTATTACAAGCAAGTTGCATGTAAAGAATAAAATCCAGAGGTTGAAAATGGGGAACAGAGTCATAGAAACTAAAAAGGAAATGTGTGAAACACCTAAATGAACAGTTTCAAAGCGTGTTTATGCAAAATGAGGTTTTCACACAAAATGTAGATTTCAGAAAACATTAAAGTACAGTATGTAGAAATGTGTAGGGATAAAATGGAAAAATAAAATGGAAGGGATAAAACTACTAAACTGTCAGTAGTTTAAAAGCATTATATGACCGAGTACTGGGAAGACGGGACACCACGAGCGTAACTCTCATCCTGTTACTACACTTGAGTAATTACAGCCTATATGAGGGTTATGGTCATAAGGGCCTGAGTTCGATTCTTGGCTGTGACAGAAACAAATGGATAGAGTTGTTTCTTTCACCTGATGCCTCTGTTCATCTAGCAGTAACTAGGTACCTAGTTATTAGACAGCTGCCACGGGCTGTTTCCTGATGATGTAATTACCTAAGTGTAATTACCTAAGTGTAGTTACAGGATGAGAGCTACGCTCGTGGTGTCCCGTCTTCCCAGCACTCTTTGTCATATAACGCTTTGAAACTACTGACGGTCTTGGCCTCCACCACCTTCTCACTTAACTTGTTCCAACCGTCTACCACTCTATTTGCGAAGGTGAATTTTCTTATATTTCTTCGGCATCTGTGTTTAGCTAGTTTAAATCTATGACCTCTTGTTCTTGAAATTCCAGGTCTCAGGAAGTCTTCCCTGTCGATTTTATCAATTCCTGTTACTATTTTGTATGTAGTGATCATATCACCTCTTTTTCTTCTGTCTTCTAGTTTTGGCATATTTAATGCTTCTAACCTCTCCTCGTAGCTCTTGCCCTTCAGTTCTGGGAGCCACTTAGTAGCATGTCTTTGCACCTTTTCCAGTTTGTTGATGTGCTTCTTAAGATATGGGCACCGCACAACAGCTGCATATTCTAGCTTTGGCCTAACAAAAGTCATGAACAATTTCTTTAGTATATCGCCATCCATGTATTTAAATGCAATTCTGAAGTTAGAAAGCATAGCATAGGCTCCTTGCACAATATTCTTTATGTGGTCCTCAGGTGAAAGTTTTCTATCTAGAACCACTCCTAGATCTCTTTCTTTATCAGAATTCTTTAAAGATTTCTCACATAATATATAGGTTGTGTGGGGTCTATGTTCTCCTATTCCACATTCCATAACATGACATTTATTAACATTAAATTCCATTTGCCAAGTGGTGCTCCATATACTTATTTTACACATATACATGTGTGTGTGTGTGTGTGTGTGTGTGTGTGTGTCCATGTGTTAGAGAAATATATGTAGTAGACATAATAGAGAATAAAATAGATCAGTTAAAAAGATGGGGTCCAAAAGGTAATACTGTAGCTCGATTCTGCCTGCACAAATAGTAAATACAACCTTCCCCTCATACCCTAACTCATCAACCTTTCCATACAGACACACATCCAACTGATGGATATATATTAAATACTGTATTAAGATCTGTCATTATTGTATAATCTGTTTCTGAGGTACTTTAGGAAATTAAACTAATTCTAGCATCATACTGCCGTAGGTTAACCTCAGGATATATATGTATATATATATAGTATATACACATTTAAACAGGTGAAATATATTTTAAAAGGTGATGTAGCTACCTATACATAGAAAACAACCACCATTAAGGGTCCCGGTAGTACAGTCGGGTTCATTCTTGACACACAATCGAGATTTCCGGGTTCGAATCCCGGGCGGGACAGTAGTAGTTGGGCACATTTCCTTTCAAATAATGCCTATGTTCACCGAGTAGTGAGTAGATACTCAGGAGTTAGTCAGCTTGTTGTGGGGTTGCATCCTCGGGAGGGTCAGTAATTCAGCCTTAAGGGTGGACCTTGATAAAAGTCAAAACGTGTATGAATACACTCTAGCTTTCTGTCCCCCAACACAATGAAATTATTATTATTATTTATTATTTATTATTATTATTATTATTATTATATATTATTATTATTTATTATTTATTATTATTATTTATTATTTATTTATTATTATTATTATTATTATTATAAGGGTGCCGAAACTTTGGCCATCAATATATTTTGATTGTGTGTTGATAAATTTTGCATCGATAAGCTAAGATGCTGTATACCTTTTTAGGTACAGTATATAATTAGTATTTTTGATTTAATGTAGTCTGCTGTATTTGCAGTTATGTAATTTTTAATTTATTTTTAATATTAATATTCATGGCTTTCAGCATCTGAGTAAAGCTGTGACAGAGGCCTTCATCCAGCTTTATGACTCTGGCTTGGTGTACAGAAAAGAATCTTTAATCAATTGGTGTTGTAGTCTACAGTCAGCCGTCTCTGATATTGAAGTTGATCACTTGCATCTGACAGGCCCAACAGAGCTTACTGTTCCTGGGTATGAAAAGCCTGTTACGTTTGGGAAGATGTATGACTTTGCATACAAAATCAACGATTCTGGTAAGTTCATTTGCCATGTCTTCCCAATTTAAGCAGAAAACATAAATTAAGTTTTAAGTGAATATGAAATGCTACTTTCCATCAGGTATGTTCATTTAGTGTTTGAACAAGATTATGATAATACGGGAAGGTGATGTTCTCCACCAGTAGAACGTGGATTTTGACCAAATGTTCATACCGTTCCATCTCAAAGTGACTACTTGGTATCATAGGGACACAAAAGTAGTACAGTAATCGCATCAAACGCTAGTTATCCTGCCCACTTGCCAACAGATAGCAGCACCTGTACCAATACTCAGTTGTGAGCCTCAAGCTCCAGCACATTGTTAAATTAGATTAGATTAGATTAAATTTTTTATTCAGGTAAAGGTACATACATTGAAGATGAGTTACAAACATAATGTTGGATTTAAAGATAGAGCTAGTACATACAATACCTAAAGCCAGTAGTATGCGCAGCATTTCAGGCACAGTCAGTCAGTTTACCAGTATGACTGACAAAGATAAATATCTTCATACAGATGAATCAGGGGACTCTTGGAAGGAAAAGTGACCATATGAGTGCAATTTTTTAAAAGTAGTTACAAGTTGTTAAATATCAGGACAAATGGAGGGGGGGGGGAACCTTTGACAAGCCACTGGATTCCTGTCCTCAAGGCCACTAGAATGTTAGTGGCTCTCAGGTAAATTCAGGTAATTATATCCACACAAAGCCTGATTTCTGAGTTATTCAATGAGCAACCATCAAGACTGAAAAATAAATGAGGGATAAAAAAACTCCTGTAAAGTGGATCTCTTGAAGCTGGTGGACAAGCAGTATTTAGTGACTTGAATTGCTGCCAGTGGACATCCAGGGGCCCCCCAACAAGAGCAAAACCACTGACCTAAAGGATAGTCCGCCAACAGAAGCCACATGATTCCCACTGGAAAGGAAGAGGACACTTTTTCTATATGATGGGACACAGGAGGAACAGAGAACCTACCTTCTACATCTACTCTAGCCTGCACCTGTGTGAGCAGCAAAATAAGGAAAGCATTCCAAATATAATCAAAGCCTTATCAAGTACACAGCACGAGCCCTGTGTACAGTGAAATCTAGATTTATGAGCATATAAACAAATCAGTCGGCAGAATCTGGTCTTGAACTTGCCTAAGCATCACAAGAACAGGTCAGGGAAACATGCAAGGGGGCTTGAGACAATGTAGTGAGGTTAGTGAGGGTGCCATCATCTGGTGATGGTCAGAGATGTCGTCCAATTGGGCAACTGATGATTTGAAAGAGCTCTACTGAATGGACCATGATAAGGCGCTGAGTGTTTTGGAGTATACTTTCTGTAGTTACTGAGGGCCGGATTGAACATCACGCCCGACTATCGTGGGATCTTCGGTGATCTTGCCTTTGGAGATATTCAAGTTGAATAGCTCAGACACTATATGCTGAGGCCTGAGCAGATTTAATTATATACCGGTAGATTTACCTGTATCTTGAAACATGTTAAAATATTTTATTTGTTATCCCATTTTAGGATTTTAATTCAGATAAGTATAATATGCTTATACTGTACTATATATGTCAAATTATGATACAATAAATTAAATCTTTAGTATTTTATTCAGTGCTTTTATTTGTACAGTACAGTATATGTAACATAAACTGTACAAAATATTGAATACTGTATCATTAATATACAATAATTTAATTTGTTTCATATTAAAGGATTTTTCACAATGCAGTACAGTGTTATTTATACTGAGATATGCTGGCATAGCAGTGAACCATATACAGTACTGAATAGATTTGACTTATACTGTATGCTTATTGTATTAGGAGGAGAGCTGGTAGTAAGCACAACACGACCCGAGACTATGCTGGGGGACACAGCTGTGATGGTTCATCCCGAAGACCAACGCTACATACATCTTCACGGCAAGCGCGTCTTCCACCCATTCCGAAAAGTCACCATTCCTGTGATTGCTGATTCCCAGGTTGATCCCCAGTTTGGCACAGGTACTGATGTAATGAGATGCCTTGTTCATTATGACTGTCAGCAACATACTGTTTCCTTGTTCATTGTGACTGTTGGCAGCATATTGTTTCTTTGTTCATTGTGACTGTTGGCAGCATATTGTTTCTTTGTTCATTGTGACTGTTGGCAGCATATTGTTTCCTTGTTCATTGTGACTGTTGGCAGCATATTGTTTCTTTGTTCATTGTGACTGTTGGCAGCATATTGTTTCTTTGTTCATTGTGACTGTTGGCAGCATATTGTTTCTTTGTTCATTGTGACTGTTGGCAGCATATTGTTTTTGTTCATTGTGACTGTTGGCAGCATATTGTTTCTTTGTTCATTGTGACTGTTGGCAGCATATTGTTTCCTTGTTCATTGTGACTGTTGGCAGCATATTGTTTCTTTGTTCATTGTGACTGTTGGCAGCATATTGTTTCCTTGTTCATTGTGACTGTTGGCAGCATATTGTTTCTTTGTTCATTGTGACTGTTGGCAGCATATTGTTTCCTTGTTCACTGTGACTGCCAGCAGTGTGAAATAGTTTCCTTGTTGACGGTAACTGTCAGCAACATATTGTTTCCTCGTTCATTGCATGGTATTCAGTGGACTGAACATTATTTCTCCACTCTCCATTTTGCCCTTTTCTACCAGCTTGCTGTGACTGACTTAAGGCTTTTTGTTTCCATAAATATGGATATTTTATTCAAAAATAACAACTGAACCATTTTAGTGTTGTGTGTGTAAGTCCTGGTAACACGAGATTTGTTCTGTTATATGTAGCACATGCCCACAAATATGGCCACCAACCAACTCGCTCACTGAAGTCTCTCCACCCACATACCCACCCACCATGCAGCCCACCCACCCATGTCTTTCCACCCATACATTCACCCACCAGCCAGCTAACCTGCTGGCTGAAGGCCAAGTAGCCTTCAGGAAGGCCCCATATCTTTCAACCCACATGCATTCACTCACCAGCCAGCCTACCCACTAGCTAGTCCATCTATCCATGTCTTTTCACCCACACATTCACCCACCCGTGCCTTTCTGCCCACTAGCTAACCCACCTACCTATATCTTTCCACCAATACATCTAGGGAAGGGATAGGTAGGAAGGCCATCCACCATCCCCTAGCCATCCTGCTCTCCGATCCACCCTCCTGCCTATTTAGTACACAGGAATGGTGAAAATAATTTATTATTTATTCCCATGAAGCAGATGTTGAGAAAATGCTATTCAGGACTGTTTGACTCCACCAACAGGTGTGGTGAAAGTAACACCTGGCCACAGCCAAGATGACTATGATGTCGGAGAAAGACACTCACTACCTCAGCTTACAGTTTTTGATGAATTTGGAAAGACAACAGACATTGTACCAGAATTTAAGGTTCGAGTTTGTAAATGTTCATTAATGTAACAGGATTTAATTTCATAGTTCATTTAGTGTGATGAGGCATTAAATACTGCTTTTTATATCTATATAAAAAGCCTACTATGTAAGGAAAAGGGTGTGGTTGTCACAACCTGTTCACATTCCCTGTGAGTGGGAGTGTGGCAACGCACTGCCCACCACTATTTAGTGCGACCAAGATGACATTCCTGTGATAAAGGGGCACAGGGCATGGGCTCCATCTTTCCTCGTAATACTGTAGGTAAAATTGACCTTGGATTGGGACCTAACCTTTCTCACTCCTCGCAACACAAAGGCTGACATGTGCAGCTATGTGGAATGTTATGAGACTAAATTAGGAACAGAAGCTGGA
Source organism: Procambarus clarkii (assembly GCF_040958095.1). Classification (NCBI taxonomy): domain Eukaryota; kingdom Metazoa; phylum Arthropoda; class Malacostraca; order Decapoda; family Cambaridae; genus Procambarus; species Procambarus clarkii. The sequence goes on along the minus strand of NC_091180.1, from coordinate 14,828,949 downwards.
AGTGGTAAAAGTTTTTAAAGAAGGAAAGTTGGTTTGTGAAAGTTTCTGTGAGACAAACTCATAAAATTTCATTAAGTAGTGCTACCTAATGAAATGATGTGTGAAATGAAGTAAATATTACTGGTACAGTATAAGAGTGAGTGTTGGAGAAAATGAAAGTTAAGCAAGAGTATGCCTGTTAATGAATGATGGGATGTCCAGGGGCAATGAATTGCTTCTCATGTTCTCATGTTGTAGTTTAATTTGCTGGTATGTGAAATTCAAAATTAATAGCGTATAAATGGTGATTGTGAGTGCAATTGCTCTTTTTCCTGATTCTGTCTCCTCTCGTCTTTGTTGGAACAACTTCCTCTTTTCTGAAACTCATTCCCAAGTGCTGTATTTAAAGTGATATTCATTTTAGACATTTCACCGTTTACATTGATATTACATGTAATTTCCTTCTCACTCGACCCCAACAATTTTACTTTTATCACATTCACAACCTTGTTTGGCTCAATCAATACAAATCTTATTTAGTCTACACAAATATCTATTGCTGCTAAAAGATCCTGTATCACCTGCGTTCCCTAAATTTGTCATTAAGTACTTAAGTTACTCATATTAGGGCCTATACACAACATAATCATTTATTCAGTTTGACTAAAATATTTATGTACAATACTTGTATTTTCTGCAGAACCTTCCAAGATTCACAGCACGACAAGCCGTGATAGATGCTTTAACCGTTATGGAACTCTATCGTGGCTCTCGGGCCCACCCCATGATGGTGCCTCGCTGCAGCAGGACCCAGGATGTTATTGAACCACTGTTGAAACCTCAATGGTGAGGCTTTAAGTGTTTATCTGTTGGTCGCTGTAAATGTTAGTAACTCGGATGTTTAATGAACTATTTTCATGCTGTTAAATGGAGAGAATTCGTTTATATATATACTGCTTTCAGATTATATGGTTTTAAATAAAAATGTAGCTGGTGTTGATTTCATTAGATACTGAACTATGGTGAGTTAAGTGTAATGCTACTTAATTTTTAATTACTCACACATTGTTAGGTAACTAATAATGTACTGATCCATCTCCAAATAGGTTCATTAGATGCAGTGACATGGCTGCTGAAGCTATCAATGTTGTTCGAAGAGGTGATCTACATATCCTCCCGGAGACTTACAAGAGAGTTTGGGACAAATGGTTGGAGAACACCAATGATTGGTGCGTTTCACGGCAGCTTTGGTGGGGCCACCGAATTCCTGCATACTGTGTGTGCTCTGATGCTGGGGAGTTCTGGGTTGCTGCACGATCTATAGAAGATGCTAAGAGGAAAGTTGCAGCAAAAGAAGGTTGGTCACATTTTCATGTGTATACAAGAAAGATTTAGGCATGAGTAGCCAGATGGTTTGGTAATGTTAAATGAACAGATGAATGGATATTTCATTACATCAGTGCTTGATTTTGTTCGTACGTATGACTGCCAAGCTTGAATACAGTAATTCATGTATATGTATGTATGCCCTATACAAAGGTGTATGTATGCCCTATACAAAGGTGTATGTATGCCCTATACAAAGGTGTATGTATGCCCTATACAAAGGTGTATGTATGCCCTATACATGACATTGGTAAACAAAATTACTAGTTTTGTGTCTTTATATTCAGAGGTACTTGTGATCAACAGATGCAGTGGATGGAGAATGGATATTTAACATAGATGGAAAAGGATGTTTATATGACGTTGATGGTACTATGAATGTATTGAAATTGTGCACAATGACAGTGTTATAAAATTAAAAGAATTACAGTACTAGGATCTGAATGCCAAAAACAATTTATTATTTTAGTAGAATGAATTGAATGTTTATCATTGTAGTTGCATAATTTTATGGGTAGAAATTCAATTTGAATTGGCTAAATTAAATGGTGTGGTGTGGAATTAATGCATAATTTTGTTTATACTGTTCTAGCGGTGAACGTTAATGAGGTTGTATTTGTACGTAGAGTGTAGAGAAAGCAGTGTTTTTCTTGGAGATGTTTAATACTGTATTGACATGTCTTGTAGAGAAGTTTGCATTAGCAGTACTGTGCTATTTTTAGGAATATCTGAGTCGAGTATCTCATCGGTGCATCAAGAAGAAGACGTGTTGGATACGTGGTTCTCCTCAGGCCCTCTTTCCTTTTGCTGCCTTTGGATGGCCACAAAATTCAGAAGACTTGAAGAAATACTATCCAACCACTCTCCTGGAGACTGGACATGATATTCTCTTCTTTTGGGTAGCACGGATGGTCATGTTGGGTTGGAACCTCACAGGAGAGCTGCCATTTAAGGTGTGTTGATTTGACTTTTAACTTCTCTACTCTTTATTGGAACTAATTTCCTTTTTGTTACATTTCAGCTAGAAAATTGTATCTAAAGATATTTTTGTAATATTATAATCAAATATAGTTTTACATATATATAAAAGATTATTATTGTTGTAATGTCTTGTAATCATATACTGGTACTGTGTACATATAATCATGTTATAATCATATATATAAACGGTATTGTAAACATATGATTGGTTAATCTAGTAATGTTGTTAAGTGCTCATTCCTGAATTCACTTGTTGGTAATCACACTTTGGTAATATTTCAATCTTTACTGGGGTGGGGGGGGGGGAGGGAACTAGTTCACACATTACTTACGCTGGCATTCCTTCACGGGAAGGCTGGTAGAGATACTTCGGCATGTGATACGTAAGATGCTGGCAGTGATAGATGTTAATACAATATATCAGTTATTCCTTTTTTGCTGCTCCCTATTTTAAGATTCCACTGTGCCTGAGGAAAATGACTGGCTAGTTGGCACTGCCTGAAGAATGTGGAGTTTGCAGGTTTTTGAGTGTTATTTCAACTTCAAGAACAAAATAACATCAAGCCAAGGAAACAAAAACAAAAATAAAGTTCACGTTTGCAAACAGAGTGGTAGACAGTAGAAACAGTTAAGTGAGAAGGTGTTGGAGGCCAAAACTGTCAGTAGTTTCAGAGTGTCATATGACAGAGTACTGGGAAGACAAGGTGCCACAAGTGTAGCTCTCGTCTTGTAACTTCGCTTGGATAATTGCATGTACAGTATGATCATCGATGGTCTACATCCTTATTTATGTTTCTTACATTTCAATACACAATTGTTTTTATCATAATTGTTAGATCCTCACTACAAAGGCCAACATCTTGGTGAGGAAAGTGGTATACCGTTTGGTGCATGGTAGTGCAGGCATGAGACACCACCAGGCCTCTTGTCTCACTTTTCTAATATAGTTCATTCATGTTTTTCCTCCAGAATGTGCTTCTTCACGGGTTGCTATGTGATGCCCATGGCCACAAGATGTCAAAATCACGAGGAAATGTGATTGACCCAATTGATGTTATTGAAGGAGCTTCATTACAGGTATGTCTATTATGTTAGTTTAGTATCTCTCCCTCTACTGATTTACATGTTCAAGTTGATCAGATGCTCAAGACCTAACTGGAAAGCATTCAGCTGTTTATTGATTACAGACTTTTATTGAAGGAAGTTGATTTGAGAGAGACTATACAGTACTAATATTGTATTTCATCATTTAGGTGCTTAAGGAACGTATTAAATCAAGTGAAAATAATGGGATACTGTCCAGCAAAGAAGCATGCGAAGCATTACAAGGGCAGCGGTCTAATTTCCCAAACGGCATCCCAGAATGTGGCACCGACGCTCTCAGGTTTACCCTCTGCTCGTACAACATTAAAAGTAAGTTTAGATTTGGGTCATCATATAATAATTTAGTTCATTCATTTATTTTCATTACCCTGTTTCTTATCGTCATAGAGTAAGTTCATTCATTTATTTTCATTACCTCGTTTCTCTCCGCCATAGAGTAGGGAGGCATCAGTTTGGAGAAATGTGGAATTATAGTGACAGATGTTTGATATATAAAAAAAAAAAACTAGATTAATTTTGCCTGTACTGTAGACAGAAAAGTTTTTGCAAGAAGGGTTCCCTGTTGAATAAAATTAGCCATATAATGCAGGACTAATTGCACCTCACAAATGATTACTGTACTGCAAAGATGGTGATTTATTTAATGAAAAAAGACAGTTGGAAGCTAAATTTTACTCTAAATTTATTCCATTTTGCCTTGAGGTTAACCTTTAATCTGCTTCATTGAAACCTGCAACACTTTTTCTTCACTGCAAGTATAAACTATTGTTGCTACAAAAATAGATGCATAGAAAAGGTTAGTAAAACCTGACTAACCTGCAGGTTAGTTAGAAAATTCATATTTTTTAAGTTAGGTGATGGGTTTAGAAGGGAATGCTTATTATACATGTCCCTATAGATTTATATCAGAATACAGTTTTCTCTCTCCCTTTATTGTCATTAGGTAATTAACATTACATAAAAGATTTTATGTGTATTACCTTGTTACAGATCAGCTTATGAGTGTTGATGTCAATCGCATGGAACAAAACAGATTTTTGTGCAACAAAATTTGGCAGGCCTTCCGATTTTTACTAAATTCAATGGCAAAAGTTCCCAACGCAGTGCAGTGTGCTACTCGTGTGAAAATATCAGAGAGGTTTGTAATATAAATTGTAAATTACCTTTCAAAAATCTTAGTTTTTGTCTATACTGGTCAGTCTACATAATATTTATATATATTTATATATATATATATTTATTATATATATATATATATATATATATATATATATATATATATATATATATAATATGCATGCATGAATGCTATACTTTTAAGATGCATAAAAATCTGTAGTATTTTGTATAACAAAAGCACATATGGTTATTTTGTAATGTACAATTTTCAGGAATGATGAGCTTAGTATAATGGACAAGTGGATCTTGAGTCATTTGGGGCAACTAGTTTATGATGCCAATCAGAATTTTGAATCCTATGACCTGCATTTTGTCACCTCAAGTTTTGTTACGTTCTGGCAGAATGACCTGTGTAGTACGTATCTGGTAAGTGACATAGGGCTCCAGTCCTTAACTATTTGCCTCTGTTCACCCAGCAGCAGTTAGGCACCCAATTGTTACCTATTGGCGGGTCGTGTTCAAGGCAAAACGGATGGGTTAAGGCTTACCATGAGTTATGGGAAGGGAAAGCTCTCAGCCTGCTGACAGGAAACAGAAGTCATCTGTTCCTGTATCCACCTGTGTTAAAAAAATAGAAGTGAACTTATCATCATCATCATCATCATCATCATCATCATCATCATCATCATCATCATCATATTCCCTCAAATTGTATGATGGATGTGTTCCTTTAAAACAGTTTGCAGGTTAAATCTGCTCATCTTAGCAACATGGAAAAATTTATGCCCGGATAAATTTTAGACCCCCAACTTTCCTCAAATATAAATATATATTTATGATCTCTCTCAATAATAATACACTGTACATAGGTATTAAAAAAAAATCTAACTCTTACATCTGATGCCAATTGCCACTGCTTGCTGTGATTGAATGGAGTTCGGTGGTTTGCGGCGGGTCATTAGTATTAAACTTGCCATCAATTAAGAAAACATTAATAGTTCAGCCAGGTTAGGATACTTGCCTTTTCATATACCTATTCTTATGCAAGATGTAACTTACAGCAGGCAAGCATAAATACAACCATGGAGATGCAAATGTCTTAAAACACAGTATTCACCATTTTGTTTATATATAGATAAGGGCAAAGAAGTTTATAATGGAGGACAAATTTTCTCCATCTTTCTAGGAAAGCATTAAATTTGTTTTAAATAAAGGATCAGATGAAGCAAAGTCATCAGCACTAAGAACACTCTGGACGTGTGTGGATGTTGGGCTACACGTCCTCTCCCCTTTCATGCCTTTCTTGACAGAGGAACTCTACCAGAGACTGCCGAGGATTACAAAGAAATTTGAGAGTATCATGGAGTCTGATTATCCCCAGACAGAACAGGTTAGCTGCCAAATTTTACCTAAACAAGTTAATTGACTATATTTTACCCAAAAAATGTTACTCGAGGAAATATTGAGGTATTACATTGGGAGACGAGTTCAGTCCTATCTTTCAACCTCAGCATTTTCTCATAGATACATAACATTTTCCTGATTTCATTGGGTATGTGCAACATATTGTCGATCGCACATGTAAAGCATGGCTTAATTATCAAGTTTATGTGCTACATGGAATTGTTGAAGGTTTTGGATAAATAACGGTGATGAGAAATGCATATAAAGCACTGTGGCGACAATTTCCACATTGGCCACTCCACTACATGAAACCTCTGCCAGTATCTAATGCACTCAGATAAATACAGATAATCTGTATACATTTCAGTGGATCTGCTGGAAAGACCACGTGAAGGAAGAGCATGTGCAGAATTTATTGCAGATGGCTTCAGCGTTTCGTTCTATAAAGGCAAACTATAACATCAAGCACAGCAGAGTACATGGTAATAAAATAAATGATTTTCTAATTGTTTTATTTAGCTAGATTTCTTTGTACAGTACGGTATGTGTGTATATTTTGCATAATTAATCTTATAGTAACCATATCCGGTAGTTTTAATGGAGAAAAGCAAATGATTTGTGAGGGTTCTCACTATTTTAATTGATGTATGTTTCCACTTAAAGGGGAAAAAAAGCTTATTTACATAGTTGTGTTTGCAGCATGTGATCCAGAGGCTGAGCCATGTCCTGTAATGTTGCAATATTTTCCAGGTTATTTTGTGTGTTCAAATGACCATCTGAATGCTGTCTTGGAAGCAAACTTGAATGTTGTGAAGACTTTGGGGTTCATAAAATCGTTGACTGCCTTAGAGAAGCATGCATTGCCCCCTGCAGCTTCGGCAGTAGCAGCACCCTGTGACTCTACTACTATTTACCTTGATCTCCAGGCATGTCCAACTTTGGCATTTGTTGTTCATTATTCCCTAATGTCCCCATCCTCATCAGTTAGGGGGGAATCAGCAGAGAAAATAAGGAGTGGTGTCAGAAGAAAGCTGAAGCTACTAAAAGAAAAAAGAAACGATAACCCCTTCCATTGACCATATGTTGTGCATAACATAGTGTGACATGGAGCCAATATTTACCATTTAGTACTGAGCTAAATTTGTAAATATTGGCACTGTGCCTCCTCTCACTCTCCCCCCAGTAGCATACACATGGACAGGTCTTTCCTTTAAACATCATCTATGCATTGAACCACTCCTCATATCAGTTACCAGATGTTACCGGCCACCTGTTTCCATTTCTCTACTTCGCCTATTTTTGTTTCTATTTCACTTTCCCAGCCCACATTTATTGTTTTTCTCACTTCTCTGATTACTATAATGCACATACAGTCTGCTCAGAACAATACACTCCTGCAGTAACACTACTCTGCCTCACGTTGCCATTATTCTCTGGCTAGCTCAAATCTGCCTTGTTTTACTTGTCTTTGTCATCTTATTGGGCGTTTCCATCACTCGGCCTATACATGTTTTTTAATCGCTCTAGTAATTGCATTACTAGAGCAATTTACTGTACCACTGTTTATATCTCATCACTTATCCCTGATCCAATTATTAGTTATTGATGTTTGCCACTCTGTGCTCCAACTAGGTCCTTGCCAGGCACTTTGTTGACTTGCCATAAATGTTTGTATTAATTCTGATGTACTGATATAGCCTCCTAGATTTGGCCAGACACTTTCATAAAATGTCTGGTTCACCCGATATCATTTGCATTTTTCAGTAGATTAAAAGCATCCAGGACAACTGGCTTCTGAAGAAGCTGGTTCTGTTCAAGTGAGAGTACACAGTACATAAAAGCCCTATTTACACTGTACAGTATATTCATCTGTAGTCTTATTCAGTGTGTTGTATTTATTGTGTATCGTCCCCATTTCAATTTAATTTTTGTGCTGATATATAGGTGAATATTTTTGCCTTGGTAATATCACTAATATTCAATTGAATTTTCAAGAAATATTACCTTTCTCTGTAAAAAGATTAAAACCTCCATGAATGTTGTATGATACACACAGGGTATGATTGACCCAAAGAGTGAGCTGACGCGCTTAAGAGCAAAGATGAGCAAGCTGAAGAAAGAGGAGAGTAAAATTTTCAAACTTGTATCATCTCCTGGCTTTGCTGAGAAGGCACCAGCACATATCCAGGATGCTCATAACACAAAGGTAAGATTATTTACTATTGCCTCTTTTGAGCTAAATAATTTGAGATGAAAGCTTCGCATGTCCATCCTCCTCCCTTCCCCCCCCCCTACCCCCTCCTTTTCCAACTCGTATCAGGTTTGTTGTGCCTGTTAGTAGCACTAATTGGTGGTCTTTGGGATGCCAATGGAAGATCTTTGAGATTTGGTGAAATGTTTTCTCGCCGTCATTCAGGGCTTGATTTCTTACCCCCTTCCAAGTACTATATACGCTTGGCGCTTTACCCTTATAGTTCCCTCAGGGCTTGATTGGGTTTTCTCCATTGTCTCCCTAACACTAGTATGACCTGGCAGGGACAAATTGACAAAATTGCTGCAGCGTCTGATCCAGATTGATGATCTGCCATGATTGAGCATCTCATGTTTTGGCCATATGAAACAACTGAAATAGCTTGCTGAAACAATAGAGCTTTTCATTATGCTCAAATCTACTTTTTTGTGATTGCAGTTGAAGCGTCTATACAACGCCTATGCTTTATATTTCCAGCTGGCCTTATTGAGATCAGAGCTGGAGGTGCTGCTCCCCATCATGGACAGTCTGGAGAAGATGTAGCTGAACCCTCTTGAGGTAGAGTTTGAATGATTTTGTTCTGTGGTGGTGATCTGTCAGTGGTGTACTTGTATACTGTACAGTATTGGTAAAAAATAATTTTTGATTTATAATAAAAGTTTTCTATGATAAAATGGGTTTTATTAACTTAACGTTGGTATGAAAGTGGCAATAATTTGTCAAAATTTTGTTCACAGTACTATATAGTATACAGTACTGTATGGTTGCATGCAATAGGAAACGATAGGTACATGAGTATATTACAGAAAATGTGCTCCCTTTTTAATTTTTCAGCTATGTCTACAGACATATTCAACATCAACATTGTTCTGTCATCCAACTGAATAATTAAGCAAGAAGTTTTATTATTTTGTGAATCTTATCATCAGCCACCAAATAAAGATATAACAGGCCCGAACCAGCCATATACGTATGGTTTCCCTGATTGAAAAAGGTAAGTGGTTACCTATCATTGCTTATTAAGCATAAGACGTGACTCTTGTGCCCTCCACAGTGAACTACTTACGCTTTCCCCAGGAGGTATCCCCACAACAGTTGCCTCCCTCCTGTCCTCCTGGATACCTGTTTACTACGGGTGGATAGAGGAGTACCTAAGCAACAGGAGACAACGAGTCTGTGTGAGGGGTGAGGTCTCAGATTGGCGAGACGTTACAAGTGGAGTCCCGCAGAGGTCAGTTCCTTGGACCTATACTGTTTCTGGTATATGTAAATGATCTCCCAGAGGGTATAGATTCGTTCCTCTCAATGTTTGCCGACGATGCAAAAATTATGAGGAGGATTGAAACTGAGGATGATAGTAGGAGGCTACAAGATGACCTAGATAGACTGAGTGAATGCTCCAACAAATGGCTGTTGAAGTTCAACCTGAGTAAATGCAAAATAATGAAACTAGGCAGTGGAAACAGGAGGCCACACACAGGATACAGAATAGGAGATGAAGTACTTAATGAAACAGACAGAGAAAGATCTAGGAGTGATATCACACCAAACCTGTCTCCTGAAGCCCACATAAAGAGAATAACGTCTGCGGCATATGCGAGGCTGGCTAACATCAGAACGGCGTTCAGGAACCTGTGTAAGGAATCATTCAGAATCTTGTACACCACATATGTAAGACCAATCCTGGAGTATGCGGCCCCAGCATGGAGCCCGTACCTTGTCAAGCACAAGACGAAACTGGAAAAAGTCCAAAGGTATGCTACTAGACTAGTCCCAGAACTAAGAGGCATGAGTTATGAGGAAAGGCTGCGGGAAATGCACCTTACGACACTGGAAGACAGAAGAGTAAGGGGGGACATGATCACAACCTACAAAATTCTCAGGGGAATCGACCGGGTGAACAAGGATGAACTAAACACTGGTGGGACACGAACAAGGGGACACAGGTGGAAACTGAGTACCCAAATGAGCCACAGAGACGTTAGAAAGAACTTTTTCAGTGTCAGAGTAGTTAGTAAATGGAATGCACTAGGAAGTGATGTGGTGGAGGCTGACTCCATACACAGTTTCAAATGTAGATATGATAGAGCCCAGTAGGCTCAGGAATCTGTACACCAGTTGATTGACAGTTGAGAGGCGGGACCAAAGAGCCAGAGCTCAACCCCCGCAAGCACAATTAGGTGAGTACACATATATATATATACTTCAGATTCCTTCTGAAGATGTATTTAATATACGAAAGTACTTAAGGAAATTCCTGTTTCATTTTCCTCCGTGGTCTGACATTGTCACATTCTTAATCACGTGTTTATTTTCGTGATATACACACATACACGTATGTATCGAGGTCCCCATAAGGTTGAACTACCTAACCTCCCCAGGAAGTAACCCCACAACAATTGACTACTGGCTACCTATTTACTGCTAGGTGAACAGGAGCATTAGGTGAAAGGAAACTTGGCCAGCCATTTCAGTCCCGCTCGGGATTTCCGACTGCGAGACGAGAACTAACCCAACTATACTACCGAGATCCTCGTTCCTTCAGATATAGTTCTCAAGAAGCAATTCTCCCTATAAGAAGGTAGGAATGTTTGGAAAACAATAGAGCATTTGGACTGCAACTTGCCAACTATTGTATTTTGTGGCCCATGGGATGCATTTTTCACTTTAAAATGCCTCCAAATATTACTCTGCTTCTAAACATCAGTTACTACAAAAAAAAAAATAACAATCGCAACCAAAAACATCACAATCACTGCCAAAGCATCACAATCACTACCAAAAAATATAACGATCACTACTAAACGCCACAATCACCACCAAAATACCAATAACTGCCAAAATATTACAATCACTGCCTAAAGCATCCTAACCATTAACAAAAAATCACAATCGCTACCGAAATCATCATATCAAAACCCATCAAACAAAAACATCACAGTCACGAATATTTAATTACTACCAAAAACGCATCAACCAAAAAAAACAGCAACACTCTCCAAAAACGTCATCACTATCACACAAAAATATTACCATTATCATCACACTATCGGTAGCCGCTCTAATACCCGGCAACAATAACCCCATACCAGTCATCACCGCTCTAATAACCGGCAACAATAACCTCATACCAGTCATCACCGCTCAGATACCCGGCAACAATAACCTCATACCAGTCATCACAGCTCTAATAACCGGCAACAATAACCTCATACCAGTCATCACCGCTCTAGATACCCGGCAACAATAACCTCATACCAGTCATCACCGCTCTGATAACCGGCAACAATAACCCCATACCAGTCATCACCGCTCTAATAACCGGCAACAATAACCCCATACCAGTCATCACCGCTCAGATAACCGGCAACAATAACCTCATACCAGTCATCACCGCTCTGGTAACCGGCAACAATAACCTCATACCAGTCATCACCGCTCAGATAACCGGCAACAATAACCTCATACCAGTCATCACCGCTCAGATAACCGGCAACAATAACCTCATACCAGTCATCACCGCTCTGGTAACCGGCAACAATAACCTCATACCAGTCATCACCGCTCTGGTAACCGGCAACAATAACCTCATACCAGTCATCACCGCTCAGATAACCGGCAACAATAACCTCATACCAGTCATCACCGCTCAGATAACCGACAACAATAACCCCATACCAGTCATCACCGTGAGAGATATAAGAATTTTGCACCAAGATTGTAATATTTTGTTGAATTATCTGCAGGTGTCTTGCAATTTGTCTATACAGTATACCTAGGTCATAAAAGTATTTGTGTGTACGTCTGATAACATACTACTTGTGAAGGAGGAAATGTATATTTTTACCTCTCAAAATGTTTGGTAATGTGTTTATTTGTGATGTGTGTCTATGTATATATTAACACGTTGTACTGAATGGGGTGAGAATAGCTTGAGCTACCTCATCCCTTTGTGTGTATTTTACCTCAATAAACTTATTTCAATTTCAATTTCAATTCAGTCATCACCGCTCTGATAACCGGCGTGCGAGTGTCACGTTGAGAGATGACACAACGCCACGCACATAATTGGGTGTTGAGCGTGACGCAGCTTCCAGTAATAATGGGGTGGCAGAAATGGGTCCCCCATGCGCCCGTCCCTGGAAAGTTAAGCTCGCACAACTGGAAGCCTCCGAGTGCAGGTTATTGTGTCAGTCGCCCGCTGGAAGCCGCCGCGGGAGGATGTGCACTCCTCTCCTCTCCTCTCCTCGGGCTATTATATTTAAGTTTGCTATTTAGTCATTTTGATACTGCTAAAGGGCATAAGTGTTTTGAACTGTGAGTAGTATTCTCTCTTATGTTTTAATACACGGAGATGTGTATATTATTAATTTTTTTTCTGGAAGGTGTTTAATAATTGCGGAGATGAGTTTACACGTTATTAGTTGTGTAGTTATTACGTGTCTTGTACAGTTAATTCTCAATTGCTTGTTTTTTGTCAATACTGTATATATATAAATCTCAGAAGGAAATTAACATGTGAGGAATAATGTGAAAACTTTTGACAGCGAAGGGAAATGAAACATTTAATGTATTTCATAATTGTTTTCAGCTTTAGTCGTCTCTCTTTAATATCACCTCATTAGACGTATTGAAATATAGAGGAAAGCGCCCATGTATTTCATATTTCATTTACCTTCATGGTCATATGTTTCACATTACAGTATTGATCACGTTAGTTTCTTTGTGATTATAGAGGAATATTTGTATGCGGTCATAAGTTGTACTTATCAGTGAGTACAGGCGTGCGTGTGTGTGTGATCTTGTACTCATGCTTCCTCTCCTATAGCAGTTTATACCTGACGCGATAATTACATCTCTCAACATTAACGTTTTCATCATAATTTTTCCTTGTGGTTGGAATTGGCTTCAACAACCCTTTCCGTCACTGCACTCCACTTGCCGACCACCCGTACTGGGAACGGCTAACACCTTAACACCTCTGGGATGCTCTCGGACGTAGGTTCGAATCCTCATCACGGCCCTTGTGGATTTGTTCCTCCTTACACCTCTTCCGCTCAATTGTGTCCAGCGTTCACTAATATCCTTATATGTGTGTGTAATTACCTAAGTGTAGTTACAGGATGAGCTACGCTCGTGGTGTCCCGTCTACCCAGCACTCTGTCATATAACGCTTTGAAACCACTGACGGTTTTGGCCTCCACCACTTTCTCACTTAGCGTATTCCAACCGTCTATCACTCTGTTTGCAAAAGAAAACTTTCCAATATTTTTTCAGCACCTTTGTTTCCTTAGCTTTAAAAGGAAAGGTGTGTGTGTGTTTTCACTGAGAAATATGACTGCATTTTCTGTAAACTGAAGTATAACATAATCTACGTAGGCCTATAGCCTATACTGCAGAACTCTTGCCATGTTATTGATTATAGCATTATAATCGTATATCAAATACTTCTAGAAGGAAAGACTAGGCAACGCGTTCAGCGTCTTGGCTTGTAAGATAAGAAACAGTTGTAATACTGTAATTCAAGTTCAAGTATGTTTATTGAGATAGAAAGAAATACATCTCAAAGGTATAGAGTAGCTTAGGCTATTTCTACCCCTCAATGCTGTAATAACAGCAATACTAAAAATTAATATAAAAAAGTTTAATATTTAGTTATCCAAAGCATTACCATGGAAACGGTAAAACAGCAGTTGTTTAGATATGTTTGTGCTGAAGCTGGCGAGAAGGAATTTGGATATTGTGGCAAGCAGTTTATATCGTGGCAACGTTGGATGTAATCGAAAAACGTTTTTATGAATTAATTTGTTATATCTGACATTTTTAATGTCACGTTTTCTGTACAATTTCAAGCTGTATAAAATGACAAACGTTTACGAGGACATGACGAAAATAATAATTACATTACAAACGAAAATCTGACCAGCTTAATTAAATAAGTAAAACAACATAATTTATAATTATAAAATAAAAGCAATAATGGCAAAAACGAACATTTAGCGGACCAACGTTGAACTACCAACGTTACTCTCAGCTGCGGCATACAATCAACGTTGAACTACCAACGTTACTCTCAGCTGCGGCATACAATCAACGTTGAACTACCAACGTTACTCTCAGCTGCGGCATACAATCAACGTTGAACTACCAACGTTACTCTCAGCTGCGGCATACAATCAACGTTAAACTACCAACGTTACTCTCAGCTGCGGCATACAATCAACGTTGAACTACCAACGTTACTCTCAGCTGACCACATATAATTAACGTTGAACTACCAACGTTACTCTCAGCTGACCACGTACAATCAACGTTGAACTACCAACGTTACTCGCCCGACCGCTTGTAACAGCAAAAACAAGTTTTTTTTTTTTCACTGCTCCATTTGGGCCATCCAACAAACAGACCGTTAACGGGTTGGTGACTGGACGACCCAGTAGCTACTGTTGTACACAACGGTGCTGTTGTAGGAAGCAAAGTCTTCCCGTTTTCATGTTATACTGTCTTACTGTACATTGTGTTATTGAATTATATTTATATATATTTTAATGTTTGTTTCATGAGATTGATTGATAAAGATTAAGCCACACAAGAGGTGGCACGGGCATGAATAGCCCGTAATTTCATGAGAGAGATTTACTTTATCATCGGTGCAACTCCACTTTGTGTTGAAATTGAAATAAGTTTATTGAGGTAAAATACACACAAAAGGATGAGGTAGCTCAAGCTATTCTCACCCTGTTCAGTACATCGTGTTAATACATACATAGACACACATCACAGACAATAAACGTATTACCGAACATTCTGAGAGATAAACATATACATTTCCTCCTTTACACAAGTACATAAGTATGGTATCAGACGTACATACAAATACTTTTATGACTTTGTGTTTGTATGACAGATCTCTCTACTTTCTATTTAATTGTATCGTTCTATTTGTGTTGTTGCTACTTATATTATTTTTAAAGAATTTTTGATATTCGAAAAATAATGATAGCATATTTTTGACACTGAAATTTATCCTTATCTTTCCTCGTTTCTATACTGATTAAACTGTCTAACTTTCCATTATTTGCATTTTTTTAATTCCCATTTTGGGGATATATTTGAATCAGTGTATATATTATATCGACTATTATGATACAAAAAAATTGTGAGGATTACCAGTTGTGATCATAATTAATTTTTTAAGGTTATTAGGCTATAAGATTTTATATAGCTACCAAGTTATACAAATAAGCGATCCGTCATCTCATACGAGAATTTTGCTTATAAGAAACATGTTTTAGGATGCCTGGGGCCAACGACATTTCCAGGAAGTCATGGAGAAACTTATGGGAGTTGGCGATAGCCTGGCCTCCTGCGGTAGTGAGGGGGAGTCGTATCATAACTGCTTATTGTGAGGCCGTTGGGTCATAACTCAGTTGTTATAGTGAGGTTGTTGAGTGTGGTGAGTTGTTAGAGTGAGGATGTTGGGTCAATATCCAGTACAGTGAGTCACGTGGCCATACATATCTAGCACCTTTACAACTGTCCTCCACATCTCTCCCTGTCAATTCCCTCTCCCCCACTCCTTCCTACTGCCCCTCGACCCCTGTCATCCATCCCCAACCCCGCTCCCTATGGCACGTCCTCCCAAACATCCCCCCTTACCCCCTAACATCCCCCCTACACCCGTACGTCTCCCTTACCTCCAGCATCCCCCACCCCCCCATACACCCCAAGCATCCATCATCACCCTCAGCTTCAATTAAAGCTTTTGCTCCACAAAATTGTGCTTCGTCAGCTTCTCATCGACCAGGCGTCACCTTAACCTTGCCGCCGTCAACCACTTACATCTCGGCGTCTACGTGTCTCATCCATCAGCCAATCACAGTGCCAGAACGGGTTCTGAAGTACTAGTTCTTATTGGTCTCTGAAGGGCGACGGATGAGTCCAAACACTAGACTCATTTCCTATTTCAAGGTTCACTGCCCCGACAGAGCTAGACTCAAATTTTGTGAAACTAAATTTTCTCATGCTTCGAAATAAAAAAAATAAATAAAAAAAGTAAAGGATGTTTTTTTAACGGCATTGGTATACGATGTGTTTTGATGTATTTGGTTAGCCTTGCTTAGCTAAAAGTAAAATATATATATACATAACAATGTATTTATTCTTGCAGATGTTTATACGTTTCAATTTGTTTAGGCAAAGGAGGAATTTGGATTTTAAGTTGCAACTTTTACACTTTAAAATACACGAATCATGCAATGTAAAAAGTGATGTAGTTTTGGAATGATAGTGATTATCAGTTACTGATGGAAGTACTGGAACAGTAATGTGGGGTTTTGGAATTATGCAGGTATATGTATGTTGGTCACGTGTGTGTAGGTCTGTTGGTCTTGGAGTCTGTACTTGCTGGGAACGAGCTCCGGCTCTTGGGTCTCGCCTGTTCACTCTAATAGTGTACAAGTTCCAAAGCCTATTTAGCTTTTGTCATATCTACATTGGAAACTGCTTATGGAGTTGGCCTCCAAGACTTCACTTGTTAACGCATTCTTGACACTGAAAATATTCTTTATAATGTGTCAGGTTATCTTGAGATGATTTCGGGGCTTAGCGTCCCCGCGGCCCGGTCCTCGACCAGGCCTCCTTTTTGTTACACACCCCCAGGAAACAGCCCATAGCAGCTGTCTAACTCCCAGGTACCTGTTTACCGCTAGGTAACAAGGGCATCAGGATGAAAGAAACTTTGCCCAGTTGTTTCCGTCTCCACTGGGGATCGAACCAGGAACCTTGTTACAAATCCCGAGCGCTGTCCACTCAGCTGTCAGGGGCCCTTGCCTGGCACATTTGAATGCCAAGTTTCCACCTGTTTTCTCCGTGCACGTGTCAAGGTTTGTGAGTAATTACCTAAGTGTAGTTACAGGATGAGAGCTACGCTCGTGGTGTCCCGTCTTCCCAGCACTCTTTGTCATATAACGCTTTGAAACTACTGACGGTCTTGGCCTCCACCACCTCACCGAACTTGTTCCAACCGTCTACCACTCTGTTTGCGAAAGTGAATTTTCTTATATTTCTTCGGCATCTGTGTTTAGCTAGTTTAAATCTATGACCTCTTGTTCTGGAAGTTCCAGGTCTCAGGAAATCTTCCCTATCGATTTTATCAATTCCTGTTACTATTTTGTAACAGGAATTGATTGCCGTTGTGTGTGGGCCTGGGAGTTGGTCAGGCCTCTAAACAGGTTTACTAATGTGGATGGCAAACCACAACTTCACCATAATATTGTATACGCTGTATAAATTGAGGTGTATGTTGAACACAAGGGCACATCTGTTTAATTTGAACTTTTATGTTCATGTCCCTGTTCCTGGCACGTGACCCATTACCGCAGACAAAATTCGATGGATAATTTATGAAATCAGTTGAAATTTTATATACACATCCGGATTGGCGCCTTCTTTTGATAATTACTTACTTATATACATATAGTTTCCCATTGTTGGATCAGGAAGCTTGTTAATTAGATTTATTGAGGTCCATCTACCAGCCCGTCCTCTCGAGTTGCCACAACCTCACTAAACTGATGTATTAAATTGCCCGAACCCTAACCGAGGACCCTACGAATAGAAAACGGGACAGCCCGTCAATTTTGTGAGTCGCTAAACAACCCGTCCTCTTGGGACTTGGGCCAGATTCACGAAAGCACTTACGCAAGCACGTACGAACGTGTACATCTTTCCTCAATCTTTGACGGATTTGGATACATTTATTAAACAGTTTACAAGCATGAAAACTTCCCATTCAACTGTTATTGTTATAAACAGCCTCCTGGTGCTTCGGAGCTCAATAACTGTTTAAGAATTGGAAACAAAGCCGCCAAAGATTGAGAAAAGATGTACAGCTTCGTAAGTGCTTGCGTAGCTTCTTTGTGAATCTGGCCCCTGGTTCAACCTTAACGAGCGAACGTCTGGACACCTCCGCCCTGGAAGCCGCCGCATCACGTTCCGATTTTGGATTTGATATTGCCGTTTGGCATCGCTATTCCACGGTCTGATTTGTACGACGCCTGGCGCACACATCGCCCTGGGTCACAGGGTTGTTGATAGATTTTGAACGTGTTCTGGTTGGTTCTCTCGGCGTTTTTTTTTATTTCCTACCACAGACGTGGCCATACATTTTCTTCTGTCCCATGGACAGGGTTAGAGATGTGTTAAACATATAGTTCAGGGATTTATTGAACAATCAACCACAGAAGGTGATTCGGTGCTTTTAAAATGCTAAGCTAACCTACATACTTAAATACATAAATACACAGATTTACGTATGCCCTACATAAAGTGTTCGATGTGTCATTAATGTGCATTTACAAAGGTGAAATGTAATTCTGATCAGCTTCCATATGTACTTTATACATATATATATATATATATATATATATATATATATATATATATATATATATATATATATATATATAATATATATACACACACATATACGTATATATACATATACACACACATACATTTGTCTCTTTTACACTGACAGGGTGACATAGCTGATAGAGAAACTAGTGTGCAATTAAGCACTTAATCACTGATGGTGATTAAGATGCTTTTACAAGCTCAGGTTATATAGTTACATCACATACATTATATAATTGATATATTACATGGTCAATCTAGGGTACAAGTCCAATATATCAAGTGTTCCAGTACTCATATAATTACAGAGTTCAGCATACCTTAGCCCAGGGTGGGGGGGCGAAAGTCAGTCAATATGGGACATTCTGCAATATAATGTTCACGTGAGTGCATGTTTTCTTTTTCACTAAGTTGACACATTGTGTACTCGACATTTGGTTTTGAGAAGGCTGCCAGATACGTCTATATCCCAGGCGTATTCTGGCCACTATAACATCACATTGCCGGGTTCTTGTTCTATTAGTCCCATATGTGAATGTCTCCTCACGATATCTATCATAATATTTAATGCTACAACTTTTAGGTCTTTGTGAATTTGTTAGGTCGGTGAGATTTTCACTAGATATTTGTTTAAGTATTCTCTTTGTCACTGCTAATGAAACACCCATATCCCAGCAGGGTGACGGTGTCCGGCGCCGGCTTGGCCGAGAGGTGTCTGAGGGTTAGCGGGTCTTGGTGGGCTCGTGGTGGGCGGCTGGCATCAGCTCTGCCGGAGGGCACCGGATGACTTTTGCATTTTAGGTGGGGGCCGAGTTATTGGTTTTGCTACCCGGTGTGTCTGTGGAGCGGGGCCGGCACTTGTCACCCTGAGGGACTCCTGGAACTCCCCACTCATCTGCCTCACTGCGTTTCTTTGACGCGAGGACATCTTAGTGTTTGGTGATACGCGTTTTCGTATCGCCATTGGGATTTGCGATTAACCCCATACGGGTGCACCAGGGAGCATCCGAGCCCGCGATAGTCGTCGCCCCTCAATCAACAACAACAATCCGTCTTCTTGAATAGTACAGTGCATTTTGCGTATAAATTTCCCTAAGGCCAAAAAATTCTGTACTAATAATCATATCAGCTCTCAAAAATGAAGTCCCGTTTTCTATTCGTGAGAGTGAGTTTCAGGCAATTTAGTGCATCAGTTTAGTGACGTGAGCACTTGAGAGGAGAGGCTGATGATTTACAGTACGTCATATTTTGGCCTTTGGGGATTTATACGTCAAAATGCAATGTACAATACGAGGGTCCACATCATATATTTTACACATTTTCGTGGGTCAAAACTATACATTTTCGCGGGACAAAACTCTACATTTTCGCGGGTCAAAACTATACATTTTCGCGGGTCAAAACTATACATTTTCGCGGGTCAAAGAAATCAGGGAATGAGGAAAGGATGTCAAAATCCTCAACTTTAAAAACAACTTATGTGGACAGTAATTGCAATGAGCTAAAACGCAACCGAAAAATCTTCATTTTCTGATGGTCGAGCGGAGACCAATGGAGAATTTTTGTATTAGAATTACAATTTATTAATCAAGTTTTATATCAAGTAGTAAGCATAAACAAAATGTAATGTGCCGTGAATTGGGGCCAGCCTTGGATTAACCATTAACCACAATAAGCACATACTTAGGGCCTGAAATAAAGAGGGGGACCCATAAAGATTTATTTCCCCAAGTGCCGGATTTACAGAGGACCATGGTGCCGTGTTGCAGCTGAACCAGGGCCCATAAAATGGCAGCCCCATAATACATGATTATTATTAATCTATAATTATAGAATGCTATGTATCTTCAAACCAAGAAAGCAACGTTTAATGTTACTCTTCAGGTTTATCTTGCCTTGCTTAGGCCCTATGTTGATTATGCAGTTCTTTTTGGCCTCTGTACTATAGTGAACATTAATATTTTGAATATGTACAGAGGAGGATGACGAAGTTCCAATCTCAGGGATTGGAAATCTTTTATGTTAACAATAATCTCTTATGTCTAACAACAAATTTCTTAGATTAACAAAATTAAGGTTACCTTCTCTGGAAAAACGAAGAGTAGTAATGGGTGACATGATTGAAGTATACAAATGGATGAAAGGAGATATTAATATGGTGTTAAAAATTCACAAGTCATGTTTTAGAATGGAAATTCATGGTTTTGTTTCATGTAGCGAGGTTATTGACTCCCGGTGTACGTGTCGGTGAAGGGCGTCCCATTATGAATGATGGCTCGTCTTCCGTGGGAATATTACTCTACTGAGCTAATCCCAGTAATGATCTTGGAGGTAGGAAGAGTGTAGAGGAGGGGAGGGAGGGCAGGAGAGGGGGAGAGAGAGCCAGAGAGAGACAGACATTGGGGTGGGTTCAGCGTGTTAGTAATGGTTGGCTGAACCCCGCACTGGTACGCGCTATTTGACTAGACGCTCCCTTTCTCTGTATCTTCCCTATAAAATTGAGTACATCAGTTTTATTCACAAGTTCATTCATAACAGCATAAGAATTAAGGACACTGCAGTATTGAAAGGTATTCAACACTAACCTTACATAGATAACTAGGCTATAGTCTAGTTACTCTTTGTATCTAGTGTATAGATACATACTGTACTATAGACTACATGTTAGGCTATCCTGTTCGTGGTGGGTGAGATTCCCCTTTACGTGAAATGTCATGTGATGCTCTGTTGACTATAAGGCATTAAACCACTACTTTGAGACACGCATGTGAATTGCGGCCATATACTGGCTGTGTAAGCACGAGGAATGTGAACCATTCATGTGCACTCTTTTATATATATATATATATATATATATATATATATATATATATATATATATATATATATATATATATATATATATATATATAAAATGCTGCATACACTCGTATGCTTTAGTTTTTCTGTGAGTTGTTTTGCGTGTATATTTTAGATATTGTGTTCATATTTAAATCGTGTATGTGCGTTTTCACATACACGTGTCGTTCGTATAGGATTTTCCATTATAGGCTATCCGGAATAAATTTGAGATTATTCAATCTCACGAGCTTATTGTTTTAATTTAAAAAAATTAACTTTGCGACAAGTCAGATTAGAATTACCTCTGCAGCATTAGATTGTCTTAATTTGTATTATTTGAAAGGAAACAGGGTCAGTGTAAATAGGTCCTAGTGGTAAACAGGGTCAGTGTAAATAGGTCCTAGTGGTAAACAGGGTCAGTGTAAATAGGTCCTAGTGGTAAACAGGGTCAGTGTAAGTAGGCCCTAGTGGTAAACAGGGTCAGTGTAAATAGACAGGACATAGTGGGAAACAGTTACCTGAGGCAGTCAGTGAAAGGTCAGTGCCTCAAGACTGTCCTTGGGACCTCTCGTAACTCAGAAGGCCGCCGCTTTTTTCTTTTCTTTTCATATGTATGGGTTGCGTTAGTTGTTTCACCCACGTTATTGTAACTTATTCCTTGTACATATAAACGACCTAGACCTAGGTTTGAACAGCAGCATTACAAAATTTGCCGATGACACTAAAATATGGCAGGAATTAAGAAATTCAGGCGTGAACTGTAATTCGTTACATGATTTATGCTAACTTAAAATCGACGAATGTTTGGCAGATGTTCTTTGCGTGTAAATGTATCGTTTTGTACCTTGGAAACTTTACACAATTGTGAACGGAATTACGAAACTGCCAAATATGAATACGGAAAAATATGGGTCGCATGATAATAAGAACCCTAAGAATATATATATTTATATAGTTATGGATTGACTATTGCATCTTGTATTGAGCTCCCCCCCCCCCCTCAGGAGCGAAGTACCGACCTTTCCCAGGATGCAACCCCACAACAGTTACCCAACTCTTGGGTACATATTTACTGATAGGCGAACATAAGCAATAGTTGAAACGAAACGTGCCCAACCATTTGTGTCCCGCCGGGAATCGAGTCCAGAATCCCTGAGATTGAGTCGATAACGAAGTCAACTGTGACGACGTCTTGGACTCTGTTAACTCGTGACGTGACGTGTTAGGATGTTGTTGTTGTTTTAGATTTAGCTACTCAGAACGAAATGTCCCTGTAGCACGGGCTATGGTGAGCCCGTAACTCACTCTGTGTCAGAATTGATTGATAAAGATTAAACCACCCAAAAGGTGGCACGGGTATGAGTCCTTTCCACTACTGCCCACGAGATGGGTATGAGGTGTATAATAAATGAACTAAACTAAGGAAGGTGCGATGAGAGGTAGTGAGGGGGGGGGGGAAGGGAGTGGAGAAATGTAGCACGAGAACCGAGTTAACATAAGAAAAGAGGAACTGCAAAAGGCATAATGACGGCTAAATACAGCATAAAAGAGAATTTAATAATTCCCTGTGAGGGTTAAGCTATTGGTTTCAGGCACGTTATTGTGACATATTCTCTGACCATGGTATACATTCTTACTAGAACAAAACGGGTATATATTACATACTAAGAAAGATTCCCAAAAAAACATGTGGTTCAGATAAGCATAAAACACTTGGAAAAGAAAATATTTAAATATTTATCCGGCCACTTTCCTTTATCATTAAGAGAGCGAGAGCGTTCTGGTGTATTGTTTCTATTTCCCTGTGTGTACACACGCGCGTCCACGCTCGCTATCATGATATAACCTAAATGTTCATCTGATAGGAATAGCGGTGTGTCCACTCTCAAGATGAGTGGCGCTGCCCAATAAACTCGCCCCTCAGAGCAAAATTTAATTTAAATCTAGTTAGTCGGGAAATAATTGCATTAGACGACTGACAACTCAAGAAGTTGGGCCCAAAAGCTAATGATAAGCCCTGCATTAGATGAAAGGGAGAGAAGCATGCATGCAAGCTTCTCAGGTCTAGAGGTCTAGCGGCTGAGTGGACAGCGCTCTGTGGTCGTAGTTCTAAGGGTCCTGGCCGAGGCAGAAACAAAAAGGGCAGTTACTTTCACCCTGATGCACCTGTTCACCTAGCAGTAAATAGGGGCCTGGGAGTTGCTGCTTCCTGGGGGTATGTGTCAGAAAGAAATATATGGTAAACATAATAGAGGATAAATAGAATCATTAAAAAGGCGGGGTCCAATAGATTGATTCTGCAGGGACAAATAGTAAATACACACATTCCGGTGCTACATAGCCTTCCCGGCATGGTGCCTTCTTTTGATAATTACTTACACACACATTCCCTTTCATTGTACACAGAGTGCACAATGAAAGGGAAACAGCTCATTAACTCGAAGATGAAGCCGAAGTTAATCATTTATTTGTCTTGGAACCAGAGTACACTTGGCTGTGTACAGCGGGCAACGTGAGAGTCGTGACTACAATGGCAGGGCAATAGTGATACTTCGTGTACGTCATCCACAGATTAAATGATAGATTTAACATATTAGCCTAACAATACACATCCATGATAAAAATGCAAAAATCTATTATTAAATAGCTGTGTAATAGACTGGATAATTATTCAAAATATGTATGCTATTTATATGTACAGGCAAGCAAACCATGTGAATTAATTAATTTATTTATTTACAAGAAGGTACATTAGGTTGTGAGAGTACATAATATACTCTCTACAACACCAATGTCATGTAAACAATATACTCGCTCCAAACTCATTAGCTTAATGAAATATAAGTCTACGTCTATTATAATCGCTACAGTGTGTGTTAAAGAATATTATACCAATAGTCGAAGAGACTCTTGGCAGGGGACATGAATTACCAAAAATATAAACAAAGAAATGTAAGAACAACTTTCAGATTCGAGATTCCCGCGCAGAACACACACGTTTGGACACGTTACTCGATGTTCCCGTTCATGTAGCAGTAAATAGTTATCCGGGAGATAGTCAACTGTTGTGAACAGAAGGGGATGATTGACCAGACCACACACTAGAAGGTGAAGGGACAATGACGTTTCGGTCCGTCCTGGACCATTCTCAAGTCGACTTGAGAATGGTCCAGGACGGACCGAAACGTCGTCGTCCCTTCACCTTCTAGTGTGTGGTCTGGTCAACTTACTTTAGCCACGTTATTGTGACTCATCACCTGCAGAAGGGGATGGACCTTCTTGAGGAAGGTCAGACTTTGTCCTACAGGGACTATTAATTTGTACAGATACTGCAGGACATAGCAAGAATGCACCACCGAATTATTACCCGAATAAGATTAAATAAGCAAGGCAACCAGCCATTTCAATGACAAGTAATTACAGTAATATTCTAAGAGCTTAAATCTTAAGAAATAATCCACCTCAGTCCACTTATAAACCTTACGAAGAGATTCACAAAAAATATGTATCTCGGCCGTATAAATTAAACACGGCTTAACCAGGTACAAAAGTAACAATAAAGGCTTATACCAGTGTCCACGTCACAGCCCCTCCTTGACTGTCCACACCCGTCTGTCTGTCTGTCTCTCATTTCATGTCTCTCCCGAATGTACAAGAATGTAACAACTCTTGTATATATCTCAAAAAAAAAAAAATCCACGAGACGCCTTGTTGGGATCCCTGCATCCGACATTCCTTTCACAATTTTGTCTAAAATTATAGTATTTATGCTGTGTATGCCACGTTGATCCATTAAATACAAGTTCAGTGTGTCAATCAAAAATAATATTCAT
Source organism: Procambarus clarkii (assembly GCF_040958095.1). Classification (NCBI taxonomy): domain Eukaryota; kingdom Metazoa; phylum Arthropoda; class Malacostraca; order Decapoda; family Cambaridae; genus Procambarus; species Procambarus clarkii. Next base: position 14,803,635 of record NC_091180.1, on the reverse strand, counting down.
GTTAATTAAGTGGCTTTGTAATTTATATAAATGTAGATTCAATAACATTTAAATTTAAAATGCTTTTACAATTTGTGATTGAAGAAGACCTCTCTCAATCAAATTGGTGAGAATTTTCTAATATATGAATAAATAGAACGTTAGACAGATGTCTAATTCATTGAATGTCCAGTGCTCTGTTTATTCATTTGTCAGACAATTCTCACTAGATATAATCATAATATACAGCCTACCAATTTTCGTGAAATTTGACAAGAATACATGGGAGTTGGTGGCAGTGGAGCAGGTTAAGTGATTAATTGTGGTGAAAGTAGGACGTAAATGCCGGGTCGCATGTCATGCTCTAATCCTCATACTTCTATACAACAGCAGAATATTTATATATGCAACACAGTATATATCTGTGCAGCTGCATAATATTTACATCTATGCAACAGCAGGGCGCCATATTCCCTAGCCGTTTTATTTTTTATTATTTTTTTTTATTTTTTTATTATTTTTCTACCACAGACGTGGCCACACATTTACAATGCTAACCAGCATATATACATTTTCTTCTGTCCTCCATGGACAGGGTTAGAGATCAGTTAAACATATAGTGCAAGGGTTTATTAAACAATCAACCACAGAAGGTGATTCGGTGCTTTTAAAATGCCCTAGCCGTGTCAACAACTCCCCAGAATTGGTCTATATAGGTAAATATATTAGTAAGTAAATAGGTAAGTACGTTAGAGGAACAATAATTCATTGAAGCAGTAAGATGATTGAACCAGCGTCCAACATGCGCCATACCCCTAGGCCACGACATGCTAAGGGTTATTTATTAATTAATCCTGGGACCTTACTGAACCCACTAGGGATCTGGCAGTACCGAGCTGGTATCAACTCTAGTAGTTTTACCAGTATCCCACCCCCACTTTGGCGTGGGCAATGGAGTTCTCCACCAAACGCTCCATTCAATTACACAAGGAAATGACAGTAATGTGATGTATCTGCTAACTGTAGGTGGTGCCTGCGGGTGATTGTATCGCTTCGTGCATGATAAGCACAAAAATTGTATAGCTCGCGCGCACATAAAATTGCTGAGTTTGAAGACTTGTGGCCCAGCTCTAGAGCCCATTGTTGATATCGAACAGTTGAATGCGTAGCTTATCAAGACTGTAATTTGATTAGCTAAATGAATTTTCGGGTTCAGTTCCCGAGTCCATTATGTGACTATGCCTGGTTGTGTATGGGGTGCATGACCAATGAGCAGAACTGAAAAGGGGGGATACTTTGGGGGGAAAATATTATTGTATATATATTTAATTGTATACATATTTAATTGTATATTTAGACATTTACTGAATACAGTATTAGATGAAATAACCGCCTATGGTAGCTCTTGTTTTATACTGTATATGTTAGATTTTTATTATTATTAATACATGAGATACATCTGCATTTGTGCAGCTACCCTAGACTATATGAAGTGTAGTACAGTGTGTCAAAAAAAAGCTAACTACGTGATGATAAAAAATCCCCATCACACAGGATGGTTAGTCATATGAGGATATCATCAACACAAGAGTGAATAAAGTAGCAGTTTTTTTATTATTATTATTTTCTACCACAGACGTGGACAAACATTTACATTCACATTTTATTAGCACAATGCTGTGCTAATAAAAATGTTAGCAGCTTGTGTAACATCATAAAAGTCTTGGGACTCAGTCAACCATCTTTCACCGATTTTATATGGGGTCGTCTTTGAATTTACCTTATTTTTTTTATTGATATATACAAGAGTTGTTACATTCTTGACTAGTACGCGTAGCGTTTCGGGCAAGTCCTTAATCCTATGGTACCTGGAATATGACCCCCGCGAAGAATCGTTTAACAACCAGGCACCCATTTTACTGTTGAGTTAAACAGAGGCTACAGTTAAGGATTTGCGCCCAGTAAATCCTCTCCGGCCAGGATACGAACCCATGACAAAGCGCTCGCGGACGCCAGGCGAAGTGTCTTAACCACTACACCACGGGGCTGAATGGACCTGACCCCCTTTTTAATGGGAGCAATGAGGCCTAGCCCCATAGTGGGACCGAGCCCCAATTAGTGAGAGCAGTTAGGCTGACCCCTACCCCACTATTCCTCATATAAAGTTGGTTGAAGTTTGCCCTAAACTTTGGACAGACTAGCATTATCACTAATAGATACTGTATTGATTAGTAATAGAGTTATCTCTAAAGCTGTTGTCACGAAGAGCTAAACATTTTACTAATGTTCAAGAAATAGTTACATATATCATTATTAAATATATTCTGTACTGTAATAATGTAACAGAAATCTTACCCCAGGTACAGTATTCCAAGTTTACCTACTGTAGGTAAACATTCATGCGCCTGAATGTATCTTTTCCCACTGCCATGCACGATGTGTTAATTACAGTTATGTATGACAACTTCACCAGAAACGTAATTTGCTTAGTTTAAGGATGAATGGGGTTCAGTTCTTGAACCCCGTTTCTTCCACTTACCAGCACGATGGGTATAGAGCCCATAATAAAATTACTAACTATATATATATATCTCTGTGCCTAGTTATATTCGGTTATTATAGTATTACTCATATGTATTAATGAATTTATCAATTTAATGAGTGAAATCTGTTATAATTAATTACATCAGCAATTTAAATGAATTTCAGAACATCTAAGAAGTAATTTACATTCATTTTGTTATGTTTTTATTATAAATATTATTGTAATTGCACATTTGATTAATAGTAGTTACATATTTTTATTTTATTTTAGAAAAGGCTGTTAGCAAAAGACTTCAATGAGAACTGAAATGAAAACGTGTACTGTATTCAAACTGTTCAGAAGGAATACAGCAAGTCAGTACTGTATTAGGAAAAAATGAGCTCAGTACCTTCATTAGTCAAGTAACTTGGAATTCATCAACTGGGTTAAAAAAAATTGTAGAATACATCCTAGCTCAACTTGTGAATACTAACTTCACCAAAGTAACTGTAACTTAGAGCTCATCAATTCGTACTTTCCCCACACGGCCTAAGAGCACTACAGGCCTTTCACGCTAACCCGACACAGAACTTGGACACTTGTATTGCTGTGGGTGACACAGTACTCTGGAAGTCACAGATCTGAAAGACATAGTTTTCTTAAAAATATAGTGTTTTCTGGAAGACACAGCTTTCCGGAAGAGACAGCTTCCTGGAGGAGACAGCTTCCTGGAGGAGACAGCTTCCTAGAGGAGACAGCTTCCTGGAGGAGACAGCTTCCTGGAGGAGACAGCTTCCTAGAGGAGACAGCTTCCTGGAAGAGACAGCTTCCTGGAAGAGACAGCTTCCTGGAAGAGACAGCTTCCTGGAAGAGACAGCTTCCTGGAAGAGACAGCTTCCTGGAAGAGACAGTTTCCTGGAAGAGACAGCTTTCCTGGAAGAGACAGCTTCCTGGAAGAGACAGCTTCCTGGAAGAGACAGCTTCCTGGAAGAGACAGCTTCCTGGAGGAGACAGCTTCCTGGAGGAGACAGCTTCCTGGAGGAGACAGCTTCCTGGAGGAGACAGCTTCCCTGGAGGAGACAGCTTCCCTGGAAGACACAGCAACCTACCAACGAAGAATAGTTGAACCACACAAAGGACCAACTCTTACTAACTGCTTCGAGTGTCTCATCCATCATGATCAAGCTACTCCCAATCTTCCTTGTACTCTTACTGGTAAGAGTGATATAAATTCACATTGCTTTATACCTGGTACAAAATTATAGTCATAAAAGATATATTTCATTCTCCATTCAAAAATTAATGATAAATACAATTTGTATCATTCCCTCTACAAATATGAAGTACCTGTAGAAGTACAGTAGCATATACAGTATACAGCACAGTCCTTCTCACAGTTGATCACAGTATGCTTCATGTATATATATATTACTGGTACAGGTATGTTATATTTCTTCTGCAATGGGGGCTAAAAAAAATAGTTTATAAAGCTAAAATCTGATAAATTGTAACCATATGATCCTCAGCAAGAGCAGGTATTTTAATATTATTTACTGTAAAAAACTAAATGTATTTTCTAAGTTAACAGACTAATAAAGACAAAGATGTACGTGGAGGGATACAGTAATGTAGACCATAATTATGCTTTACTAAACACCATTAGGGGCTTCAATTAGTTATGACACAGTATCCTACAGGGAAGAGTGAAATAATAACTTTAAATACTTCATAGTATATAAATTAATGTTCCACTAGAACAGAAAGTTGTGTGTTCTATGAGAAGCCACAAATTATTACCTTTTAGAAAGAAACACCAATCAGACAATCGTCTGTGATGTTTTAGCAGACTTAGTTAAATCACTTTTACCTGAACTCTGCCATGTTATAAGGGCGACTGAAGTCACTACATAGGTAATGACGAGGAAAATATCACTACTGTATTAAAAATTATAGTTTTATCAACACTAACATTACAAATTTATTGTTAGATAAGTTTCTAAAAAAATGCAATTTAAAAGACAAATATTTAGATTACTTATTACGTTAAAAAGTTTCCTGAAGCCATTTAATTCTGTCTCACACTTGATTCTTATTTTTCTAGGTGGCAGCATCATTGGCAAGTGAGAAGGAAGATGTGAGCACAGAGAAGGAAAGTTATAATAGTGATGGTGGTATGAGGGTGGTTCAAGAGGGAAGGAACATAGCAGCATGGCAAGGCATTACATCCACTCCCTCTTTTCACGCTTTGCTGCTGAAGTCAGTTGGTAATGCTCACTCCTCCCTCTGCCACAGTCCTTTCAGTAGCAAGGGACGCCAAGGCTGTGGAGGTGATGATCGTGTAGAACAGAGAGTTAACCAGAGGCTGAGAAAGGATTCGGAAAACATTGGCATTAAGACATATCTTGGAGTCCCAGTGGAGAAATTGAGGTTGTTGGGTATGAGGAAAATCCAGTGCGGTATGTTGGATGGTAAATGTTCTTCACGTAGAAAAAGAGATGTGGGGAAGGAAAATAGAACTGTTGATGAAAGTGTAGCAGTAGGCAGCAACAGTAGTGAAAATAATGGGACAAAAGGAGATGAACTGCCTGAACTTGAAAGGGAAGAAACAAAGGGAGAGGAGCTTCCTGAGCCAGAAGCACTAGCCTGGATAGACCCTGGACGACTGGCCAGTCAGGGGGTGACAATGGAGCATGTTCCCTCCTTGGCCAACCTGATGGGGCTGCGAGTTGTCAAATACAAAACCCAGCAGCCACAGCTGCCACCTGGGCAGCCCCCCAATAGAAACCAACCGGTCCCTGCTGTCACAACAAATATGAGGCTCAACCCATTACAGAAATCCACATCCAGGTTTGATACTGGCAATGCTTTTGGGAACTCATTCCACAACTCCTTTGACAAGTACTACAAGAGCTTCAATCAGCAGGAGATGCAGGACATCGATCGTATCAGCAACAACCATGGCCGCATACCAGTAGAGACCAGTAGTTACAGTGACCCACCTCCCCGTGCCCCTTCTGCTCCTGCCAATGTGCCATTTAGATTCCCTAGTGGAGGTGTGCGACCACAGCCTCCCCCACCAAACACCTTTGCCCGTCCACCATACTCCAGTCCTGGGAAACACTGCTGACACTCTCATGCAGATGCTAAACCCATTTAATCTGCTGGGATCTAATCAGTTCCCTCAACTGCCTCGCTACCCGCATCCCGTCCCGCCTCCAAGTTATGACCCTCGCAGACCACACGGCTTCCACCACCCAAGGCCTATAGACATAAACGTTGCTGACCTGAAGGATATACCTAAGGGAGATATTAAATATGAGGTGCTAATGGATCCTAACCAAGATCTGCACCAAGGTTATCGGTTTAAAGAGGATTCCCCACTTAGAGATGACCTTTATATTGGCCAGGATGGAAACCTCTATCTTAAGGACAGTTCTGCTACATCCAAGACGCCAGAAAAAAATCCGTTTGAAGATGATGAATGAGCCACCTAACAGCTCCCCACCCGAGAATCCACCATCCCAGGACTCTCATGAACCCAATCCAACCTCACCATCAGAAGGGCGCTATGAAGATGAAGATATAGACACATTTGATGATGACTTTGACGAAGACTTCAGTGATGAATATGAAGACTCAAGCTATGCTCAACTGCTGGAGAACCATAACATGAATGACCAAGGCTCTCAAGAACCTTCAAGACCTGTTCAGGATTTCAGCCAAGACTATTTTAGAAATGGTCCTCGCAAGCCTTTCAGAGAGCCACCCATCATCCCTAGTCGACCTAACTTACCTCATCAAGTTCACTATCCGAATGTGGCAAGTAATCCCTATGTAGTTCGGACTCCTTCCAACTCTTTTCTGAACTCTGGTCTCTTTGGATGGTTATTCTCGCCATATTCTCGCACGAATTATCCAAGCTACTACTACAACCCAAGGGAAATCCTACTACCCAGGTTCAAGTATCCAAGGGGACCCTATGCACATGCTTCAAACTCTCCTGCAGGTTCACTATCCAACACTTCCAGATGCTAACTATCCACGATCTCCACCACTTTCCCAAGGCCCTCTACAACCCTTACCTCCCAAGCCACCGCTTGCACACCCTCAGCTCCCAAACCCATCACTTATGCGACCCCCAGTTCCAAGTCCACCTCCTCGTTCCTTAACACAGTATCCACTTAGGACCTTTGCAACACAGTCCCTCACGTCCTCACCAGTCTCTCCAACCCTCTTCATCCACCCTACCTAACACTCGCCACCACAATGCCTGTCCAAGGTGGAAAGACACGTGTGCGGGCAAACTTGGAATATGGCCAAGGAACAGGTACTGGCTTCTATCCCGGAAATGGATTCTTTGATTCAGATTTTCCCACGTTGTACCACATGGCCCCTTCCCAAAGGAACGGATTTGTGGAGGAGCTCCCTAGGCCAATGGGACAGAATGCAACAGCATTGCCACTAGATGACAACTAAACAGACTATAATGCGTGTGTTTGTGTACTGGATGTCTGTACTTCATTATTCTAATCACACTGCAAGTCTGCCTTAACTTCTGGTGAGGTAATTGTCATTGTACTTAGGCCTATATGATGATCTTTTGGGTGTCTGGCTTGAAACTAGCACAAACCATAATACAAGCAGAAGACAGATCTTACCTCCCACTCTCCTCCATTCCGTTCTCTTCCCAGTAACCCCCACTACCCCACTTCAATCCACATTCCTCCCTCCCTTCCTTCCACCCTCCCTTCAACCAAATTCAACCAGTATCCACCCCCAGGCTGGTAATTTGTCAAACAGAAGACTGAATAACAATAAAGAGTCTAAAAGACATTTTGGAAATCATTTATATGAAAGGAGAGAAAGTCGAGACAGCCGTGAGCTTAATCCTCCTCAAAAGTCACAGAAGACCGAGACAAGAGTGCAAAAAAAAAGAAGAACCAGGCAAAAACATTCTTCAAGGGATGACAGAGACAACCCACGTACTGTACCAAGAACAAACCTCCTTGTAATAGGAGACTTCAACCATTGTCTAATTGACTGGAGAAACAATGGACCTTGAGAGAGAGAAAGAATTGAGATTGAAAGCAAAACCGGTAGAAGTAGTAGAAAGGAAACTTCATGACATCTCTCAAGGAGGAAACACAGAGAAGGGAAGTGATCAGTCCAATAAAGCTAGACTTCGTCTTTGCAAAGAATGTGATGTACTGTACAGTATGTACATTGATATTGTCAAACATGAAATGCTAATGAGGGTCAGTGACAACTGAATTTTAGTCTTTGTATATGTAGTAGTCATGAAAGCTATAGAATGAGGAAGAAAAGGCAAAATGGAAGACTAGCATACAATAATGCGGCATATCAAATTGGCAGAGAAATCCTTTGAGAGAATTCCAGAGAGGAAAGCTTGGAGGTAAAACAACACAAGACATGATAGGGTTCATAACAAGTAATCTCAAAAGAAAAGAGAAAGTTTATACTGCCTCTTAAGAGACAAAGGAAAAACAAGATCCCGTGATCTGGTAGGCTGAAAGTAGAACCTACATAGCATTGAAAATAGGTATTGCAGTGCACAATATAAGGGACTTACAATGTATATAAAAAAGGAGAAGAGGCAAATAGGAATTAAGAATGTAGTGAAGCAGCAGTATGAGGACGTAGTATCCACAGCTAAGGACCATTCAAAATTGCTCCACAACAACATCAAGAGGAGGATATCTGTGAATGATCAGGTGATCAGTCTTTACAAGAGTGGGGCACCTGGAGAGTGCTAAGTATACAAAGTATAGTACAGTACTTAAGGAAAGTTTTCAGGATGTTTTTAAGCTGGACCCGTAACCTACTATTACATCTAAGAGATTAAATTAATGATGTCCCTCACAGAAAAGACTTGCCAAGTTAGAAATTACACCAGAAGGAGGAAAATTATTTGAATATGATGAGAGCCAAAGATACAGACATTATTCCACTACTGAAATTGAACGAAGTGGTGAAAGCAGTGTATATCCCTTGTGGTAATCAACTCTAAAATGGAAAATACCACAGGGGTCCTAACTAAGGCCCATCTTATTTTAGTATATGTCAATGTCCTAACAGGAGGATTTGGCTCCTGAAAGTGAATTTATAGAATTTATAATGCAGCTGATCATTTAAGCACTTAACCTATGAAATGACTGCTTGCAAACGTTTAGAGATGACAATAACACTGAACTTCAAAAGTGAATTGGAATATAAAATTAGGCATTCAGCAATTTACTTGTGATTTAAACAGAACATTGAAATTAGGATCCAAGTAAGATGTACCAGAGAGCAAATGGTCAACACTGAACTTATTAGCAAGAGGTATTAGGTGTACCACTAGTTTCAGGTGCATTTGCTTACAGTACTTAACATTTTACAATGAATGTTTGAAAATAAACTTGAAAACGACTTTAATACATTATGTTCTTGCATTTGAACTTAGAGAAAAATCCGTGTTTAATTTGATACGTATATTGAACAGGACAATAGCAATGAGCCAAAATAAACTTTCCTTAAAAGTGTAAAATTAAACTTTTGCCATTGAAGAAGCGGAAAAGTTTAATTTTAAGATGAAAACTTCAAAAACTGCAATAAAGGGACTTTTGTACATATTTAAACATGACTGGGTCAGTTATTTATTACTTACAAGGACATTCAGTATTGAAGTGTGCATGACCTCATTGTTTTAGGCAAATGTGTACATGAATGCACATGTGCCTGACTCACGGATGCCTATACTATGTTTGTAAAGAATTAATCATTTAAATTTGATATATTCATAATGAATATGCACAAATGTACATGTGTACAATATATATATATACTGTATATACAGTATGTACACATGTATATATGCTTTCTTTCCTGTGATATAAAGTTAATATTTAAAATGCCTATACTGTACATGTGTGTGTGACTGATAACTGAACCATGCAAGATATGACAGCTGCTGACTACTGAACTTCAGCTGCCAAGTCATATTTGCATCTGTGTTGTTGACTGTTAATTACAGCCTATAAGATATTATTGTTGTGAATTTTTTTTAGATTCTTATTACTGTAGTTAAATATTTATTATAAACAATAGAAATATATTTTATATATATTGTTGTGGTTTGAATCATGTAGCAAAAATTCTGTCTAGCGAGTTCTGTGTTATTTGAATGTATTTGTGAATTTGAATTTTTTGTTGATCAGAATTGTTTAATAAATTATTGTAAATTATTATTATAACATATTATTATTTATTTATTTATTTATTTAATTATTTATATACAAGAAGGTACATTGGGGGGTTAAGAGAGTACATAGAAATGATGTTGATTTTACATTCTTGTAAAGCCACTAGCACACATAGAGACGTCAGAAAGAACTTTTTCAGTGTCAATTCAATTTCTTACTTTATTATGTACCCCATACCCATCCCGTGGGCGGTGGTGTAAAGGGTTACAGAGGCACATAATCGGTTCAGGAACTGAACCCTCTAATTCGTTTAGCTAAGCAAATAACAATCTTTTGACGCTAGTTATAAAATTATTAATGTTATATATACATGTACACATACTCATGCATACATGTACATATACATACGTATACATATATGCATAAACATACATATTTAATCACCCACACAAATACACACATCAATAATCTCTTGTGTCACAAGTGATTTAACAAGAGGCTCACAACAGTCACTATACAAGGCACTTTACATCTATGGTGAGTCACACAGTTACTAGTCTTGCTCTACACCCACCCAACTGGGCGGCAGCTTTACAGTCATGTGCTCCACACCCACCCAACTGGGCGGCAGCTTTACAGTCATGTGCTCCACACCCACCCAACTGGGCGGCAGCTTTACAGTCATGTGCTCCACACCCACCCAACTGGGCGGCAGCTTTACAGTCATGTGCTCCACACCCACCCAACTGGGCGGCAGCTTTACAGTCATGTGCATGCATTACCTACAGGAAGCAAATTTTGGATATTTCGCTAAGATTTCGGGCAGCACATCATTATGAATGAAGTACTTACACATTTCTTGGACATTATTGATGGTGTTATCTCTAAATTCCGCGATTTTTTTCGCATTCCATTATATAATGACGCAAAGTATGCGAATAGTTCTGCTGACAGAGTTTACATTTAGTCAAATCTACATCAGCAGATGTTACAAACTCCAAGAGGTACTTGTAGCCGAGCCTAAGCCTAGCACTGGTAACATCTAAAAGTCTGCTAACATTATTGGATGACCCATAGATGTGCGGTTCTTCGTGCATAATAAAATGATGATAGATGGAGTAACTGGTGTGAATTTCACTGTCAGAGTAGTTAATAAATGGAATGCACTAGGCAGTGATGTAGTGGAGGCTGACTCCATACACAGTTTCAAATGTAGATATGATAGAGCCCAATAGGCTCAGGAATCTGTACACCAGTTGATTGACAGTTGAGAGGCGGGACCAAAGAGCCAAAGCTCAACCCCTGCAAGCACAATTAGGTGAGTACATAGCATTTCGGGCAGGTCCTTAAACTAACAGATAATTTTAAGTAGATAATTTACAGTAAAATTGACAAAAAAAATTACATGTACATTGTAAGAAATTTTGACACAATAAACAAAGATTAGATTAATACACAATAAGAACAATACACAATAATGAACATGAATTACTTGTTACATCAGGGTAAAATTTCAGGGTTATACATTGGTTCACTGTAGCACACTTTGAGGATCATTTCAAGGAGTAATGCAGTACCTTGAGGTTACCTTACCTTGAGGTGCTTCCGGGGCTTAGCGTCCTCGCGGCCCGGTCGTCGACCAGGCCTCCTGGTTGCCGGACTGATCAACCAGGCTGTTGGACGCGGCTGCTCGCAGCCTGACGTATGAGTCACAGCCTGGTTGATCAGGTATCCTTTGGAGGTGCTTATCCAGTTCTCTCTTGAACACTGTGAGGGGTCGGCCAGTTATGCCCCTTATGTGTAGTGGAAGCGTGTTGAACAGTCTCGGACCTCTGATGTTGATAGAGTTCTCTCTCAGAGTACCTGTTGCACCTCTGCTTTTCAACGGGGGTATTCTGCACATCCTGCCATGTCTTCTGGTCTCATGTGATGTTATTTCTGTGTGCAGGTTTGGGACCAGCCCCTCTAATATTTTCCACGTGTAAATTATTATGTACCTCTCCCGCCTGCGCTCAAGGGAGTACAGTTTTAGGCTCTTTAGTCGGTCCCAATAGTTTAGATGTTTTACTGAGTGGATTCTAGCAGTAAAGGATCTTTGCACGCTCTCCAGGTCAGCAATTTCTCCAGCTTTGAAAGGTGCTGTCATTGTGCAGCAATACTCTACTCTAGAGAGCACAAGCGTTTTGAAAAGTATCATCATCGGTATAGCATCTCTAGTGTGAAAAGTTCTTGTTATCCAAGAATATACACTCAATATAACAACCATGATATTAGATTATTATTATTATTAATATTATTTGATAAAATCACGTGTTACATATTGTTTAAATTTTACAGGTAGCCTACGATCAAAATAAGTATCGGCAAATGACTTCTACACAAGCAAAACTACTATATTTCTCATAACTGCAAATCAGTCTACAGTATTTATATTTATCAGTATTTCAAAGTACCTGTATCCTAAACATTTTGATAGTCCATAGAACCATTAACTTGGAAATCATGGTATAAGTTACGTTTTAAACTAGATAATAATAATATAATAATCATTTTTCTTCGCAAAAAGGCACACTGGGTTGGTAAGATTACATATGATTGGTATTTTTACATTCTTGCAAAGCCACTAACACTCATAGCGTTTTGGCCTTTTACATTAAACGAACTTTCACCCTTTACATTAAATGAACGTTCACCCTTTTATGTACGGTACAGTATTCACAAAGTCTCGATTCATGTTGATACTGCATTTTGACCAATGCTCCTTTTGTAAGCACTACATATATTATTATGCAGTTCATATTCATCTTGCGAATGATGGTGGAAAAGGTTACAGATGATAATGGGCTGAAGAACCGAACCTTAAAAAATCATTTAGCTAAATGAGTTATCGCATTTATGAGCTTGCATAATTGGTTAACATAAACATTATAATTTTCAATCTATTAACAGGTGACCAAACTAACATCACTGTGGCCCCAAGAGGTCCTACATATGTAACAAGTTACACGAGTTGTATTATTTTTAGTTTATTTTGAGCTCCATCCTTATACAATACTGTGAATGAGTGGCCTCCAATGAACTTTAAAAAAAATAATTTACATTTATGGTGAACTAAATACATATAAAAACTTACCTATAATGAAAAGTTTACATTTGATCAGATCTACTTGAAGACGTGGTTCAAACTCCCCAAATACCCCAGAAATACTCCAAACTCCCCAAATACCCCAGAAATACTCCAAACTCCCCAAATGCCCCAGAAATACACCAAACTCCAAAAGATACCCCCAGAAATACTCCAAACTCCCCAAATACCCCAAATATCCCAAACTCCCAGAAATCAAGACTAAGCTTAGCACTTTCCGACAACATATCAGTGAACACCAACAACGCCATTATTGAAACAGCCACAACCCTACATGCCAGGGAGATTGCTTAGTAAAGGGAAGAAAATAAGAATGTCTAGAAATGTCAAGACTCTTACCACCAACTCAGTGAAATAGTAGACACAACACAACACAAGACCGTAGCGTCCCCACCAGCGGACCACAGATAGAATATGAACACACGATAACATCATTCTTATTTGCCAAAATATAAGTTATCAAGGTAAGCAAAGTCCATTTTATAACTGGCTTCCTCAGTGAACCAAATGAAGTATTTGCAGCCTTAACTGATATACATGCAGAGGACTAATATGACAGTGAAATATGGATACCATCTTTTAAAATGCAACAGCATACATAGGCTACAGAATGGGGATCAGAATGTACATTAAACCCCCTTCTAAACTACTGCTAAACATTACAAATAATATGGTAGAAGTAATGGTAATCAAAATTGAAATAAAATCCAGCAAAAAAGCAGATCACACAAAAACAAGCAACTTCTTGGACATTTGTAACCCTGATTTGACCTATATGCTCACACTCATTGTCTAGGGCTTACCTGTAGTTAGGTTCACTCCCTCGCCACCAGGTAGCAGCCCTGGAGACCTGAGGGTCCTAAGCTGTGACCCCAGTCACACATGTCTATTTAACAATTTGAGAGGTCAAAGAAAATTGTTGTGGCTCTTCCCCCAAGCCCCACACATTCGGCTGTTGGGGTGGGAGAGGGGGGGGGGGTGGGATCGGAAGCCATTCCTTTGTGATTGAGGCTTCACCACCAATCTTTCCAGGTGGTCTTTCGAGGTCAGGTCTCCCACCATCTATTTTGGATGTACAGCTGGCAGGTCTTCTGCTGCTGCATGTCTTCTCTACATTGGTTGGTGGTGGAGGGGGGGGGGACGGTTTGTAAAAGTCATACAACCGGATTTCTACTGAAATTACAGGAAGTCTGGAAGTTCCTCCTGAAGCCAGTCCAAGTTTTTACGTATGACCCACAAGCACTCGGGTGGAAGGGCAGAGTGGTCACATACACCTTACGTCACAATTTCAGAAACACTATATTTTTGTCCGTTGTGACAAATGAAGAGAATATGTTGTTCTCTTTCCCCCTCCCCCCCTCTTTTAGCCTTCCCGGCTTGGTGTCTTCTTTTGATAATTTCTTACTTCCCCCCTCTTTAAATATTTCCCTTTACTCTCTCTTCCCCCCTCTCCCAATCTTCCCTCCTTCCTAACCCCTCTGAAGCTCTTCTCCCCCATCCTTCCCACCACTCCATTTTTCTCCCCTCTCTCCCAGACCCTGTGTTCTAACCGTTGCCACCAGACTTCGTCAAGACTAGAGATGAGCCTTCTTGCACAGCTCTCCTAATTCTCTAAACTCTGATGAACGATGGAGGGCGGGCAACCAGGAGAAGGGTGCATATTTCTACCACCACACTTTTAGGGTCCCGACTGTACAGTCGGGACCCTAAAACTCACAATCAAGAATTCCGGGTTCGAATACCGGGTGACAGAAATGATTGGGCGCATTTCCCATCACCTAATGCACCTGTTCACCTAGCAGTGAGTAGGTACTCAGGAGTTAATCAGCTTGTTATGGGGTTGCATCCTGGGGAGGGTCAGTAATTCGACTTTGGTGGTTGGGGGGGGGGGGCCTCAGTATAAGCATAACGTGTATAAATACACTCTGGCTGTCTCCTGACACAATGAATTATTATATATATTAACTGGTATAACTTCCTGACTGTTTAATACGTAATTACTGGTTTTACAACTCATCACACCAGCCAATAGTTTACCAGAGTCTTCCCTCTCCCAAGGCCCAATTACTGACCCCGCCCAGGATGCAACCCCTCAACAAGCTGACTAACTCCTGACCACCTACTCACTGCTAGGTGAACAGGTACATTAGGTGAAAGGAAATGTGCTGAACCATGTCTGTCCCGCCCGGGATTCGAATCAGGAATTCTCGATTGTGCGTCAAAAACGAAACCGACAGTACTAACGGGGCCCTATTTATTAGTACAGATAAGTTTTTAGTTTAGTTCATTTATTATGCACCCCATACCCATCTTGTGGGCGGTAGTGGAAAGGGTTACAGAGGCACATAATGGGTTCAGGGACTGAACCCCACAATTCATTTAGCTAAGCCAGTTAGTCTTGACGAGTTAGTTACAAAATTCAATACACATCGTCACATCATCAATGGGCTCGAGATCGACCACAAGTACAGTTTCTAAATTAAGCAACTGACATATGTGGAGAGCTAGTGTCACGATTGATATGTTTGTCCTGCACACCGCCCCCATCTAGTGGACAGCGGTGGATAGGTTACAATCACTTTGTACTTATAGGTTAGATAGGTTACTACCTTTTGCCAGAAACGCTATGCGTATTAGTGGCTTTAGGTATTGTATTGTAACGTACGATTATGTTGCGTTGATGGATAGACTAGATACACAGTGTTTAATGGGTTTCATATTTATTTAGTAGTCTTGATTACAGCAGACAATTGTTGGCAGTGTCATAGACGTTGAGACAGAGCTTGGAGCAGAGCAAAGAGCTGAGTGAGGCTGAGTCGCGGAGCTCTATGTGGGAGAGCGTAGCGGCTCAATGGGGAATCATGAGTGTCTAAACTCGATGGGGAGCGAGAGCGTTGAAGCTCGATGCGGTCATAGTCTGCTGTCTGCTCTGTGTCGAAGCTGTAGCATCTTGGGTCGTTTAGAATTGTAGACGCCGAGTGCTACATTCTTGAGGTTCAGGAGGTGTGGTAACTCCGAAGCGTCTGTACTGAAGTTAACTGAATCACTGTGGAAATTGTACTGTTGGCTATTCGTTGTTGTTGTTGTTATAGATTCAGCTACTCGGAACAAGTTCCAAGTAGCACGGGCTATGGTGAGCCCGTAGTGGACTTACCTGGCACAGGAGCGGGGCAAATAGCACGGGCTATGGTGAGCCCGTAATGGACTTACCTGGCACAGGAGTGGGGCAAATAGCACGGGCTATGGTGAGCCCGTAGTGGACTTACCTGGCACAGGAGCGGGGCAAGTAGCACGGGCTATGGTGAGCCCGTAGTGGACTTACCTGGCACAGGAGCGGGGCAAGTAGCATGGGCTATGGTGAGCCCGTAGTGGACTTACCTGGCACAGGAGCGGTGACGTCTGGGGTTGGCTATTCTGATTGATAAAGATTAAGCCACCCAAGAGGTGGCACGAGCATGAATAGCCCGTAAGTGGTAGCCCTTTTGAGCCATTACCAGTATCAATAGATGATACTGGAGATCTGTGGAGGTGCGACTGCACCCTGCGTGACGGGAGATGTCTCCTGCAAAAAAATTGGCTATTCTCTTCTCGATGCTTATATTATTAGACTATACCTCAGCTTCCTCCAATAGGATAGAAAGAATGTTACCTGTAATTATGGAAAAGATTATAGCTTCTCAATTAGTGCTAATTAAGTTTGTCATTAATGTAATGAGAGGTTGGAGCGAGTATATTGTTTACTGGCTACAGTATGTACTAGCTCTATCTATAAATCCAACTTTATGTTGGCAAATCATCTATGTATGTACTTTTCCTGAATAAAAAAATTAAATTTTAAATTTGAATTTGAACCTATAGTTAGCAAACTGGGGATATTTGGCTAAGATTTCTGGTACCAGATCATTTTGGAATGAAGTAGGCGAGGTTTGAGACTCCAAGTTTGAGGAGTGCCCATAGTTGCATTGTGCAACTGCTCGAAACGCTTTGCGTAATAGTGGCTTTAGGCATTGTATGTACTAGCTCTGTCTATAAATCTATCAATTTTTGTATCACCTCTTGTATGTATATACTTTACCTGAATAAACATTTGAATTTTTGAATTTGAATTTTGAATTCACTTTCACTTTTATAACCTTGAAATAGTGCACAGTTTGTTTGGATCCGATTTACACAACCGGTTTTTCTGAAGGCAGGTCAACTGACACTGAAATCCCGCAATAGAACAAAATTATTTAAAGTGCATGACATCTTTATTATAGTTCATTTTACTTTATTCGTAATATATATATTTATTAAACTGTTATATATGTGATCATAATTTTGATTTATTTGTTGTTGTAATTTGTAAGATGTTGGCGGCGATAGAGTTGTTTGTTTATGTCAGCGTTGGCGTGTGGCGGTCAAGATGGTGAGTTACTTGGAGGAAATGAAGACTTACTTCCACTCGCACAACAAGCAGAAGGAGTACGTGGGGCATAACAGCAAGGTTCACACTATCGGCTGGAACGCTGACGGTCGCCGTCTGGCCTCGGGGTCCTACGACAAGTGTGTCACCATCTTTGTGTTCGACGGCCATCGCGAGACACTGGTGAGAAGCCCTTTCCGACAGTAGTAAACTAGAAATTATCTTTTACCTTCGTTAGGTTAAGTTTGTTTAAAGTTTAAGGATGGTATAGAATGACCGCTCATGGAGGCCCCTTTTAAACCCTAAACCTTTTGGAAGGATTCAACTCTCCCCTCGTAACACAGTTCAACAATGAATAACAAGAGTGTCCGTAGCATAGTGGTAAGACACTCGCCTGGTGTTCCGCGAGCGCTTTGTCCTGCGTTCGTATCCTGGCCGGGGAGGATTTACGGGGACTGGTCAAGTCGTATACTGCAATTTCGGATACCGGGCTAGAAACAACTTCGTTCACTGAGAAGTTTGTACATACAAACCATTCCGTTCGTATATGCGCTGGTTTGTGTTCGCTGTTGTTCTCGTCTGAATAAATACATGGCACTTGTTCATATAATTAGCGCTTCCATTATTAGAATTATTTATCCATTATTAGAATAACAAGGTGCAAACCATACCCCCTTACAGTTGAAATCTATTTATTTATATACAAGAAGGTACATTGGGTTGCGAGAGTACATAACATTTATTAAGAGGTACATTGTAGCAAGATTTGAGATTAGATTCAGATTCAGATTCAGATGTTTATTCAGGTAAGGTATATACATACAAGTGATGTTACATTAATGGATTGATATATAGATAGAGCTAGTACATACAATGCCTAAAGCCACTATTACGCAATGCGTTTCGGGCAAGAAAAACATTAATATCTAGAACTTAATACTAATTGAGCATAAAGAATAAAAAGTGTTGAGAACAAATACAAATAAAGATAAAAAAAGGGGGAACATGACTGAAAAAGCAGCACAAATACAATAGGTTGACAAACAGTGTTGATTAAAAAAAAAAAAAGAAAATAACAGACATGGGTTGACAATAGAGGAGTGAGGTAGATTACAGGGAATTTATTAGGTAGTGTTTAGTTTTTATCTTAAACTGGTTGAGAGAGGTACAGTCTTTAACATGGTTGGGAAGGTCATTCCACATTCTGGGCCCCTTGATTTGCAGAGCATTTCTAGTTTGATTAAGACGTACTCTAGGAATATCAAAACTGTATTTATTTCTGGTGTGGTGCTCATGGGTTCTGTTACAACCTTCTATGAAGCTTTTAAGATCAGGATTGGCATTATAGTTTAGCGTTTTATATATGTATAATACACATGAGAGAATGTGCAGTGACTTAATATCTAACATATTCAGAGATTTGAGTAGGGGTACCGAGTGATGTCTGGGGCCAGAGTTGGATATTGTTCTAATAGCAGCTTTGTGTTGGGTAATTAGAGGACGTAAGTGATTTTGGGTAGTAGAACCCCAAGCACAAATACCATAGTTGAGATAAGGATAGATAAGGGAGTAATAGAGAGTCACCAGGGCAGGGTGTGGTACATAATATCTGATCTTAGAAAGAATGCCCACAGTTTTTGAAACTTTTTTTGATATATTTAGAATGTGTCCCTGGAAATTCAGCTTGTGGTCAATGAGAATGCCAAGGAATTTGCCATCTAATTTGTTACAAATTTGGGTATTGTTTATTTTGAGATTTATAAGACTAGAGGATTTATTGCCAAACAGAATATAGAAAGTTTTGTCAATGTTAAGGGTGAGTTTGTTGGCAGTTAGCCAAAGACGGACTTTATTTAGCTCAGTATTTACTGTGGCATTTAGAGCAAGAGGGTCAGGACTGGAGTAAATGAAGGTTGTGTCGTCAGCAAATAGAATTGGTTTGAGGTGTTGGGAGGCATTTGGAAGGTCATTAATGTAGATGAGAAAGAGGAGAGGGCCAAGTATGCTGCCCTGAGGAACACCAATGTTGATGGGTAGGGTGGGAGAAATTGTATTATTCACAGAAACATATTGGAGCCTGTCAGTAAGGTAGGACTCGAGGTATTGTAGGGAATGTCCTCTGACTCCATAATGATGTAATTTAAGAAGAAGGTTATGGTGGTTGACAGTATCAAAAGCTTTACGCAGGTCCACAAATAACCCAACAGGGAACTCCTTTTTATCAAGAGCTGTATGAATCGAGTTAAGCATACTATAATAAGGGCATCGTTAGTGCTTTTTTTGGGTCTGAAGCCATATTGGCAAGGGCTAAGTATATTGAGTTTGGCTAGATATGAGTAAAGCTGCTTATATATAAGTTTTTCAAAAATTTTTGACAAGTTTGGCAGGATTGATATAGGTCTGTAGTTGTTAACATCTGTGGGGTCACCACATTCGTGGACAGGCGTTACTCTCGCTTTTTTTAGAATATCTGGAAAGGTTTGGAGTTCAAGTGACTTGTTGAAGAGCAAAGCAATAGCAGGGGCTAAAGATCTGGAGGCTTTTTTTGTAAATTAAAGTTGGTATCTCCTCAAGGGCACCAGACTTGGTTTTAAGGGAAAGGATTATCTCATTGACGTCAGTGGAGTTAATAGGCTTTAGGTACAGAGACTGTGGATAGTTACCTGTAAGATAGTCCTTAATGTCAGTACTGGAAGATGGAATATCATTTGCAAGGGATGAACCAATGGAAGAGAAGAACCTATTGAACTCAATAGCAGAATCAGAGGCTGAAAGCTGACCATCGTTATTAGACAGGAGAGTCGGTTTGTTATTTAAAGATTTCTTTGATCCCAATATTTGTGAAATTGTGCTCCAAGTTTGTTTAATGTTGCTCTTTATTTGAGTAAATTTATCTTCGTAGTATTTAGTTTTGGCTCGTCTAATTATCTTAGATAGCAATAATTAGTAATTATTATTATTAAAAGGATTAAATTAAAGGATTTAAGACTAACACGTTTAGAAACAAGGCGCCCCCGAAGGAGGCTATTATTTGTTATGCACCCCATACTCAACCAGTAAGTAGTGGAGCAAAACATAGATTACATGGTCATAAAGTCTTAATCAGACCAATTCAATTCAATTTCTTTCTTTATTATGCACCCCATACCCATCCCGTGGGCGGTGGTGTAAAGGATTACAGAGGCACATAATCGGTTCAGGAACTGAACCTTGTAGTTCGTTTAGCTAAGCAAATATCAATTTGTGACGCTAGTTACAAAATTATTAATATTATATATACATGTACACACTCTCATACATACAAGTACATATATATATATATATATATATATATATATATATATATATATATATATATATATATATATATATATATATATATATATATATATATATATATATATATATATATATATATACGTATACATATATACATACACATACATATCTAATCACCTACACAAATACACACATCAATAATCTTTGTGTCACAAGTGATCAACAAGAGGCTCACAACAGTCACTATACAAGGCACTTTACATCTATGGTGAGTCACACAGTTACTAGTCTTGCTGCACACCCACCCAACTGGGCGGCAGCTTTACAGTCATGTGCATGCATTACCTACAGTAAGCAAATTTTGGATACTTCGCTAAGATTTCGAGCAGCACATCAGATTCAGATTCAGATTCAGATTCAGATGTTTATTCAGGTAAGGTATATACATACAAGTGATGTTACATTAATGGATTGATATATAGATAGAGCTAGTACATACAATGCCTAAAGCCACTATTACGCAATGCGTTTCGGGCAAGAAAAACATTAATATCTAGAACTTAATACTAATTGAGCATAAAGAATAAAAGATGTTGAGAACAAATACAAATAAAGATAAAAAAAAGGGGGAACATGACTGAAAAAGCAGCACAAATACAATAGGTTGACAAACAGTGTTGATTAAAAAAAAAGAAAAAAAAAGAAAATAACAGACATGGGTTGACAATAGAGGAGTGAGGTAGATTACAGGGAATTTATTAGGTAGTGTTTAGTTTTTATCTTAAACTGGTTGAGAGAGGTACAGTCTTTAACATGGTTGGGAAGGTCATTCCACATTCTGGGCCCCTTGATTTGCAGAGCATTTCTAGTTTGATTAAGACGTACTCTAGGAATATCAAAACTGTATTTATTTCTGGTGTGGTGCTCATGGGTTCTGTTACAACCTTCTATGAAGCTTTTAAGATCAGGATTGGCATTATAGTTTAGCGTTTTATATATGTATAATACACATGAGAGAATGTGCAGTGACTTAATATCTAACATATTAAGAGATTTGAGTAGGGGTACCGAGTGATGTCTGGGGCCAGAGTTGGATATTGTTCTAATAGCGGCTTTGTGTTGGGTAATTAGAGGACGTAAGTGATTTTGGGTAGTAGAACCCCAAGCACAAATACCATAGTGGAGATAAGGATAGATAAGGGAGTAATAGAGAGTCACCAGAGCAGGGCGTGGTACATAATATCTGATCTTAGAAAGAATGCCCACAGTTTTTGAAACTTTTTTTGATATATTTAGAATGTGTCCCTGGAAATTCAGCTTGTGGTCAATGAGAATGCCAAGGAATTTGCCATCTTATTTGTTACAAATTTGGGTATTGTTTATTTTGAGATTTATAAGACTAGAGGATTTATTGCCAAACAGAATATAGAAGGTTTTGTCAATGTTAAGGGTGAGTTTGTTGGCAGTTAGCCAAAGATGGACTTTATTTAGCTCAGTATTTACTGTGGCATTTAGAGCAAGAGGGTCAGGACTGGAGTAAATGAAGGTTGTGTCGTCAGCAAATAGAATTGGTTTGAGGTGTTGGGAGGCATTTGGAAGGTCATTAATGTAGATGAGAAAGAGGAGAGGGCCAAGTATGCTGCCCTGAGGAACACCAATGTTGATGGGTAGGGTGGGAGAAATTGTATTATTCACAGAAACATATTGGAGCCTGTCAGTAAGGTAGGACTCGAGGTATTGTAGGGAGTGTCCTCTGACTCCATAATGATGTAATTTAAGAAGAAGGTTTTGGTGGTTGACAGTATCAAAAGCTTTACGCAGGTCCACAAATAACCCAACAGGGAGCTCCTTTTTATCAAGAGCTGTATGAATCGAGTTAAGCATACTAATAAGTGCATCGTTAGTGCTTTTTTTGGGTCTGAAGCCATATTGGCAAGGGCTAAGTATATTGAGTTTGGCTAGATATGAGTAAAGCTGCTTGTATATAAGTTTTTCAAAAATTTTTGACAAGTTTGGCAGGATTGATATAGGTCTGTAGTTGTTAACATCTGTGGGGTCACCACATTTGTGGACAGGCGTTACTCTCGCTTTTTTTAGAATATCTGGAAAGGTTTGGAGTTCAAGTGACTTGTTGAAGAGCAAAGCAATAGCAGGGGCTAAAGATCTGGAGGCTTTTTTGTAAATTAAAGTTGGTATCTCCTCAAGGGCACCAGACTTGGTTTTAAGGGAAAGGATTATCTCATTGACGTCAGTGGAGTTAATAGGCTTTAGGTACAGAGACTGTGGATAGTTACCTGTAAGATAGTCCTTAATGTCAGTACTGGAAGATGGAATATCATTTGCAAGGGATGAACCAATGGAAGAGAAGAACCTATTGAACTCAATAGCAGAATCAGAGGCTGAAAGCTGACCATCGTTATTAGACAGGAGAGTCGGTTTGTTATTTAAAGATTTCTTTGATCCCAATATTTGTGAAATTGTGCTCCAAGTTTGTTTAATGTTGCTCTTTATTTGAGTAAATTTATCTTCGTAGTAATTAGTTTTGGCTCGTCTAATTATCTTAGTTAGCAATAATGAGTAATTCTTTGAGAATTCTTTGACACATCTTTGACACATTTTGATGTGAAAACACATCATTATGAATGAAGTACTTACACATTTCTTGGACACTATTGATGGTGTTATCTCTAAATTCCGCGATTTTTCACATTCCATTATATAATGACGCAAAGGATGCGAATAGTTCTGCTGACAGAGTTTACATTTAGTCAAATCTACATCAGCAGATGTTACAAACTCCCAGAGGTACTTGTAGCCGAGCCTAAGCCTAGCAGTGGTAACATCTAGAAGTCTGCTAACATTATTGGATGACCCATAGACGTGCGGTTCTTCCTGCATAATAGAATGATGATAGATGGAGTAACTGGTTTGAATTTCACTTTGCCTCAAGTCTCCGAAATTTAGTTGATGTTCCTGGGATATTGCTGCCCTCAGGCTGCTCAAAGGCAGTCCAAGTTTGTAATCAATTCCCTCTTTACGAGCAAAAGTCTTGGGCAACTCATCAGTTCTCAGTGTTTATTTTTACATTATCATTTACAACTAACTTAAGTTAAATAACAACCAGTAAACAGACTGCTGTTTTCTAATTCTAGTTCAGGCACTTCCTGGGATAAAACGCGAACATTCCTTGAGGAACTGTGAGGTGCTTATCTGTTTTTCCTCGTAACGGTCCCAAAGCTTCCACAAATGTTCCTGTTTCTCTTTATTGCCCTTGCGGCGACTGGACTTTAGCTTTTGATCAGAAACCAGTTGGTATTGCAAGGTTACCAGGGACGCCTCACGGTACAGTAAGGGGATTAAAATATATAAAGCCAAGTTGTCCCTCACTGCCCTTTGATTCAGACGCTAGTGCCCTCCTTCTACGTCATTGTTGGTCCTCACCAGTCGTCTAAATGCACACCAGTTCCCCAATTCTCACACACTGTTGCACAGCCACGTATTTTTTTATGTAATGAGTTAATTGTGTCGTTAAGGGTGGACTGCTAGCCGACTTTTCTAATTCAGCAAACGCCTTACAATTATGTAGCACATACGTACCACATAAGTACGTGTGTGTTACACACGTACACACACACACACACACACACACACACACACACACACACACACCTTGTCAAGCACAAGACGAAGCTTGAAAAAGTTTAGTGGTATGCCAATAGGCTAGTCCCAGGACTAAGAGGCATGAGTTACGAGGACAGGCTGCGAGAAATGCACCTCATGACACTGGAAGACAGAAGAGTAAGGGGAGACATGATCACTACCTACAAAATTCTCAGAGCAATTGATAGGGTACATAAAGATAAACTGTTTAACACGGGTGGTAGGCGAACAAGGGGACACAGGTGGAAACTTAGTACCCAAATGAGCCACTGGGATGTTAGAAAGAACTTTTTCAGTGTCAGAGTAGTTAATAGATGGAATGCATTAGGCAGTGATGTGGTGGAGGCTGACTCCATACACAGTTTCAAATGCAGATATGATAGAGCCCAGTAGGCTCAGGAATCTGTACATCAGTAGATTGCCAGTTGAGAGGTGGGACCAAAGAGCCAGAGCTCAACCCCCTGCAACCACAACTAGGCGAGTATACACATAAACACACACACGTACACACGTACACACACACACACACACAGACACAAACATACACACACTAATGCCTCTATTCACCTTGCAGTAAATAGGAACCTGAAAGTCAGGAAGCTGCTAAAGGCTGCATCTTGGGGATGTGTGAGTGTGTTAGATAAAAATATATGTTTAGATATGATGGAGGAAAAGAGGCCGAGAGTCGGTACATTAGACAACCGACGCTTAGAAAGGCGGGGTCCAAGAGCTAACAGTTAAATCTTGGAAATAATAAATTAAAATATTTAATACACCCACATACATGTTTCATATTATTTTGGCTGAGGGCACACTGAGGGCTGATGGCCCCGTCGACGGGGCAGGAAGTCGGCGGTTGATCAAAGGCCTCCCACATCCTCCACATACCTGAGGATTATTCCGGCTTAATTTTAAACGGAAGTAATGTGTTGGCATTTACGGCTTCAGCGGGTGGGCGGGTCCGTGGGTTTATTACACTATGAGTGAAAACAATCGCCTGTTCTCTATTTTATATTGCCGCTTGTAGAGCTAGAAGCTGTTGCCTCTTGTGTGCGTTGCACAAGGGGATTAATATCTGGATTAATATCTTTCAATATTTCCAGTATTTTTTAAGGTATCGCTTAAATACCGAAGATACTGCTATTGGACACCGCTTAATTGACAATGTCTCAACAACGCAGGCTAAAGATGTGCGTGGCTTATGCTATTGCAATGCTGCTCATTTGTTTTTCAATGATGGGCCTTAGTTGCCCCCTCTCTAACTTACCGTTCTTACCGTTCTAAATACCCCTTCTCCATCTTCCGCAAACATTTCCCCTCATACATCTCCCCCCTTTCCTCCTGTCCCCCCTGTCCATCTTTGTCCCCCTGTCCATCTTTGTCCCCTGTCCCGCACTTTGTCCCCTTGCCCACATTTTCTGTCCTCTGTCCCAGATCCCTTTCCCCCCCCTCTGTCCCCCTCTCTGTCCCCCTGTCCCCCCTTTCCATCTCTGTCCCCCTGTCCCTCTCTATCCCATTGTCCCTCTCTCTGTACCCCCTGTCTCTCTCTGTCCCCCTGTTCTTCTCTGTCCTGTTCCTCTCTGTCCCCCTGTTACTCTCTGTCCCCCTGTTCCTCTATGTCCCCCTGTCCATCTCTCTGTCCCCTGTACCTCTCTGTCCCCCTGCCCACTCTTTCTGTCCGCTGTCCATCATCTGTCCCCCTCCCTTTCCTTCAGTCCCCCTATCAATCTCTGTCCCCTTGTCCCTGTCTCTCTTCCCCTGTCCCTATCTCTGCCCCCCTGTCCCTCTCTCTGTCACCCTTTCTGTCACCCTTTCTGTCCCCCTGTCCGCCCTTTCTGTCCATCTGTTCCTGTCCTTCTCTGTCTGTCCCTGTCCCTCCCTCTGTCCCCCTGCCCACTCTTTCTATCCCCTGTCTCTCCTCTGTCCCCTCTCTCTTGGTCTCCTGCCCCCCCCTCTCCTCCCTCTGTCCCCCGGTCCCCCTCTCTGACCCTGTGTTCCTGTCCCTCTGTCTCTGTCCATGTCCCCCTCTCTGTCCCTGTCTCCCTCCCTGTCCCACTGCTCCCCCTCTGTTCCCCCGTCCCTCCTCTGGCCCTGTCCGTCTGTCCCTGTCCCTCTGTCTCTGCCTCTCCTCGTTTCTGACATTCTCTGTGTCAGCCTATCTCTCTGTCTCTTTCCTCGCTCTATCTCTGTCATTCTCTCACTGACTTTGCATATCCTTATCTATACGTCTCTGTGTCTAACATTCTCTCCCTGACTCTCCTTA
Source organism: Procambarus clarkii (assembly GCF_040958095.1). Classification (NCBI taxonomy): domain Eukaryota; kingdom Metazoa; phylum Arthropoda; class Malacostraca; order Decapoda; family Cambaridae; genus Procambarus; species Procambarus clarkii. Next base: position 14,777,178 of record NC_091180.1, on the reverse strand, counting down.
CATACATACATACTTATATATATATATATATATATATATATTATATATATATATATATATATATATATATATATATATATATATATATATATATATATATATATATATATATATATATATATATATATATATATATATATATATATATATATATATATATATATATATATATATATATATATATATATATATATATATATATATATATATATATATATGCGTGTATGTATGTATGAGTGTGTGTGTACATGTGTATACAACATTAATAATTTTGTAACTAGCATCAAACATTGTTATTTGCTTAGCTAAACGAACTAGAGGGTTCAGTTCCTGAACCGATTATGTGCCTCTGTAATCCTTTACACCACGGCCCACGGGATGGGTATGGGATGCATAATAAAGAAAGAAATAGAAGAAAATGAAATTGCATAATACGGTTATTGACATTCAATAATAGTAAGATAAAGCAATGAGGACCAAATGGGAGACCTGTGATCAGATGAATATTACAGACTCAAGGGTAGCCTTCTCTTCTTGTATATAAATGAAAAAATAAATTCGTTTGTTTAATTCTAATGCTTGTAGGCGAGAACAGTTGTGAACGCCAGCTAGCGCACAAGTACATGAGCGCCCAAAATACTTTTTCACAAAAGACATGTACAGACAGGCGTGTGGCTTCTGACTTCTTTTTTATTGATTAATATTAAATATTAGGCGCTTACCTATAATAGTTATCATTTTATGCAAGTATAACTATCACATAATAAATATAAAAGGAGTTTATCTAAAAACTGACAGAAGTGTTGTGTTTTGTGCGTTGTATCGTGTTTGTGGGCATTCGGGTGTGTTGTGTTTACGCTGGCGGGCGGCGTCCTTACCAACTCCGGATTATGTCTATTACATCACTAAACTTCATTTAATAACTATATGCCTGTTAAATAGAAGATTTTAATTGTTAATAGCATTATATTGTCGTTTTAATGTGGAACATGTACACATATGCGAAACATCGAAAGCTGGTGTCCGAAGTGGTAAAAATATTAGTGTGCGATGTTGTCAATGTACGGAGTGTCTTGTATCCGGATTTACTGGGCGTAAATCCTTAACTGTAGCCTCTGTTTAACTCAACAGTAAAATGGGTACTTGGTTGTAACAACGATTGTTCATGGGGGTCGTATTTCAGGGAACATAGGATTAAGGACTTGCCCGGAACGCTAAGCGTACCAAGTATACTGGCTGTACAAGAATGTAACAACTCTTATATATATAAATAAAAAAACAATTTAGGCATCAGATGAAAGAAAATATTGCCAAATTATGATTCTGTCCTGTGAGATCATTTGTCTGTGACCCAACTGAGCATACCACAGGGCCTGTTGCACATGGCAATCTTTTTTTTTTTTTTTTTTTTTTTTGCATACTACTGACTGTTCTGGCTAGTAACTGGCTGGGTGACAGCATAAACAGCTTCATCCTTGGTTTGGCGGACGTTATTATTATGTCCCTGACATTATTATCATCTCCATGACAGTAGGAGACCTAATTATGTCAGTGTTCTTGAATAAAATTGTCAGAAATACAATTATTATTTAGTTATGTAAACACAAAGCATGATGCAGTAGTTGCACTGCTCAAGCTCATTGAAATTTTACTACCTGCTTAGGCATTTGTAAGTACTGTACAGTATTTTAGAAATTGATCACTTTTTAACTTTATTATGAATTGATCTTCCTTCTTTGTTTCTGATTCTTTTATCAATTTCCATTTAATGCACATGGAATAGATGTAATATAAAAGTGATTTTGCCTGCAAGGCCAACAAGAGAGCTTTGTGTGACTGTATAGTCAAACTCTGATGTTTTTTTTATGTTTACAGAGAAACGGCAGGATTAAATCAGTTAAGATTTGTTGGGTTCCCAGACGTATTGGTATTTCCTTAAACGAGCTTGAGGACACTGCCGCTAAGAGTCTGTCTGCACTTGTCCGATTTCCCGAAAAGGCATTCCTCATTGGACCCATCCAATTTCTAACCATTCATTCATTTCTCAATCTGTGACTGTTAGCAGGGTCGTTGGTCATGTGTCACTCGTAACAAATTGCGTGCTCTTAAGAGTAGCCTGTTCCCTTGGCCTTCCTCCTTGCACTGTAACTGGCAGTGGGGAAATGTCTGGGGATGTTATGTATTGGCCCTATAGGTTTCACTCGCGTACACTTAATGGAACGCAGCCCTGCTCCTTATTGTCCAAACTGCATTGACCCACTTAGTTATGCATCTTGTTGAATGTCCCGATTTCCAAGACATTCATGTGTCTTGCTTCCCAACTGTCCCTCTTAGTCATTTATCCTTCAATAGAATCCTTAGCAAATCTGATGATACTCTTTCTGTCGCTTGCCTTATGTGCTTTTGTTCTCGTATTGGCATCCTCAGTGATATATAATGCCCCCTTGAATATCTAGACACTGATGATGCTACATAGTCTCCCCAGCTTGATGCCTTATTTTGATAATTACTTACAGAGAAAGGATTACACATACAAAGGTCATGGAGACAGCGTTGATCAGTTATGCTGGCATCCAACACACTCGGAGCAACTCACCTCTGCCAGTGGGGACAAGACAGTGAGGATATGGGACACACGCACACATAAATGCTCGGCAACCATCAATACAAAGGGTCAGTGATGTTACTGTTTAGCCTTTAAAAGAGATAAAATATGCCTATAAAGGATTGTATTTATCAAAGTTCAAAATAAATTGTTGTTGTCGGTGCAGTACTTTACATGTATTTATTGTACTGTTTACTCAAGAGCCAGATGGCTTACAGTGATTCCCCTTAAAATATTAATGCAGTACAGTATATAGTATATACGTATATAGTTCCTGTATAGTTCTGTACATCATGTATAACTACTGTAGAAGACTATTATTTTCAGTGTGCTTCTGGTTGTTCTCTTGTTTTTAATGGCTTCATACACAAATCTATACTCATATGCTGTAAATGAATCAGTGCACACTCCATGTATTATTCTCAAACATGTGAAATATGAAATTCAAAAACTATTTGAGTATCTCTAGAATTTCCTTTATAGAAAACCAAATACTTCAGACAGTTTCAAAGAAATTGAGTTAAGCATAGACTATTTATAATTTAGAACTTCAATTTATAACTTGAGAATATTCTATGTTTAGGACAAGCTTCACTAGCCAGTTCACAAAATATACTAGTTTTGGAGCTATAATATGCTGTCAGACCATCACAAGTATCTAGATAACTACCCAGGGGGTTTGAGTGGGGTTTGGTGTCTTGTTCTAATCACTTTACCCTTAGACTTCATAAATAAGGGCATCCCATTATGTACCGGTCAATTCAGTTGCTTTGCAAGTGAGAGACTTTGGGTTTGTATCCTGCTCCTGAATACCCACTACCCAGCAGTAACTGGTGACCGAGATATATGATGATCTGTAGAGGGTGTTCTGGGAATAACATGGCACTGAATTACTTAACCAAATCCAGTACTGTTCCTGCTTTGAGGCCTAATTCCTAACAAAAGAAAAAATTACAATAAATAATTATGCAGAGTTTCATTCTTTAAAGAACACGATACATTCTTCAAGACATTAAAGAACTATGTATAGTACACACTTCTAAATCATGAACATTATAATAAAGTAATCTGCCAAAGGTTTACCCATTTGAGGCAGCTATTGTTTACTTAAAAGCAATCCCACTTGATTATTTGTCTAACCGACGCTTGAATCTCTTTACTCTTAAATATAATTTTCAGTGAAGTTCATTTGAAATTCAACTCGATTTCATTGTTGAATATTCTAACTTTGGTTATTTTCATAGCAGTACAGTACAAATTGGTACAATATTCCTCTTTCAAAATTGTTTAAATCATGTTTGCTTTTACTGTTTCTAGAAATATCAATCAAGTTTTCTTAGCCTCTTCTTCATAGGAATGGTTCCTAGTTCTCGGTATTAATTTTGCAATCTTTTCCTGTATACAGAATCTTTCCCTTTATACTTTCCAGAAAACTTGCATTTATTCAGTAGCTTGGTGCCCAAATCTGAACTGCATAATGCAAGGTGTCTAACAAAGACAAGATAAAGATTAAGGATAACTTTCAGGGGTTTTAATTACTAATGCTTGTAGATATAAATCCTAACACCCTATTAGCTTTATTATGAATGTTTATGCAGTGTTTTGGGTTTTTTAGATTCCTGCTAATTATGACTCGCAAGATTTGTATTCAGCAGATTCAATAACATTTCTATTTAATGATAATTAGTAATGGTTTGTTCACTCACTAAATAAATATATTTATTTATTTATTTATTTATTTATTTATCCATTTAAGAAGGAAGGCTCTTGAGTATTTTAGTAGACATTTTTAAGGAAAATGTAACTAAATTTTATAAAAGAGCTTTGAAGTTTAGTGTGTTCAGTGATTGCTTGAGAATCTGAATCGGTAGGATAATGTTACAAATAGCTTTTATGGCTTTTATCCTATTTATCAAATCTAAATGGCATTTTCCATAGTTATATTTTTATGACCTTGGCTTGAGTCATGAACCAATGGTAATCTTTCTTCACCAGGTGAGAACATCAACATCACGTGGTCCCCGGATGGCCATACCATTGCTGTTGGTAACAAGGAGGATCTTGTGTCGTTTATTGATGTGCGCAGCCAGAAAATTCGTCATGAGCAACAGTTCAAATTTGAAGTTAATGAATTGTCATGGAATAATGCCAATGACTTGTTTTACCTTACCAATGCACAAAGTGGCCAAGGATACATACATATCTACAAGTTAGTGAAGATTATTTTAGTTTTATTTCACCCATAGGTAACTTTTTCACTATTCAGTACGGTACATGGAAATGGGTTGTTGTAAGTTGCCACTATACATGGCTCATTATTCATTTATTTGGTAAGCAAATCAATTAATTCAAATATAAAAAATTTAAGCTCTATCAAACATCTTTGGTGCAAGTTTTCTCTACTTGCAATCCTCTGATATTTAAAACTTGATGACCGACGCATCATTGTGAGACAAAGAGATTATTTCAGTCTCCGTGGCGTAGTGGTTAAGACGCTCGCCTAGCGTTTTGCGAGTGCTTTGTCCTGAGTTCGTATCCTGACCGGGGAGGATTTACTGGGCACAAATCCTTAACTGTAGCCTTTGTTTAACTCGGCAGTAAAATGGGTACTTGGTTGTTAAACAATTCTTCGTGGGGGTCGTATTCCAGGGGAACATAGGATTAAGGACTTGCCCAAAATGTTATGCGTACTAGTGACTGTACAAGAATGTAAGAACTCTTGTATATATAAATAAATAAATAAATAAATAAAATTCCTTGCTGTGGTGGGTTTGACGTACTTAAACCCATAACAGCCACAAGGTGTAGCACTGTTCAATATACAGACTATTTGTATGCATTGCTATGAGTGCTAAAGCATATATTGTGCATTTACAGAGTTTTCACACTTTATTTTTGTTATTGTATGGCATGTCAAGAGCACTTTAATTTAGTTGCTTAAAATGTAGTACATATGTGTTATTCCTTAATATGTTTTATTGTTTTTGGGCTTTTTAGCTAACTAATAGCATCATTGGTTACTTATCCCTTAGATGGCTCGGCTAATTAAAAGTCCTACATTGTGCATATACAGTATTAAAAAATTGTTCACAATTCGAGCACAGAAGGTAATTGCAGGTAGTGAATGGAGCTGCTTAAGGGGTTCAGGAAGTACTGATTTATTAACTGGTCTTACTATAATCCAGAGAGCCAAATTCCTTCATAATGACTCCTCGTAATTTCCGTCATCAGAAAGTTGATAAGTGGACCTACAGAAGAACAACTACAGTATAACCTTGATGCTTGTCTTGGTATTTCGTTGGAATGGATGGATTTATTCAAAATATAATCGAACCTAGATGTTTATCCTAATGCATCACAAAAATGCATTTGTCTTAAGTTTAGCTCGCATAGGATGGACAAAAAGTTGAATTTTATATCAGCGGGGCACATTAGCCTTCATTTGATGTATGTTTATTCTCAGTGCCATGATTTACATATAAACCCATATTTTACAAATTTGATACAAAAATGATACACACATTTCACATATTGTACCATATCACACATGTGTTCCTTCTAGCTAACAATTATTTCATTGTCTATAGCTATCATGTTATTTATTTTTTCTAACAGTTATCCAGAGATGGAGCTGGTTCACTCCATTCACGCACATCCTGGTAACTGTATTTGCATCAAGTTCGAGCCCCATGGACAGTACTTTGCCACAGGCTCGGCTGATGCCCTCGTCTCCATCTGGGATGCACAGGAACTGTACTGCAGGATGACTTTATCCAGGTATGATATAGATATTGTTTCTCTTGTGTATATTTATTAATTAAATTGTCAAGACAGACCAAATTTATTGATGCCATTTTTCTTAGGAAAGGTCTTTTTCTGTTAATCAAGTTGGTGAATTTTATGAAAATACTAAACAGTTGGGGAAGATTGTACAGTATACTGGAATACAGATACTGTACAAACTGTTAGGCAGGACAATGTCGCCAGTATTAATGCTGTTGTAGATACAATGGTTTTAAAATATAATTTATAGTTTTAATGTACTGTACCTGTATATGACATTATTTATGAATTTGTATCCGTCTTTTTATTTATTTATTCTACAGATTAGAATGGCCAGTTCGCACCCTCAGTTTTTCTCATGATGGACAGCTGTTAGCGTCGGGTAGTGAGGATCAGACGATCGACATTGCCCACGTGGCTACAGGAGAGCAAGTGGCTCACATCAGTGTTGCCTACCCGACCTTCACACTAGCATGGGTAAGGCCCTTTATGGAAATTATTGTAAGAAATTTGCCTGTTAATAATTATGGGTGGCATCTGAAAAATGGGTAAATAAAGTAGATTAGGAAACAAGTTTAGGTAGGGTGTGGTGTTACCTATCATACCTACAGGTAGCACATGATGTAGTCCTCTTGTAAATAGGGTGTGATGTTGATTCTTACATCTACAGGTAACACATAATGTAGTCCTCATACTTGTAGAGAGGGTGTGTTGTTGCTGCCTCAAGCCTACAGTAGCACATGATGTAGTTCTCTTGTAAATAAGGTGTGATGTTGATTCTCATGCCTACAGGTAACACAACACACAATGTAGTCCTCTTACTTGTAGGTAGTGTGTTGTTGCCCCTTAAGCTTACAGGTAGCACATAATGTAGTTTTCTTGCTTGTAGATAGGGTGTGATGTGGTGCTCATTTAGTGGATAGGGTGTGATACAGACATTCACCACTGCATATATCTGAACAGTGTTCTTGATCAGCCATATTGTTGGTGCTTGCATCTCCCAGTTCAATGTAAGCACCACAGCCCAGCTGATTGGGAACACTTAACAGGTATGTGTTAAGTTTCCTCTTAAAGACAGCTGGCAATTCCTCTTATTTTTGAAGGGAGGATATTGAATAGCCTTTGGCCTTTTACGTTTACAGAATTATTCATTGTTGTCATTTCACTCCTACTATTCCCAGCTAGGTACCTTCCTTTGAAAATTACTTACTTAGTCCCTACTTTTCATTACTGGGGGAGGGTTTGAGTGGTGTTATTCCGGAGAGCAGATTTGAAACGGGTCCTTTTGTTATATACGGATGTAGATTATGATGCATTTCTTTTGCCCACACTCAAAGTTATAAATCTTACCAGCATTAAAGGTGTCAGTTAATGTGTAGTGGTATTTCTGTCTAAAGGCTACATGTAATTATATGTACATGCAACAATGATAAAAAAAACACTGATCCAAGTATGCTGAAAAACCACATTTGAAGAATTAGAGAATGCTGAATGTGTTTTTGGCTCGATTTGCCATCATCAGGGCAAGAGCGTTATATATACATAATTTTATGTTCCCAGACTGTATCATTGAGATGAGTGCTTCCTGGAGATGGTCCAGTGAAGAGGTGTTTCTTATAAATTTTCTCCTTCTATATAGTGTAGCATGTAAAGCACTCCAGAATATGTTGCATTTTTCGATCTGCTGTTTGGTCAAACAAGAGCATAAGAATATAAGAAACTGCAGAAGACCTATTGGTCTATGTAAAGCCATGCCAATTTTTACCCAACCAAACTAATTCATGTACAGTACTGTACAATGTACTGTATGTTTAACCTTTTGAAATAACCCAGCGATTCCATCTTTATTATATTACATTGTAATTTTTTCCATAAGGCTACAATCCTCTACTCCCTAACTACTATTTTTTCCAGGTCATTTCTCATTACAAACTTAATCAATATGTATTCATTGTTTTATGTTATATTAATGACCTTCAGTTGCGTAAGTGTATTTCGGGGGGGGGGGGGGGGGAGGAAATCCCTTCAGCTCCCCGGAGCTAACCGGGCTGATATGAATGTATTAGGCCCTGGCATCAGTCAATGTGCATGGAGTGATGCCAGGGTTTAATACATTCATATCAGCCCGGTTAGCTCCGGGGAGCCTCCGGGTCTCGCCCAGAAAATGACATTTCATTACATTCCATGCTGGTTTTTTAGCCTTCTTTCTGTTTGTTAATGTGTGGCTGTGTATAGAAAAATTTTGACTCAAGCTAAAGTCTGCCAGAGCAACAAAAATTTCCTCTAAATGTCTGCAGCAGTTTGTCTTTGACATGAAACTTATGAGTATTCAAGGTCACAATTATAGCATTTCCTCACACTTCAAGATGTTTAAAGGATATGTGAGGAATAAAAAGAAACACCAAGTTGAGGATTTTATTTTAAATAACATTAATTTTGTAAGTTCTTCATCAAATCTAACCTAAATACCATAAAGTCTACAAGAAAGTGAACGTGCAACCAGTCTTTAACCACTTAACTGCGCCAACTAAGTATTCTTGGTCGGCGGGAAACTTGCGCCAACCAAGAAAACTCTTTGATTTTTCCGTTCCCATTCTAAATGTGTTCGAGGTTGGTTGTGTGCGAAATGGACTCTTCGGACCTCCAGTGAGAGGCAGCCATCTTGAAAAAAATTCCCAGAATGCCCTAGGGCTGCTGGCTGGGTTAATTCTGAGTGAGCAACCATGGGTGGCGCTCGCGCCTCTGGCTCCCAAACACCTGTCCGACGCGGTGTTGAAAGTTAAAGCTCTGTCGGTGAAATTCAAACCTTATTGTTTGAAGAACATAAGGGTCATAATATTGGTGAAGCTAGGCGCAATAAGGACCTAACACTGAAGGTCCGATGCAAGTGATACAGCACCTATGAGGACGATACAGTGAGCGTATCCAGTTGTAGCTCCGAGCTTCACCCTTGCAATCCTATGCTATCTCCAATTTATTTAGATGATACATAGATGAATCGTTTTCTGCGTTCAGTGATGATGCACAAAATTGCACAGAATTTTAAGAATAAATGTAACTGCAGAAGGCCTATTGGCCCATACTGAGGCTTTTGTTTTATTGTGGCAGAACAAAATTAACCCACTAGTGCCCATATTATTTATTTTTCCATACAATTTTTCACCTGTTATTACAAGGATTTGAAGAAGTTTATTGAGAGTTTACTACAAATTTAGATGAATATCAATGAATTACACCCATTTAACATAATACTTATCCTCCCCATGAAAGTGGAAAATGAGGCGATGAGGTAAAAATACACCAAATACTTTTATTTTCTGGAACAAACGTGGAGTGATTATTATTTTTCTCTAAACATATGTTGTCATTTTTGTTGTGAAAAGCATGGAGTTTTGGGATGTAATTTTTCCTATACATTTTTGGAGATGCATGAGGTATTGTGTATTAAAGACTGAAAAATAAAAGGCCTTTCCTTGCATTTCTCATATCGTGTACCGATGTGGCCTTTAGCTTTTTATTCAGAGATTATCACAGTAATGTTTTCATTATATGCTGCACTGCTCATCAATTTTCAGTAAAATTATATATCATATTCAGTTTTCAGCATTATTATATATATACCATATTTCCATCTCAGCACCCAAGGCATTTTCTTCTGGCATACGCTTGTGATGACAAAGATGATCGAGAACGAGATCGTGATGCCGGGACCGTCAAACTCTGGGGTCTTGGTGAGCGAAGTTGAAATTGTAACTCTTCTGCATTAGCTATAAGGGAAATCATAATCTTTTTTATTGTTTTACTGGTCGTATGAAATAAGTGTTTGAAGAAATCTAGTATTTTACTCGAGTGATAATTTTGATATGTCAGTGTATTTAATACATATAAAATTTGGTAAATTTTTTTTATAAAATAAGAAATATCTTTTCATTATCTTAATATTTGTTACATTACTAATTACCTGAAAAGTGTTTGTAGATAGTCTATTACAAAGTTGTTTCATAATGAAGAATGATTTGAAAATTATAATATATTGACCTTGATATCATGAGATACAGTAACACAAACGTAAGTGAATTTTTTTGATAAAACTGACTCTCTTTGTCTGAGCATTATCTGCCTTGCCATTTTATACCATAACATTTGTATTTGTTCCTTGTACATTAAACTGTTTTTTACATTTTGCATTTTTTACTTTCCATTAATTGTGTGTGTGATTACCCAAGTGAAGTTACAGGATGAGAGCTACGCACATGATGTCCCATCTTCCCAGTGCTTTGTTATATAATGCTTTGAAACTTCTCACAAGTCGAGCCTGGCCTCGGGCCGGGCTTGGGGAGTAGAAGAACTCCCAGAACCCCATCAACCAGGTATCAACCAGGTACTGACAGCTTTGGTCTCCACCACCTTCTCACTAGTTCCAACCATCTACCATTGTTTGCAAAAGAAAACGTTCTAATATTTTTTTGGCACCTTTGTTTTCTTAGCTTGAATCTATGTCCTCTTGTTCTTGAAGTTGCTGGTTTTTGGAATTCCTCTTCGTTAATTTGGTCAGTTCCTGTTATTATTTTGTAAGTGGTGATCGTATCACATCTCTTTCTTCTATTTTCTAGCTTTGGCATATTTAATGCCTCTAGCTTCTCCTCGAAACTCTTGTTTTCAAGTTCTGGAAGACATTTTGATGCATTCGTTTGCACCTTTTCCAGTTTATGGATGTGCTGCTCGAGATATAGACACCATACAACGGCTGCATATTCCAATTTTGGTCTTGCAAAAAGTCATGAACAGTACCTTTAGTATTTCACCATCCATGTAATTAATAGCAAGTCTGAAGTTAGAAAGAGACGCATATGCTCCTCGCACAATGTTCTTTTGTCTTCCTCTGGTAACAGTTTACCATCAAAAACCACCACTAGATCTCGTTCTTTATTAGAGTTCTTTAATTCCTTTCCACATACTGTAATCTAAAAGATGTGTGTGGTCTATTTTCTGTGTGTGCATTGAAACCCCATGTTAAGTCTTGATTAATCTTTTTATTAATTTTTTGTATTTTAGAAGCTTTGAAAGGATTATTTATGCAACTACTGAAAGAATTAATTTTGCTGTCTTAATAAAAGACACTTTTTGGAATTCGCTAGGAATTATAGATCTTGACTTTCGTAACAAAATCTCTCAGACATTTCTTTAATATTTTTTTTAATTTAAATTTAGACATCTACTGAAACATTAGTTAAAGAATTTTATAAAGAGGTTTGGACACAGCATAAATTAGCTGTAATCCAGGTGCTTGCTCCGTGGAGCAATGAGGAAAATGTGATTAATTGGCTGATGTGTACAGTATATGTTTTTTAACGGGTCGTGTAGAATGAAGAAAGCAAGAAAATAATCTGAAAATAGACAGCTACAGAAAAAAAAAGAGAGAGAAGATTAAAATCAGTATTCATTGCTAATTTGGAGAAGTTACATCAAGTCTTCAATTAGTTCTTAGTAGTAATTATCTAAGTGTAGTTACAAGATGAGAGCTACACTCGTGGTATCCCGTCTTTGTAGTACTCTTTGTTATATAACGCTTTAAAACTTCTAATGGTTTTGGCATCCATCATCTTCTCACTTAACTTGTTCAAATCATCTGCAACTCTGTTTGTAAAAACAACTTTCTTATGTAATTTTTGGCACCTTTGTTTCCTTAGCTTCAATCTGTAACATCATGTTCTTGAAGCTGTAGGTTAAAAAAATGTCTATTTTGTGTCCCTTCCCCTGAATACTGTGTGACAAGACCATTTAAAAGTTTTGTTTATCACAGTGAGGGACCAGGTTGATAAGATAATGGCAGTAGTTATGTCGGTTTGGAGAAGCCACTCCATACCGACAACCAGAGTGCAACTCCATAGTCTTCCTGAGACTGATGGATGCCTACTACAGGTATTACTATGAGTTCAGGAATGAGCCATGATGACTGGCTCGTGGAACATTCAAGAAACTGGCTAGGATGGGTGGATTGTATTTCATTACTCATGACACTATTTTCTATATTCAACTGTGTTTGATTATTAGTTTGTATTTGATCCTTCACATATATGTAGGCCATCATCATAGGAAATCATAAATCATCATCAGGAAATCATCGTAGGAAATCATACCAGAAATTATTATTTTTTTCAGAATTTTTAAACCATTTTTATTCATTTGTGATAAAAGCCAAACAGGTTGTAAAGTCATATGTGTTCAAGATATGCACTGGAATGTGTGTGCAGATTTATTATTAAACATTACATCAAAATATATTACATATTGCATCAAAATATTTTGCATGTTACATCAGAAGTGTATCTAAACATTTGAAATTGTAAGTATCTGATTACAGAAAAAGTGCATACTATATAGCATATTTAAAAAGTTACTGTATATTATTTTTTTATACTGTATTCTATTGCAACAAATCTTTATGTACTATGTACATATATAAATTTCTAAGTGATTCATTCCCTATGTTGCATGACATAACACAACCCTGTTATAGGTACTGACATAACACAACCCTGTAATAGGTACTGACATAAAACAACCCTGTTATAGGTACTGATATAACACAACCCTGTTATAGGTACTGACATAACACAACCCTGTTATAGGTACTGACAAAACAAGGTGTACCACTGCCTCCTATAGTCTTCATTAAGTTCCTCATAAATAGGCTGAATATTTATATTGCTAATATTAAAGATGTATGTTTGAAAAGCATGGTCTCATATTTGTAAGTCATGGGAGGTAAGGGGCTGTTGGACGCGGCTGCTCGCAGCCTGACGTATGACGTATGCTATAAATAAGTGGTAAAATTATTTCCAGAAAATCTGAGGCCCTGAGACATCCTGCAAATGAAGTGATAGTTATTGAGGATGCAAACTCCCCACCACCTAATACCTTGGCCACCGAGTGTGGTCCTTGTGAACTTGCAGTGGATTGATTTGCCTGCAAGTTTGGATGGTTAGTGTTGAATCCATGTGGCCCTTGATTTAAGAGGATGTAGTCTCTTCTCAAAATGGAATCATGAATTTTGAAAAGGGTCCCCTATGGGAATAGAATTTTGAAAATACAAAATAATAAGAATGGTGCTAGGACCTAACAATTGTGAGCCATGTTCTTATAGTGACATCTGAAAAGGAACACCAAGCTGTATTCATCTAGTTGTGCTTGCGGGGGGTCTGTCTAATTACCCAAAGCTACCCAAGGCCTCCTAGCATTACGTAAGTAATGAAGAAATATGATATATTTACCCACTATATTGTTGGTGTTGAATGTAGAACATGAAAAAACATATTTTAACTCTGAAATAATAGAAATTTATTACGAAATTAGTTGATGGGAAGTCGACAATCCAAGCGACAATGTTGAGGAGCGACTTATCCAAGATGAACAAATCATTCAAGATATATTGTTGCCTAGAGGTTATATTAAGTTATGTTTGGATAGGTTAGGTTTAGTTAGGTTAGGTTAGGTTAGGTTAGGTTATGTTATGTTTGGGTTGGTTGGTTAGGTTAGGTAGGTACAGGAGGCTCATATGCCAGCAAATATTGTCGCTTGGACCATCGACTTGCTTTGGCGTCACCAGCTTTTTATTTTCATCTAATTTCGTTATAAAATGATACTTTTTCAGAATAAAAGTATGTTTTTCATGTTTTACATTTAGCACCAACATTATAATGAATAAATATATCATATTAATTCATTACTAACAATGCAAGGAAGCTTTGTTTAGCTTTGAGTAATTTTGGATAGCTTTGGGTAATTCGATGGATCCCCCTTGCGGGGGTTGAGCTCTGCTCTTTCGGCCCGCCTCCCAACTGTCAGTCAATCGACTGTTACTAACTACTAACTTATTTTTCCCCCCTCACACACACACACACACACACACACACACATCCCCAGGAAAGCAGCCTGTAACAGCTGTCTAACTCCCAGGTATCTTATTTACTGCTAGGTAACAGGGGGCATCAGGGTGAAAAAACTGCCCATTTTCATTTCCGCTGGAGCTGGGAATCGAACCTCGGACCACAGGATTACATATCCAGCATGCTGTCCACTCGGCCACCAGTGCCCTAAGACATTATGGGCCTCTTAAGATGTAAGGGTGTCGGGTGGGGTGTTTACCAGACATTGTCTACTGGGCGTGAGATTAGCTCTTGGCCTATGCTTCATAGCTATTAGTATCTGCTGCACATACATATACATACAGTATATACATACATACTGTATATCCAAATGGTATATCATACTTGCTCTTAAAATTGTGGATGGAGGTGTCTTCCACTACTTCCTACTCAAGGTTCATTTCACTTGTTTATCACCCACACTGGAAAAGAATACTTTGTTACATTCCAATGTGATCATTTAAGTTTCCAACTTCCACCTGTGTTCCACATTTTGTTTCTTTGGAAAAGATTGTCCACTTTATCTAGTATCCTTAACCTGTCTTAATAGCTTGGTGACCTTTATGTCTTGCACCATTCTTGTGGAACAAGACTTCCTCTGTCTTGTGTTTTACGGGATGGGAATTCCATGACAGTACTGCATAGTCTAGAATTGGTCTGATATATGCTCTGAAGGATCCCTGTTTTTGTTTGTAAAGGACATGTGTGAGTGTTTGCCAGAGTTGCATACACTGCTGGTGTTATTCTACTAGTGTGCATACCCAATGTTGATTGTGTCATGTCCATCCCCCAGATCTTAATGATATCTTTAACAGCTTCTTTATGCTGTAGTACTTTTCTGGTTTACAGCATTTTTCTCTTTATTTTTTGTTCTTTGCCTTACACTTCATAGGGTTAACTCATTAGCCATTTGTCTTCTCACTCCTACAGTCTATTTATATCCTTCTGTAACAACCTACATCCCTCCTCACTCTTCACCTTTCTCATTACCTTAACATTATCTGCAAACATCAACAAGTAGGAACATACTCTCTCAGATTTTCGTTGTGAAAATAGGTAACAATAGATGTCCAAGGACCAAATTTAGGTGGATCCTATTTTGACATTTACCCTCTGGTTATGACCATCTGATTCTTGTTAGTCAGCTGCGCTCTTACCCATTTCAGTACATTTTTAGGTTTCTAGTGGGATATAATTAAAATTAATTTTTCTTTTACTTTTTTCTTTTCTTTTCTTTTCTTTTCTTTTCTTTTCTTTTCTTTTCTTTTCTTTTCTTTTCTTTTCTTTTCTTTTCTTTTCTTTTCTTTTGCAAGAATAGTAACATATTTTACTCAGACTTGGAATGTTTGTCTTAAAATCATGCCATATTCATATATGGCAGTCATATATGGCATGACTGAATATGCCATATATGACTGAATATACTGCATGTAAGTTCTCATCATTGTTACTGTAATAGTTTTGAGGTTGCTATTATTTTGCTTAATTAATTAAATTAATGTCCGTATCTGGTTAGTAACATAGGTTCCAACTTAAAGAATGGCTTCAAAATTGTTTTGTCTTTTACTTAGTACAGTATTGTATAATTAACCATAATTCTTTTTAGCTTTCTGGAGAAATAAGTTTTTAAAAATTCTATCCATATAGCGGGTAAGGCTTGTTATTCCCTCCTCCACACTACTGTAGTACAGTAATCTAATGTCTCCCTCCTAATCCTCTCCACCACCTTCAGCCACAACATGAAGATCAAATACAATGCAGAATATTTACGTCAGGAGGTTCACTCTCTGTACACTCTGGGTACACAAAGCTGTAGGAGGCAGGGCATAAAATGCTTGACCACACTTTGTGATCACTAGTGAGCAGCACGTTTTGTCTCCAACACTTGGGGTCATGAGAGCAGAGTAATATGTTATGTAAGATAATCATTGGTTTGGGTGTAATAATAGTTGGCAAGTGTTATAAAAATGGCATTTTGCTACTTAAAAATTACAGTACTGCATAGTTGCATTGTGAAAATCATTTACATTTAATTACAAAATAATTTAATTTGTAGCTAAAGTTTAATATTATTGCTTAAATGGATAGTATATATTACTGTGCACTGTTTGCTCTATGTTGCTGTGAACAATGTACAGGTTGTATAGTTAGTTGTGCTAGTTTACCTCAATGAAGGTGTGCAGAGTATTATCATACAATAATAAACATACCTTCCCTTGAAGGGAAGATACGTTTATGCTCTATCTACCTTATTTATTTAGACCTTGGAGCCTACAAATATTTAAGAAATTTAGTATAAAGAATTAACAGTTTACTAATGATTGACTAGGCTGTTAGAAACCTTTGATTGTTGCTGTATTGAATTGAACAGTAACCCTACTGAATTGCTATAATGCCAGACAATACACAACCATTAAGCTGGTGCAATTCTAAAGTCATGTTCACATGCAATGTATTCAGATATAATGAGCAATGAAGGTTAGACACAAGTTAGTAGAACACTGCTGATCATTGGTAGGAGGTGTGGCCTTTGTTGATTAGTTGACAACTGTTGATAACAGTTGATTAACTGTTACAGCTATTGCCTGAAGGTGATATTGTTAGAGTGCTGCTTCTTCCCTTCTTCAGGATATGAAGGCCTTATAAATACTGCCTGAAACTGATCCAGTAAACAGTATTCAGGATAGCAAAGGAGATGGGGAACAGATATCGGGAGACACGGTCAACCATTAGGGCTTGGCCTCGACGGATCTGTGCGGGCGAAGGACCTGCTGGTTTAGGTGGCTCACCTAGCAGAAACCGTCTACTTTCCTGTAGGAATATTTTTGGATATATTGCAGAAATATTTCATTAAGCACACATGAATATTTGTGATGTTAGTAGTAAATGCCACAGTTACACCTAGCACAAATAAACATAAACCCAAACACTAGTGTACGGAAAATAATCTGGTCTGTTCTAGACCAGATTATTAACAGGCTATGCTATGGCTCATTCTATTTACTGTATTTTGCTAATCTTGCATACATTTGATACATGATACTGTGGAAAATCTGTAGGTAAGAAATGTACATTACATAAAACCATTAATCTGCACCACTAACCTTTGTGGTCAGGCCCTTAGTTAGTGACCTAAGCCACATTTATCTCTTACCTTGATGGCTAGGTCCGTGGCTTTGCTGGGCTTGGGCTCAGGCTTGGTGGGTCCTTTGGCAGTCTCACCAGACCCGTCTCCCAGAATGATGTTCACCACTGCATATTCAATTAGGGCCATGAACACAAACCTGCCAGGATGGGGGATGAATAGTGATGAAACATGAATTACTAACAGTAAGATATAAACCATGGAATATATATATTATATATATGGTATATTATATATATGGTATTGATAAATGAACATACAGTATTACTAAACATTCTGAGTTATAAATATTCACATTTCTTCCTTTACACATACATTGTATACAATTGCTCTATTGTTCTGAAGTGCCTTTTTGTTGAACATTTTTATTTCCAATATATGTGCTATGGTTTTGTTTATAGATGGGTCACAGTCTGTTAATGGTATTGGCTTCTCTGTTATTTTTCCTGATCAAACTCTTTTTATACTGCCTATCCCCAGAAATTAGTATTTTAACGACAAAAATTTTTTTGCAATTTTACATGCTCCAAGACACTTATTTTCATGCACCAACTTTTCTTATTGTGATTAAATTTTGCAGTGCTCTCTTAACTCTTCACATTCCATGATGCTCTAACACCGATATTGGCACATCCTCGTTTTTGTCTGATATAGGACAGTAGAATTTTGGTGGGTTCACAGCCATATTGGTGTTGTCTGTAAGAACCTGAATGACACTGCTAAAGATGTCCATGCCTGTCTCATCTAGAAGTAAATTCCTTGCTCTGATTCGTACCCTGTATTCATATTGACATTCGCAACTGTTGGAGTATTTAGCTAATATGAATAAATAATTGTGTGCTATTAAATGTAATGTATTACAAAAGGCCTTCTTCATGCCATTGTTACAGGAAGTGGGAAATGTCTCTGGGTAGGTTAAACAGTATATATATCGATTACTGGTACTCATGTGTACATAATGGAGGAGAGACTTGTGTTCCACTTTCAAAACTGCAGTGTACAGTATTGGTTATTTTCAGGATCATAACCTACATTTACCCGAGGGCCACTAACACTAGTAGCTTTGACAAGGACAGGAAGCCAGCATCTTGTCAAAGGTCCCCCACCTCCTCCCCATTTGCTTTGATTATCTTTTCCAGTTTGATTTTTAACTTCCACAGTCTTTGCATTTACGGCTTCGGTGGGTAGGCAGTTGCATGGGTTTATAACCCTGTGGGTGAAAAAGCATCTCCTGTTCTCAGTCCTACAATGTGGCCTGTTGAGCTTGAAATCATTGCTTTTTGTTTGTGTTACATCTGACCTTTTGAAGAAATTTTCCAGATAAATATCCACCAAATTGTTCAGTACAGTACTGTATTTTAAAAGTTTCGTTGAGATCTGCCCGGTCGTGCCTGGTTTGCAGTGTTGTTAACCCTGTGGCTCTCAACCATTCCTTATACGAGAAATGACTTATTTCTGGAATTTTTTTTTTACAATAAATCTTATATTGATTTTTTGTTATGATACATCTTGTTTGTCCCTTGATAAATGTTTGGTAAATCTAACACCTTTGGCACTGCTCGTTTTATGTCCTTTTGCTCTCTTATCAGTATCTTGAATGACATCTCAAAATTTTGTAAGGTTTTGAGATCAGCTAAATAATCTTCCAAGCTTAGTGCCTTCTACTGATGATTCATACATAATATTGAAGTATTTTTCTAACAGGCTCATGGATTTAGATTGCATATCACATTCTAGATCTTTTTTTTTTGCAAGTCAAATGCTATTGCCTAACTCAGCCTAAGGGTTAATTTTTATCTTCAGCAGATACTGTATTGAAATACAGTTCAGTATATGTAATATTTTTAATAATGTAGAGTATCTTTAACCTTAATGATAAACATGAGACCCATTACTCACACTGTACATGATGACATGAATATATCGATGGTTTTGATGTATGAGACTGGCGGCAGCGATGCTTGTGACTTGGCCTGCTGGGTAAATAATGTCAGCAGTGAGGTCACTCCCAAGGTCACCCTCGCAGGTGCTATCTCCGGCTTGATCCAAAATGACACCCACTGCAGAATAGTGAATGAGGTTAAATCAGAGGAGCCACAGGTGCAATATATATATATATATATATACAGTATGTGTGTGTGTGGATTTCATATTTTATATGTACTGTGTATATGTATGTATGTACGTATGTGTGTGTGTGTGTATATATTATGTATATGTGGTCTAGGGTATGGCAACTTAATGTTTATCTTCACTATGACCAAGGGTTTCGGTTTGTTTACAAATTACAAGGACAGCAAATTTTAGCCTCTTGTTTGAGCATAAGAACATAAGAATGAATGAAATGGCAGATTTATAGACCTGTGTGAGGCAGCTTCTATTTATACTGAACCAAACTTACCTATATGCTGATAATGCTCACTAATCCAAATCATATGGGGCACTCTACGTAAGCTGGACATCGAATTCGTACGAGAAAGGTACAAAAATGAATATACTATAATCACTTTTTTTTGTATAACAACCCACATAATTTGTATTTCCACTCATAATAAACAAATTCATAATGTTAGGATAGAATGGATAGAAGTTTTGACTGCCAGCTGTTAAGGCTTCTTGTGGTGAGCATAGGGCTCCCAATGTCATTAAGTAACCCGGCTGAAGTTTGGGAGACAAAACCCAGACTGGATTTTGTCTGGACTACCCAAAGATTCACGTTAACAGTGTCCATATTTGCAAGCTCATACAGTACTGTATATAAAATATGTCTAACCTATACTTAAAACAATCCAGCGATCCCACATCTATTGTTGTTCGATAATTTAATCCATAAATATACAACCTTATGCCCAAACCAGTATTTACCAAGGTGTTTTGTTAATCTAAAACTTTTGAAATAAAAACAAGTGCCTAAGGAAGGAGATACATACTATAATTCATTAGTAAATTGAAATCTCTTGTGTACTGTTTATCACAGGCATATACAGCTATGTACCGACATGAATGTAACAGTACAACCCATAGTAGGGAAATTATGTTTCTTTACTGATATCAAATGTTGTTATTGTCACACAAATTATGCAGTAAAATAGATTAGTAGAGGGATCTTTGTGTTTTAGAATAACTTTATAATGAACGAGTAATACAGTACAAGGAAATCAAACCTATACATGCTGACACACTACCAAGTGTGCCTGGAGCTGGTATTGTACAAGTACTGAAACCAAAGGATCTTCTTAGGTCAAATTTCAAGACAAATGGAGGAGGTATTCCATAACTATCACAGTCATACAACTTTTTATAACTTTTGATCGAAGTTTAGTAATGTGATTATTTATAAATAGTAATACTGTACTAGTATAAAAAAGCATTATAAGGTGGTGGATTTCATAAGGGCATCACACAAACGTTTGTCACAATACAGTACTAATTGCTTAAAGCTGATTGTCAAGTCTCAATGCATGCATGCTCACTCACTCCTTATTCCCTCAACCATCCATCCACCCCTTCCCCCGGAACGTACCGACATTATAACAATGAGGCAGGTGGGAATGTAGGTATGGAAGACGTAGTAACCCAGACGTCTCTTCAGCCTGAACACCACCTCCAGGCACGTGAAGTTTCCTGTTGTCGATGTCCAGGTAATGGTGGTGAGGAAGGGAGAAAGCAATAATAGTATTACATATTCAATTAAAACTAATAAAAGGGGTAAATGACTGGATGTTGAAAAAGTCATTACATAAGGAATGTTTCACCTGCGAGTGTACCTGTATTGTTTTTCTTGTTAGTGAAATTAAACTGGATCACCTTTCTCCTGTGGAGTACTCCTGGAGTGCCTCTCACCTATGGAGTATCCCAAGGATACCTCTCACCTGTGGAGTACCCCAGGGATACCTCTCACCTAGTTGTACTCACCTAGTTGTGTTTGTGGGGGTTGAGCTTTGGCTCTTTGGTCCTGCCTCTCAACCGTCAATCTACTGGTGTACAGGTTCCAAAGCTTCTTGAGCTCTTATCATATCTACATTTGAAACTGTTTATGGAGTCAGCCTCCACCACATCACTTCCTAGTGCATTCCATTTACTAACTGCTGTACTATGACACTGAAAAAGTTCTTTCTAATGTCTCCGTGCCTCATTTGGGTACTCAGCTTTCACCTGTGCCCCCCTTGTCCGTGTACCACTCGTGTTAAATAATCCATCCTGGTCTACCCTGTTAATTCCCTCTGAGAATTTTGTATGTGGTGATCATGTTTCCCTAAGCTCTTCTGTCTTCCAGCAACATGAGGTGCAGTTCACGCAGCCTTTCCTCGCAACTCGTGCCTCTTAGTTCTGGGACTAGCCTTGTAGCATACCTCTGAACTATTTCCAGCTTCGTCTTGTGCATGACAAGATACAGGCTCCATGCTGAGGCCGCATACCCCAGGATTGGTCTTACATATGTAGTACACATGGTTCTGAAAGATTCCTTTCACAGCTATCTGAAGGCAGTTCTGATGTTAGCCGCTGATGTTATTATTAGTACCCAGGGAGTGCCTCTCACCTGTGCTATACACCTAGAGTTCCTCTCACCTGTGGAGTACCCAGAGAGTGCCTCCATTCAGTGTAGTGGGTGGGGCATTTCTTGTAAGAAGTGCTGGACCAACCAGGTTGTAGTAGATATGTAGGCCTGTGAGGCACTTCAAGCAACAGCCTGTTGGACCACGTTATTACAAGTCGAGCCAAACCTCAGGCCAGGCTTGGGAAGTTATCTTGAGGTGATTTCGGGGCTTAGCGTCCCCGCAGCCCGGTCCTCGACCAGGGCTCCTTTTTGTTACACACATCCCCAGGAAGCAGCCTGTAGTAGCTGTCTAACTCCCAGGTACCTATTTACTGCTAGGTAACAGGGGGCATCAGGGAAAGAAACTTTTTGCCCATTTGTCTCCACCTCCACTAGGGATTGAACCCGGAACCTCAGGACTACGAATCCGAAGCACTATCCATTCAGCTGTCAGGCGCCCTAGGAGTTGAAGAACGGGAGTTCGGGAGTTGAAGAACTCCTGAAACCCTCTCCAGTGCCTCCACTCCAGGGGTACTCCTAGAGTGCCTCTCAACTGTGGAGTACAACTGGAGTGACTTTCACCTGTAAAACCTCTTTCACTGCTATGAGTACACTTTTAGTCCACTTTACCTGGTTGCCTATCTTACATGTGAAGTACACTTGTTTGTACAGTGTCTCTCATCTATGGAGAAGAAGTGAGGACATCACTCACCACTCATGGGTTAGACCTAGGTGCAACACTCACCCGTGGAGTAGACCTGAGTGCAGTCTGAGGTGTAATTGAGGGTGATGTCTTGCTGAGGCAGCTCAATGCTATCATCCACCACCAGGGGAATATCCGACTCCCACTCAAACACCAGCTCCTCTGTTGTGTGGGACACTGTGGAAGAGAGAGAATGGGTGGGGCACTGTGGATGGATGTAGTGGGTGGGACAAGAGGTATAAAACAATATACACTTTACATGGAAAATATTGGAGGGCCAGGTCCCAAATTTGCACAGTAGAATAACAACATACTGGAGCGAAGGATACGAAAGGAAATGCAGAATAGAGCTAGTGAAGAGTAGAGGTGCCATAGGCACAATAAGAGAGCACTGTCAACATCAGAGGTCTACAGCTGTTCAATTCCCTACCAGTAAACATTAGAAATATTGCCAGAACTAAGGTGGATGGATGTCTTAAAGAAGCATTGAGATAAGTTCTTGCAAGAAGTGCTGGAACAAATGGGTTGTAGTGGATATGTGGGCCTGCGAGGTGCTCCAAGAA
This sequence comes from Procambarus clarkii, assembly GCF_040958095.1. Classification (NCBI taxonomy): domain Eukaryota; kingdom Metazoa; phylum Arthropoda; class Malacostraca; order Decapoda; family Cambaridae; genus Procambarus; species Procambarus clarkii. The sequence goes on along the minus strand of NC_091180.1, from coordinate 14,753,914 downwards.
ACAGCCTATTGGACCAAGTTATCATAAGTCGAGCCTGGCCTCAGGCCGGGTTCGGGGTTTAGTAGAACTCTAGAAACTCTCCAGGTATATAGTGGGTGGGACACTGTGGGAGAGAAGGAATGGGTAGGACACTTGGAGGATGTAGTGGATTCGATGCTGGAGGAAGATTTAGACACATTATTTTAGTCGGTGTAGTACCCTGTATTCATCCTGTGAGTGGTAGTTTATTGTACACCCCATACTCACCCTATGAGTGGTAGTTTATTGTGCACCCCATACTCATCCTGTGAGTGGTAGTTTATTGTGCACCCCATACTCATCCTATGAGTGGTAATTTATTGTGCACCCCATACTCACCCTATGAGTGGTAGTTTATTGTGCACCCCATACCCTATGAGTGGTAGTTTATTGTTCACCCCATACTCACCCTGTGAGTGGCAGTTTATTGTTCACCCCATACTCACCCTGTGAGTGGTAGGGCAAAAGGCCTATTCCAGTTTTAATAAACAGTTAGCATAATGTTATAATTACAGGAGTGCTGTATTGATCTTTTATCCAGACTGTAATTGTTATCATTGTAAATTTAATATTATTGTTTAATAAAGTGCACATTTAGCTGTGTTACTGGCGTCTCTATTGTCACAAATACTTAATAATTCAACTTATTTTAATTTTGTGCTGAACCCCATGTATTATCGTTACAAATAATTGCCAACATATCCACTTGACATTAAACTTAACCTAGGCCTAATTGTATTCAGAATTATAATATATTATATATATATATATATATATATATATATATATATATATATATATATATATATATATATATATATATATATATATTCTTGAAATACATGTACACAGTATGGAATGTTTCCCCCCAAAAAATGCTAACCTTAATTAGTATTGGTATACTAAATAGCATAACATATATGCCAACAATCAACATAACCTAATGGCCTAATTGAATTCATTTTATAGTATATGTCTAGATTAAGTTTGATTGCTTTGATGACCAAACCACACAAATGAGGAGACAATGACGTTTCGGTCCATCTTGGAGGGTAGAAATAGCCTAAGCTACTATTTTTTTTTTTTGAGTTGTATTTTATTCTCAATAAACGTACTTGAACTGGACCATTATAAAGTCGATTCACATCTTCAGCCACGTTATTGTGACTCGTCGTCAGCATTTGGCTGCTGTCTTCTTTCACAGACGCTCTACTAATTGCATAGTACAAACCCGACTTTTGTGAGTACAACAGTCCATTATTTTGTACTTTTCGTCCACAGTCGCTGTAATTACCATCATTTTTTAGAAGACAGGTTGACCCAAATTTATAAACGAGTCTTTGGGGTCAACTGTCGCTTTGACTGGTTCTTGGTGGTTCTTCCCTATAGGTGAAATATTTCGATACTGCTAACAATTTGTGTTTATACTTTATTTTCAGATTGGAATCTATTTTGTCGTCTGTTGCTGAACCATCCGTATCATATTAATACTTGTTTAGGCATGCGTGTGTAAGAGTGAACAGTACTTACAGCTCTCCATCTGTAGTTTACACTCCTGGGTGTCGTGGGGGTAGATGGCGAAGTTCATAGCACACGACAGCTTTAAGGTCAGTCTGAGGAGGAAACTGCTGAGTTAGCTTTCTTCAGGAAAAATAAGACTTAGTGTGTATAATTGTGCAGTTTAAATGTGTTTACTAATGTGTATTTATACCGTTAGGGTGCGTGCATATATATATATATATATATATATATATATATATATATATATATATATATATATATATATATATATATATATATATATATATATAATATATATATATATATATATATATATATATATATATATATATATATATATATATATATATATATGTTGTACCTAGTAGCCAGAACGCACTTCTCGGCCTACTATGCAAGGCCCGATTTGCCTAATAAGCCAAGTTTTCCTGAATTAATATATTTTCTCTAATTTTTTTCTTATGAAATGATAAAGCTACCCATTTCATTATGTATGAGGTAATTTTTTTTTATTGGAGTTAAAATTAACGTAGATATATGACCGAACCTAACCAACCCTACCTAACCTAACCTAACCTATCTTTATAGGTTAGGTTAGGTTAGGTAGCCGAAAAAGTTAGGTTAGGTTAGGTTAGGTAGGTTGGGTAGTCGAAAAACAATTAATTCATGAAAACTTGGCCTATTAGGCAAATCGGGCCTTGCATAGTAGGCCTAGAAGTGCGTTCTGGCTACTAGGTACAACATATATATATATATATATATATATATATATATATATATATATATATATATATATATATATATGTATATATATATATGTATATATATATATATGTATATATATATATATATATATATATATATATATATATATATATATATATATATATATATATATATATATATATATATATATATATCCCCTCCCCTCACCCTCCGTGCTAACTACCTCGGCTGGTTCCTCACTCTTAGGAAACCGGTAATGTAATGATGTTGACGCGACATTTTTTGTTACTTCCATCTCTAGCGATACATAGCGATCTCCTAGCCCCCCCCCCCTCTCTCTCTCTCTCTCTCTCTCTCTCTCTCTCTCTCTCTCTCTCTCTCTCTCTCTCTCCCTCTCTCTCTCTCTCTCTCTCTCTCTCCCTCTCTCTCTCTCTCTCTCTCTCTCTCTCTCTCTCTCTCTCTCTCTCTCTCTCTCTCTCTCTCTCTCTCTCTCTCTCTCTCTTTCTTTCTTTCCCCCCCCCCCCTCTCCATCAGTAGATCTTAGCCTAGGGTACGAGACATGCAAGATTTTTAGAAATATAGGTGAACCATTGTAAGCACAGATCATGAACATTGGACACGTGAGGATAACGACTCCCAGCGTGTAGCTGAGTGGGAGTGTGGCTCGCAGACTCCACACCAGAACAAGTCATTTGGATCCCCTGGTGAACTTTCTGGTGGTGGGGGAGGTGGTGGACTGGGCGTGCGCTATCTTCAGGCCATCATTGTCACCCTCCTGCCCAACCGCCACACCCACACCTGCACCCCCTTACACTCCTCCACCACCACTCCCACATCCCCCACACACGTCCTTACATCCACACCTCCACAACGTCCATAATCCCTTCCCCCTAACCAATCCCTCCCCTCTCTAACAATACCCCGTTCGCCCTTCTAATTATTCCACTCTTGCCGTTCAAATTTCCATACGCAGACTTTAGCGATCTAAAGGAACTTTGTATATTTTTGTCGTCATCGTCGTGTATACAGGAAGAGGACAAAGCCCAGAAGTCAACTCCGGGAAGGCATCGTCGGCCACCTGGTGGTAATGGCGGGAGGTCCTCGTCGCAGGATTATCGCCCACGATCGGACGCGGTATCAGCATTCCTTTCACCAGGAAGGTTTTTGATAAGAAGCGACATTGTTTACAGCTCTCGTATTTTGTAAAGAGAGAGGAAGTAGATGCATTTTGTTTAATGAACTCCTTTTTATATTTATATAATTCATGTTTTAAATAATAATACGAGTGAGAGGTTATTGAAGGTTAATGAAGGCGCTGCCAATAGTGATCAATGCTAGAAATAGCCTAAGCCACTTTATCCCTTTTGAGATGTATTTCACTGTCTCAATAAAGGTACTTGAACTAGCTGTTGAACTTTTCTGGAGTCTACTTGTCCGATTCACAGTCGAGAGACCCGCGTTTAATCCCCAACCAGTTCAGAAACGGTTGGGCACTTTTCATCTACTGCCAATGTTCACCAAACAGTATATAGGTATCTGGGAGTTGTGGAAAGGTCCAGGGGACGGTCAGTAGTTGGCCAAGAGACCTCGACAAGCCTAAGCCATAGGTTTCCTGCCCTCGACAACGGAAAACCAGTTTAATAGTCTGATATTACTGTAGGAGTACAGGTTAGTGTGTGGTCTCCATGGTCCTTCAGTATGCCAAATCTCACCCTGTCCATGGAAGACAGAAGAAAATGTATATATGCTGATTAGCATTGTAAATGTGTGGCCACATCTGTGGTAGAAAATAATAATAATAATAAAAATGCCCCTCCCCTGGGACCTCACACTACCCCCCCCCCCACTGGATCTCACTACAGTAACTTACTTGACCATGTAGAGGATCTTATTATCATTAAAGAGCCAGACGTAGTGATTGGGTATAGTCATAGTCTGGAAGGTCACTTGTTTAGCGTTCTTGAAGAAACTGTCTGGTCTCCACAGGTGCTTGAGCCAGTCCAAATCCAGCAACCTGTAGGAAGGGAAAAGTGGTTCAGGTACAGCCAAAATCGCAATAAGATGATAAATCACTGAATAAATATGTTGAGGTTGTACGACGGAATCAAACCCGCGTCCCCGATGTCTTTTGTCTTTGAAATAACCAAGCTCTAATCCAACTTTGGATGCTCCCCCCCCCCCTTCTTCAATACCATAGGCCTCTAACTTTTCAAGGAGTCTCTCGCGAGGGCCGGTGTCAAGAGCCTTTGGTAAAGTCTAGATACACAATCTCACAATCCTTTCTGCTGTCAACTGCTTGAAATATACTAGAAATAATTTAGTAAATTTGTTAAACATGGACAGCCCTTAGTAAATCCTGTTTAATTTATGTTTTTCAAGATGTAAAGGAATGGATTTTGCGATTATCATAAATAAATTTTTCTCCAATAGATAATGGACGAAAGTTCGACGCAAAGGACCTATCTTCGTTCTTAAAAATTAGCACCACATTAGCAACCCTCCACGACTCTGGTACTCTGCTCGACTCTAATGGTTTAGTGAATATGCAAGACAAGGTGAGCTCTTCTTTACATTCTTAAGAACATTGGCAAACACTTCGTCTGGTCCTGGGGACCTATTTGACTTTAATATTCCTATTTGTGTAATGACTTCCTTCCTGGTAACCACTGAGCTAGTCAATTTGTCCTTTTCACCACCTACATCGATTTGTTCAGCTGAATGCATGATGTTAAGTTCTTTTCTTTGTAAATATAGACAAAGCATTTACATTATTTAAAATGCTACTCTTTTCTTTATTAGTTATGTGACCTGTCTCGGGTTTTAACGCTCCAGTCTTTTACCCCTAATCTTTGTTAGACATTTGAAGACACCCTTTAGGATATTTTGTTTGTCCTTCTATACGTACTTCATAGTCTTTCTTCATTTTCCTTTTTCTTTTTTAACATTTCTAAATAGTTTGATAAATTATTTTAGATTGACTTTTCCATATTTAATTCTCTTGTATATAGTTTTCTCTTTTCCGATAATATTGTCTAGTCCTATTGTTACATTACAGAATGTCCATATATCTGTTATATCCCATATAATATCTGCTATAAACCCATATTATATCATATATGCCTATGTATCTGAGTTGTCAATCCCCGACAACCAAGAATCTCTTAATCTTTTATTATTGACACTCCTTTCATCGTCTTATTTTTCGGCCGACCTAAACATCTTTACAGCACTAATTTTGTTCTTACAATGTGCTGAGTGAATTGGAGGTCGTCGCGAGAGATGTGGTCTCGTCACAGTCTTCCTGGGGCCCGGTGTCTTGTGACAGTGTAAGATGAGGACTTCCGAAAGCTCCTCTTTTCCTTCGTTGTTGTTGTTGTTTGTTATAGATTCAGCTACTCGGAACAAGTTCCAAGTAGCACGGGCTATGGTGAGCCCGTAACTTACCTGGCACAGGAGCGGGGCAAGTAGCACGAGCTATGGTGAGCCCGTAGTGGACTTACCTGGCACAGGAGCGGTGCTGTCTCTTCCTTCGCTTCCGCCTGTAGATAAACACGTTGCTTCATCTGTCTACGTTCCTCTCGTAGCCTCCAATCCCTCGTAACGTTCCAGTGGAGGCTCCAGTAACACTACATCCTCACTTGACTGTTACTTGTGGCCTTGGTGGTAGTACTTACCCAGCAGTACTTACCAGTCACTATGTGGGAGTGAGGGTTAACTGTTTTGTAGTGGTGGTGGTGGATGTATGATTGCTTAAGTGGTGGGGATGGTGGTAGGTGCAGGGATGGTGAGGAGTGATGGTGGTGGTGGTGGCTGGTGGTGGAGGTGTAGCTGAGTGCCAGGGTTGAGTGCCCTCGTGTGGCATTATCTCTTCCAGTCTTTCAATAGTGTTTCTGAAGGCGGTCAATGAGAGTGTGTACTCACCTAGTTGTGCTTGCGGGGGTTGAGTTCTGGCTCTTTGGTCCCTGCCTCTCAACTGGTGTACACGTTCCTGAGCCTACTGGGCTCTATCATATCTACATTTGAAACTGTGTATGGAGTCAGCCTCCACCACATTACTGTCTAATGCATTCCATCTGTTAATTACTCTGACACTGAAAAAGTTCTTTCTCTGTAGCTCATTTGCATACTCAGTTTCCACCTGTGTCCCCTTGTTCGTGTTCCACCCGTGTTAAACAGTTTATCTTTATCTACCCTGTCACTTCCTCTGAGAATTTTATAGGTAGTGATCATGTCTCCCCTTACTCTTCTGTCTTCCAGTGTCGTGAGGTGCATTTCACGCAGCCTTTCCTCGTAACTCACGCCTCTTAGTTCTAGGACTAGCCTAGTCCACCCAGCCTGGCAGCTGGGTGGACAGCGCCTCGGATTCGTAGTGTTGAGGTTCCGGGTTCGATCCCCGGTGGAGGCGGAGACAAATGGGCAAAATGTTTCTTTCACCCTGATGCCCCTGTTGCCTAGCAGTAAATAGGCACCTGGGACCAGATTCACGAAGCAGTTTCGCAAGTATTTACGAACGTGTACATCTTTCCTCAAGCTTTGACGGCTTTGGTTACATTTATTAAACAGTTTACAAGCATGAAAACTTGCCAATCAACTGTTGTTATTGTTATAAACAGCCTCCTGGTGCTTCGGAGCTCATTAACTGTTTAATAATTGTAAACAAAGCCACCAAAGATTGAGAAAAGATGTACAGGTTCGTAAGTGCTTGCGACAGCTGATACGGGCGGTTTCCTGGGGGTGGAGGCCTGGTCGAGGACCGGGCCGCGGGGACACTAGGCCCCGAAATCATCTCAAGATAATCTCAAGATAGTGGCATACCTTTGAACTTTTTCCAGCTTCGTCTTGTGCTTGACAAGGTACGGGCTCCATGCTGGGGCCGCATACTCCAGGATTGGTCTTACATATGTGGTATACAAAGTTCTGAATGATTCCTTACACAGGTTCCTGAAGGCAGTTCTGATGTTAGTCAGCCTCACATACGCCGCAGATGTTATTCTTTTGATGTGGGCTTCAGGAGACAGGTTTGGTGTGATGTCAACTAGATTTTTCTCTCTGTCCATTCCATGAAGGACTTCTTCTCCCATTCGGTATCCTGTGTCTGGCCTCCTGTTTCCACCGCCTTGTTTCATTACCTTACATTTACTTGGGTTGAACTTTAATAGCCATTTGTTGTTGAATAGCCATTCCTTCAATTTGTCTAGGTCATCTTGTAGTCTCATACTATCTTCCTCTGTCTTAATCCTCCTCATAATTTTTGCATCATCAAACAAAGAGAGGAACGATTCTATACCCTCTGGGAGATCATTTACGTTCACGTGTGTACTCACCTAGTTGTGCTTGCGGGGGTTGAGCTCTGGCTCTTTGGTCCCGCCTCTCAACCGTCAATTAACATATATACAGATTCCTGAGCCTATTGGGCTCTATCATATCTACATTTGAAATTGTGTATGGAGTCAGCCTCCACCACATCACTGCCTAGTGCACTCCATATGTTAACTACTCTGACACTGAAAAAGTTCTTTCTAACGTCCCTGTGGCTCATGTGAGTACTCAGTCTCCTTGTTCGCGTACCACCCGTGTTAAAATCCCTGGTTTATCCCTGTCTACCCTCTCAATTCCTCTGAGAATTTTGTAGGCAGTGATCATGTCTCCCCTTATTCTTCTGTCTTCCATTGTCATGAGGTACATTTCACACAGCCTTTCCTCATAACTCATGCCTCTTAGTTCAGGGGCTAGAACTAAGTTCTTAGTCCCTGTGTATGTGTGTGTACTCACCTAGTTGTGTGTGTGTACTCACCTATTTGTACCCACCTATTTGTGCCTGCAGGATCGAGCATTGACTCTTGGATCCCGCCTTTCTAGCCATCGGTTGTTTACAAGCAATGACTCCTGTCCTATTTCCTTATCATGTCTAGTTTTAAAATTATGAATAGAGTTTGCTTCCACAACCTGTTCCTTAAGTGCATTCCATTTTCCCACTACTCTCACGCTAAAAGACTATTTCCTAACATCTCTGTGACTCATCTGAGTTTCCAGCTTCCATCCATGTCCCCTCGTTCTGTTACTATTACGTGTGAACATTACTTCTATTTCCACTTTGTCAATTCCACTGAGTATTTTATACGTTCCTATCATATCCCCCCTCTCCCTTCTTTTTGCTAGTGTCGTAAGGTTCAGTTCCTTCAGGCGCTCTTCCTATCCCATTCCTCGTAGCTCTGGGACGAGTCTCGTCGCAAACTTCTGAACCTTTTCCAGTTCCCTTATGTGTTTCTTCAGGTGGTGTCTCCATGATGGGGCTGCATACTCCCCATTCATACTGTGTGTGTGTGTGTGTGTGTGTGTGTGTGTGTGTGTGTGTGTGTGTGTGTGTGTGTGTGTGTGTGTGTGTGTGTGTGTGTGTGTGTGGACCCGTTCTGACGTCACCACTAACCTGTAGTCTGACGTCATGTTCTCAGGTAGGCGAAGTCGATGATCTTTCCAAGTTTGGGCGAAGAAAATGTCGGCCGCATAGGTCTGTCGATATAAAAAATTTCTCTTTATATTCTGTAAACATTTCAACCCGATTCTCCGCGAACATAATTTTTTGCGTATTATTTAATTTTAAACAATTACAACACCTACATTAGGCTAGTTCTTCAAAACATTCCAAAATGATCCCACACTCAATATTGAGAATTGCCCATTTTGTTGGACTGATTCTATTACTTGCTTTATTATATACTAGACTGGTTACCCGCCGGTGTCCAGGTCTTCCCTAAATACCCTCTCAGGTCTCCCCACCCATCACACACACACACACACACACATCACCTTACGACACTGGAAGACAGAAGAGTAAGGGGAGACATGATCACTACCTACAAAATCCTCAGGGGAATCGACTGGGTAGACAAGGATAAACTATTCAACACTGATGGTACGCGAACAAGGGGACACAGGTGGAAACTGAGTACCCACATGAGCCACAGGGGACGTTAGAAAGAACTTTTTCAGTGTCAGAGTAGTTAACAGGATGGAATGCATTAAGGCAGTAATGTGGTGGAGGCTGACTCCATACACAGTTTCAAATATAGATATGATAGAGCCCAGTAGGCTCAGGAATCTGTACACCAGTTGATTGACAGTTGAGAGGCGGGCCGAAAGAGCAGAGCTCAACCCCCGCAAGCACAACTAGGTGAGTACACACACACACACACACACACACACACATACACACACACACACACACACACACACACACACACACACACACACACACACACACACACACACACACACACACACACACCTTCAACACCTTCATCTCCCCTCATTACGAGTCATTTCCACTACATTCCACTATCTCCATCACTAACAAAAGCTTGAATGCAAAGCTGTCATCTCGACACGTTTTCCACGACATCTGAATACACTAATAATTAAATCTGTAAACTCTGGGCAGAACATTTCATATCCACTAACTTCGTGAAGGGGGTGCATAGGGGCCGACCCCCCTAAAGAGGGGCATGGAGACCGACTTTGACACCCCCCTTTCCAAAAACTCCCAAAATAATCACTAATAATCCTGCAATGTGGGATGTGATTGGCCCTAAGCGTGTAGCCTCCAATCTTGGACAGAGACACATTCTATTTAATAAAGAACCTTAGCAAGATTCTGTTATCTGGTTGTTTTGGAATAAATTTTAAAATTAACATTCTGGCGAAATAGGCAAATGGGGACAGTAGGTGAGCTATATGAACCATTCTTTTAAAATGTTAAGTAAGATTTATTTAGTATTTAAATGTTTGTTTAAGTTCAAGAACTAAAACTATATGGGCCTTGACGTTTTCATTTTGTATTCAGTATCTAGATTCGATATTTATTATTAAATTGTGAAATAATGCAAAGTGGTATACCTCAAGGCTCTGTATTGAGACATTTCATTATAAGAACATACTAATTAAGAAAACTGCAGAAGGCATATTGGTCCATATACGTGGCAGTGCCTATATTTTATCCACCCAAACACTCTAACGTAACTAACCTACACTTGATCAATCAATTGATCCCTCATCACTTTGTTCTACAAATAAACAATGTTGTTTCCAAACCAGTATTTACAAACCTATTTTCCAAACCTAGGTCTTTCCTAAATTTCAACTTATCCAATTTACACCCATTGTTTCGTGTTCTGTGTTGAGATATTTAATAGCTTATTAATCCATTTGTACATTTCAATCACGTCACCTATAACTCGTCGCCTTTCAAGAGAATGTAAATTCAATTTTCAGTCTCTATTTATATTGAATTTTCTAATTCCTGGCACTGACTTTGTCATCCTTAGGTGGACGCGTTCAAGTGAATGTGCGTCCATTTCTGTCACATGGTGACCAAAATTGAACTGCATTAACCCTAACTGCATTAACCTAATTAAATTGCATGATATAACAATTTTTACACACAAAATGTTAGTAATTACGGGTTAGTTTTTTTTTTAATGTTGTAGTGTTCATCAAAGCTCCTTTCTGCAGCCTTTGATTTTACAATCAAAATATTCGTAGCCTAATTGTTATTTTTCGTTTAAGAACGTAAAGTGATATTGGGCTTTATAATTTGTCATATTCCACTGCAAAGAGTAGCAATTACCATTGAGTTCTCGTTGATGGAGTCGATACCCATGACTGTGACGTGGAAGTATACGGTAGTGGCCCGTCCGTCCTTCTTGGGCGGCCTCATCTTGTCGTACTTGGACTTGTCCAACGGCATGATGTCATCTATTGTGAAGCCCATTGTTTCCTCCGAGCTGAAGCGACACAAGGTCCGGACACCCCCTGGATTAACTATCAAGCAATAAAAACATGTTCTGAGGGCATTAAGGAAAAGAGGCACTAAAGGGGTACCGGTTCTATAGCCATCAAATTTTAAGGAATTCTAGTCATAGAAAGAGCCTAGCGGCACATTCTAAATGGGCAATTTTTGTATAATTTGTGCTATATTTTGGTTCATCCAGTCACTCAGCTGCTATTTAGTGTTAAATATATAAAATAAAAATAATTTATAGTTGTGTGTTTAGCGTGTGGGATTTCTGGAAGATAACATTTTTAATGTCTTATGTCACTTCCACCTTATTGAGTCTCAATGTCTTACCAGCTAAGCAAAGGAAGGGCCGAGGGGGCACCAATATATTAGTCTGTGTGTGCTTACTACTGTTGTGTGGTGGTAGTATTCCACTAAAGCCAGTAGGGGAATTCTTATTATACCTAATATACCGTACTGGAAGCAGTATTCACACACACACACACACACACACACACACACACACACACACACACACACACACACACACACACACACACACACAGTGGTACTCACCCCAGTGCAGCAGAGGGCAGTAGTGACAGGAGAGCCACTATAAGGGTGGTACTGGGCCAGTACCCCAGACAACAGCAGCCTCGTCCTCCCATGGTACTCAACATCTGTAACGCTCGTCCAACAGCTTTCCTTAATTTAAGCAACACAAAAGAAATAATCCCTCTTATCTCGATCCCATTTTATTACCAAATATTGTTGCTATAAATAATGAATAATAAAGTTAAGTTTATTACTGCTATTGGTATTGTTTTTAATATTTAATATTAAGTTATTTGCATTAATTTTGTTACAGCCTCTTGGTTTGCGAACTCAATTAAACACATAAATCACAATAGCGTGATGCATCAAATGAACAAATCCACAAGGGCCGTGACGAGGGTTCGAACCTACGTCCGAGAGGATCCCAGACGCGCCTTAATCGACTGAGCTACGACATGGTAAAAGAATTGCAACCGGGAAATCAACTTGACCTACCACGGATCCTGCAGTCTCTCCCCGTTTTTACACAATTCCCCCATGCACCCGAGCTCTGTCAATAAGCTGTTCTACCTCTTCGCCCTTCATTACACAAGTAAGGGCCACCTCTTACACCACCTCTTCCGTGTAAATAACTATGCTTCATCAACATTGATCATCAACATAATAAGTAGATGAGGACTTCTTTTATTGGTGAGTACAAACAAAATACTGTCGCATTTATGCTATGAACCTGTCGATTTGTAACCCTAGATTTTTTCCCAGACATTTGTCGTTCATTTTTGTTCCTACATTTCTCGTTTACGAACTTACGCGATAAATGATGGATCTCATCCCCCAGGGATTCGCAAACCAAGTGGTCCTATGGGAATACAGGCGTATGAATCCCTAATATGATAATAGTTTACCACCTCTAACACATAACGTAAAAAGATAAAGACAAGAAGTAGAACAATATATATATATATATATATATATATATATATATATATATATATATATATATATATATATATATATATATACATATATATATATATATATATATATATATATATATACATATATATATATATATATATATATATATATATATATATACATATATATATATATATATATATATATATATATATATACATATATATATATATATATATATATATATATATATATATATATATATATATATATATATATACATATATATATATATATATATATATATATATATATATATATTATATATATATATATATATATATATATATATATATATATATATATATTCAATATATATAAAATAGAACAAAATCAGCCCTAGTACTGGCGAGAGGTGGACGATGATGCACAGGAACACGCAAGCATTTCGTTAACACCATTTATTGCTAAGAATATATCCTATGAAAGTAAACAATCAGATATTTCCCGGGAAAAAACTATCAAGCACCAGAAAGAATATTAACAATTAGCCTAACAAACCTATGTTTAAATGCCTAATATGATTGACCGAGAAGAAACCATACTATAAATAAACCTAGCAAGTTTCTACCATAAACCTAGCAAAACCGCACTAGAAAGCTTATTAGATATCTGAAAGATATCTAGCAAGCCTCTGCCAGAAACCACCATAATGGGAACTACTTGATGTCGACTTCTCAATAGCTGGTAAGTATATATAGATCACGTCCCACCTATTAAGAGACCCTTGTCGATTCATCAGTTCTCAACCAGCGAGGAACAATGCTTCTCCACCCCCTAAGGGTCCACTGTCGACTCAGCGCTTTGGGAATCCTTAGAATTTCAGGATTAAAAATGGTTTTACTCATTATAATGTTTTTCCGGTACACGCTTGATTGGGATCCCAACAATGGTGGGACATGTATCAAGGCTATACAATATATTTTACTTTAGAAAAAACAATATATTTTACTTTAGAAAAAATAAATATATATGCAGTAAAAACATATAAAAGCAAGTGTTTGTCTCATTTGAATGTTGTATGAATACCCCCGACCCCCCATTCCACTCTTTTCCCGGCCTCTCCCCACATCCCTCCTCTTCCATCCCGGGCCCCAACCCCCCACTCCACCTCTTCCCTCTCATCTCCCCCATTTTCCACACCCACAATCACCCCATCTCCCAACCCTCCCTCTGTCCCTTCATACGGACCTTATTGTTTTAGATTCAGCTACTCTGAACATAAAGTTACCAGTAGCACGGGCTATGGTGAGCCCGTAGTGGACTTACCTGGCACAGGAGCGGGGCAAGTAGCACGGGCTATGGTGAGCCGGTAGTGGACTTACCTGGCACAGGAGCGGGGCTGTATGTTGTGTGCTCAAACGGATTGATTGATCCATGAAGATTCTGCCACCTAAGCAAGGTGGCACGGGCATGAATAACCCGTAAGTGGTAGATTTTTGGGAGTGAATGTGATCTTTGGTCGTGAAAGGATATATTGTGTGCTGAGCTCGCATTTAAATCGTTAGTCCTTACTATGTGGATGCTATCGTGGGGGAGGATACCTGCTTGACAGTATTTATGAGGGTATCCCGCTGGTGGACACTTTTTTGACCAGAAGAGTTGCAGTGTTGATAGCTTCAGGGTGGTTACTGCAAGATTCAGGGACTCTTAAAGCTCTTCTAAGGTCGTTGGTTGCTTTATATTCAAGAAGATAGTGAAGTAGTTGCTTTTCTGTGATTGTTTGGCAGAAGATGCATTCACAATGTCTGGGCCACCAGTTTCCCAGTTGCATCTCAAACGGACGTTGTTGTTGTTGTTTCAGATTTAGCTAATCAGAACGAGGTGTCCATGTAGCACGGGCTATGGTGAGCCCGTCTCAAACGGACATTTCCATAAATTTATATAGGAGGAGTACCCGGCTGCACCCGAGTCTATCGTCCTGTCCCTCTCCTTCACTCCCTCATTCTCATCCCCATTGTTCGTCCTCCCTAAAAAAAAAACACGGAAATAACTGTATGGATCTTTCAGAAGCTTTTCTTTTTTTCTCATTTGCTTCTTTTTCTTTTTACTTTTTACTGTGAACTCCACGGAAATCACACGACGTATTTACCTGAATTTACAGTTACTGGAAGTTTAAGGGTCATGGCGGTGCTCCACGCTCTGAATTCTGACTACAGACTTGCAGTGAATGGAAAGTTAGAAGTGATCGTCAGCGCAGACTGGTCATGAATTGAGCCACATGCATTGCCCAAATCGGTTTCTGATAACGATATACATAATTTACGAATGATTTACTCTAATACCTAGAAATGAGTCTTGGAGAGTAGAAATAGCCTAAGCAACTCTATCCTTCTGAGATGTATTATTGTCTCAATAAACTTAATTGAAGTTGAATAAGTCTTACTTGTTGGACTATCTCAGATCACGCCAAGTTCAACACACCGCAGCCTATCAACCCGCGTCCATGGTTATATCGCCAGGTTCAAAATCAGTGATTAATTATTTCCAGGAAATCTATCGCTGAGCACTACTAGTAAGTGTTTCTGTGGGTGTTCTAGTGTGGTCTGTGGAGTGTTCCATACTTCCATACTTTGAACACTATAGAGGTTTATCCATATTGCTGTTGACGTATATTAGCTGCAACTGGCACCTTGCTGGGAAAAATCTTGTTGCTATGGATGTAAATTGCTGCTGGTGAATCTTAATGATCCAGTGTTGAAAAATATGTCACCTTAATTAACAATACTCGGGCGGTCGGAGAGCAGTAATGTCTCCCTGTGGCACCTGTCTCCACGTCAGTATGTCAGAGCTTTCGGCTGTAGTGAAAAAAAAATGGAAATCTTCACTAATTGTACTAGCGGCAGACTGGAGGCTAGATAAATCTAGTTGATTACCAAGGGTAGACTGGAAGCTGAAGCTGAAGCAGATTCCAAAGGCAGACTGTAAGTTGGAGATAAAACAGTTCTAGAATGAGACTAAAAGTTAGACGGGAGATAATGCAGTGGTCAAAGACTTTCGTGAGCAGGGTCCAGCGACTGTCCCACCACCACTACCCTGGCTCCTTACTCCTCAAGTGACACCAACCACGCGACGCCCAGTCCAAGGAACCCTCGCTGCCCCCCACCAATCTCACCCCCAAACCAAGCCCCGCCCCCACCTTAAATCACGCGCCACTCCCCACCCCCCAGAGACGGAACTCCCCCTCTTCTACTCAAAGCCGTGCGCCGCCCCGCCCAAAACCATGCGCCTCCCCCTACCCCGTAACACGCGGCGCCGCCCCCTACCCTGTAACACGCAGCGCCTCCCCCTACCCCGTAACACGCAGCGCCGCCCCCTACCCCGTAACACGCAGCGCCGCCCCCTACCCCGTAACACGCAGCGCCGCCCCCTACCCCGTAACACGCAGCGCCGCCCCCTACCTCGTAACACGCGGCGCCGCCCCCTACCCCGTAACACGCAGCGCCGCCCCCTACCCCGTAACACGCAGCGCCTCCCCTTACCCCGTAACACGCGGCGCCGCCCCCTATCCCGTAACACGCGGCGCCGCCCCCTACCCCGTAACACGCAGCGCCGCCCCCTACCCCGTAACACGCAGCGCCGCCCCCTACCCCGTAACACGCAGCGCCGCCCCCTACCCCGTAACACGCAGCGCCGCCCCCTACCCCGTAACACGCAGCGCCGCCCCCTACCTCGTAACACGCGGCGCCGCCCCTACCCCGTAACACGCAGCGCCGCCCCCTACCCCGTAACACGCAGCGCCTCCCCTTACCCCGTAACACGCGGCGCCGCCCCCTATCCCGTAACACGCGGCGCCGCCCCCTACCCCGTAACACGCAGCGCCGCCCCCTACCCCGTAACACGCAGCGCCGCCCCCTACCCCGTAACACGCAGCGCCGCCCCCTACCCCGTAACACGCAGCGCCGCCCCCTACCCCGTAACACGCAGCGCCGCCCCCTACCCCGTAACACGCGGCGCCGCCCCTACCCTCGTAACACGCAGCGCCGCCCCCTACCCCGTAACACGCGGCGCCGCCTACATCACCTTTCCCCACGTGCCGTTCAACTCGACGCATCACCTACCACCTCCGACGTGCACCGCCCACCCCCTCCGACGTATATATATATATGTCGTACCTAGTAACCAGAACGCACTTCTCTGCCTACTATGCAAGGCCCGATTTGCCTAATAAGCCAAGTTTTCATGAATTAATTGTTTTTCGACTACCTAACCTACCTAACCTAACCTAACCTAACTTTTCCGGCTACCTAACCTAACCTAACCTATAAAGATAGGTTAGGTTAGGTTAGGTAGGGTTGGTTAGGTTCGGTCATATATCTACATTAATTTTAAATCCAATAAAAAAAATTGACGTCATACATAATGAAATGGGTAGCTTTATCATTTCATAAGAAAAAAATGAGAGAAAATATAATAATTCAGGAAAACTTGGCTTAATAGGCAAATCGGGCCTTGCATAGTAGGCCGAGAAGTGCGTTCTGGCTACTAGGTACGACATATATATATATATATATATATATATATATATAATATATATATATATATATATATATATATATATATATATATATATATATATATATATATATATATATATATATAGAGAGAGAGAGAGAGAGAGAGAGAGAGAGAGTTTTTTTTCCGGGAAATATCTGATTGTTTACTTTCATAGGATATATTCTTAGCAATAAATGGTGTTAACGAAATGCTTGCGTGTTCCTGTGCATCATCGTCCACCTCTCGCCAGTACTAGGGCTGATTTTGTTCTATTTTGATTTTGTAACCAGCTGATTTTGTTCTATTTTATATATATTATAGTTTTATATATATTGAATATATATATATATATATATATATATATATATATATATATATATATATATATTGTTCTACTTCTTGTTTTTATACTTTTACGTTATGTGTTAGAGGTGGTAAACTATTATCATATTAGGGATTCATACGCCTGTATTCCCATAGGACCACTTGGTTTGCGAACCCCTGGGGGATGAGATCCATCATTTATCGCGTAAGTTCGTAAACGAGAAATGTAGGAACAAAAATGAACGAGAAATGTCGGGAAGAAAATCTAGGGTTACAAATCGACAGGTTCATAGCATAAATGCGACAGTATTTTGTTTGTACTCACCAATAAAAGAAGTCCTCATCTACTTATTATGTTGATGATCAATGTTGATGAAGCATAGTTATTTACACGGAAGAGGTGGTGGTGGATGTTGATGGTGTTGGGGTGACTGAAGTGGAGATTAATGGTGATAAAGTAACCTCAGATGTTGAGCCTTTTGGAAGCCTTTCCAAAGGACTCTTTAATTGTCATATGTTTCATTCCCTTTGATCTTGTTTTCAAAAACTTCATATACAAATTATACTGGTCATTCAACCTGCCCGCCAGTCAGCCACCAATCCATCCATCCATCTACTCATCCACACCATTCCACCCACCCACCTGCCAGCCATCCCCCCCCACCCACCCTACCCACCTGCTCAATCTGTCCACCCATCCGCCCACCAGTCAACCATCAATAACACAATGCGTGCATTTAAAGCCGAAATGATGCACAATGTTCCTTGATTGTACAGACAAATGTTAATCTTGTTTGATAAGCTGTCCACTTGAGACAGTTAAGCAAGTCCCAGCTGTGTCTGGGTACAAGTGACAGGATGAACAACCCAGCGGGTTTTCTTCCTATTGGGGAGTGTTGTACATGCTACTCTGGCGGTGTGTCTACTCACAGGATGAGTGGCGCTGCCCAATACTGTCACTATGGCGGTGTGTCCACTCACAGGATGAGTGGCGCTGTCCAATACTGTCACTATGGCGGTGTGTCCACTCACAAGATGAGTGGCGCTGCCCAATACTGTCACTATGGCGGTGTGTCCACTCACAGGATGAGTGGCGCTGCCCAATACTGTCACTATGGCGGTGTGTCCACTCACAGGATGAGTGGCGCTGCCCAATACTGTCACTATGGCGGTGTGTCCACTCACAGGATGAGTGGCGCTGCCCAATAAACTCGCCCCTCGGGGCAAAATTTAAAAATTTAAATGGGAACAATGGACCATGAATCTGTGACGTCACAGGGTAGATGCACTAAGAGTGGTGGCGCTCGACACTGTCAGTGGACAAACTAGACCATCTTCCACCATCCTGGGCCGGCGCGAGACCTGGCGGACACCTTCCATGCTTCCCGAACTCAGTTCGTCAAGCGTGAAACCTCCAACCCCGATCGTGAAACTGGAATTTTCGGAATAACTTGAGTTCGCAAATCAAGAGGCTGTAACAAAAATAATGCAAATAACTTAATATTAAAATAAACAATACCAATAGCAGTAATAAACTTAGCATTAATATTCATTATTTATAGCAACAATATTTAGTAATAAAATGGGATCGAGATAAGAGGGATTATTTCTTTTGTGTTGCATAAATTAAGAAAAGCTGTTGGACGAGCGTTACAGATGTTGAGTACCATGGGAGGACGAGGCTGCTGTTGTCTGGGGTACTGGCCCAGTACCACCCTTATAGTGGCTCTCCTGTCACTACTGCCCTCTGCTGCACTGGGGTGAGTACCACTGTGTGTGTGTAATTACCTAAGTGTAATTACCTAAGTGTAGTTACAGGATGAGAGCTACGCTCGTGGTGTCCCGTCTTCCCAGCACTCTTTGTCATATAACGCTTTGAAACTACTGACGGTCTTGGCCTCCACCACCTTCTCACTTAACTTGTTCCAACCGTCTACCACTCTATTTGCGAAGGTGAATTTTCTTATATTTCTTCGGCATCTGTGTTTAGCTAGTTTAAATCTATGACCTCTTGTTCTTGAAATTCCAGGTCTCAGGAAGTCTTCCCTGTCGATTTTATCAATTCCTGTAACTATTTTGTATGTAGTGATCATATCACCTCTTTTTCTTCTGTCTTCTAGTTTTGGCATATTTAATGCTTCTAACCTCTCCTCGTAGCTCTTGCCCTTCAGTTCTGGGAGCCACTTAGTAGCATGTCTTTGCACCTTTTCCAGTTTGTTGATGTGCTTCTTAAGATATGGGCACCACACAACAGCTGCATATTCTAGCTTTGGCCTAACAAAAGTCATGAACAATTTCTTTAGTATATCGCCATCCATGTATTTAAATGCAATTCTGAAGTTAGAAAGCATAGCATAGGCTCCTTGCACAATATTCTTTATGTGGTCCTCAGGTGATAGTTTTCTATCTAGAACCACGCCTAGATCTCTTTCTTTATCAGAATTCTTTAAAGATTTCTCACATAATATATAGGTTGTGTGGGGTCTATGTTCTCCTATTCCACATTCCATAACATGACATTTATTAACATTAAATTCCATTTGCCAAGTGGTGCTCCATATACTTATTTTGTCTAGGTCTTCTTGAAGGGCATGACAGTCATCTAAATTTCTTATCCTTCCTATTATCTTAGCATCATCAGCAAACATATTCATATAATTCTGTATACCAACTGGTAGATCATTTATGTACACAATAAACATCACTGGTGCAAGAACTGAACCCTGTGGTACTCCACTTGTGACATTTCTCCATTCCGATACATTGCCTCTGATTACTGCCCTCATTTTTCTATCAGTCAGAAAATTTTTCATCCATGATAGAAGCTTACCTGTCACCCCTCCAATATTTTCCAGTTTCCAGAACAACCTCTTATGTGGAACTCTGTCGAAAGCCTTTTTTAGGTCCAGATAGATGCAGTCAACCCAACCATCTCTTTCCTGTAATATCTCTGTGGCTCGATCATAGAAACTGAGTAAATTCGATACACAGGATCTTCCAGATCGAAAACCATACTGTCTGTCTGATATTATATCATTTCTCTCTAGGTGTTCTACCCATTTAGTTTTGATTAGTTTTTCCAATACTTTCACTATTACACTTGTCAATGATACAGGTCTATAATTGAGGGGGTCTTCCCTGCTGCCACTTTTGTAGATTGGAACTATGTTAGCCTGTTTCCACCCGTCTGCTACGATTCCTGTACACAGGGATGCCTGAAAGATCAGGTGAAGTGGAATGCTGAGCTCAGATGCACATTCTCTCAGAACCCATGGTGAAACGCCATCTGGGCCAGCTGCTTTGTTCTTACCGAGCTCCTTGAGCATTTTTTCCACTTCGTCTCTAGACACCTCTATGTGTTCTATGTTGTTCTCTGGAATTCTTATTGTATCTGGTTCCCTAAAGATTTCATTTTGTACAAACACACTTTGGAACTTTTCGTTTAGTGTTTCACACATTTCCTTATCATCTTCCGTGAATCTATTTCCCATTTTCAACCTCTGAATATTATCCTTTACCTGCAATTTGTTGTTTATGAATTTATAGAATAGACCTGGTTCTGTTTTACATTTGTCCGCAATCCCTTTTTCAAAATTTCTTTCTGCCTCTCTCCTCACTGCCGTGTAGTTGTTTCTCGCATCTTTGTATCGCTGGTATGTTTGGGGGTTCGGCCTCTTCCTGTATTGATTCCATTTTTGTGTCTTTCGGTCTCTAGCCCTCTCGCAATTTCTATTGAACCAATCCTGTTTCCTAGTTCTGCATCTCTGTTTTGGTATAAATTTTTTTGTGCCTTTATCATATATTTCACAAAACTTGCCATACATCTCATTCACTTCCTTGCCTAGCATCAAGTCTGTCCAATTATACTCACTAAAAAAATTTCTAAGGTCACCATAATGTCCTCTCCTGAAGTCTGGTTTTTCAACTGCTTCAACCTCCTTATTTTCTTCCAGCTTATAACGCATTGCATACTTTATTCCCAAAAAGACATGGTCACTTTTACCCAAGGGAGGAAGGTACTGAATGTCAAATATCTCTTCCTCCTTCCTGGTAAATATCAAATCTAGCATGGAGGGAACGTCCCCTTCCCTCATCCTCGTAGCTTGTTTAACATGTTGATACAAGAATGTTTCCAGGATGAGGTCTACAAATTTACAGGTCCAAAAATCTTCTGTTTTAGCTTCATATGCTTCCCAGTCTATGGATTTCAAGTTGAAGTCACCGACTATCAACAGTCGTGATCTATCGTTATCCGCTCTCGCTATAATCTCTCTCATTATTGTTATAAGACCTTCACGTTTACTATCTAGCTCCTCCTTTGACCATGTGCTGCTTGGCGGTGGACTATATGCATTTATCATCATTAGTTTATCATCCTCATAGCAGATCTCTAGTGCTATTATGTCAACTTCTTGTGGATTGGCAGTCATTATTTCCTTCACCTTTAGGTGTTCTTTTACCAGCACAGCAACGCCACCGCCTTTCCTAATTTTTCTGTCCCGTCTCCAAATTGAGTAGCCCCTTGGGAATATGACCTCATTTAAAATTACATCTTCAAGTTTTGTCTCCGTGAGTGCAACAATGTCTGGTGTCTGCAGCTGTATTACATCACTTAACTCCAGTATCTTCGATCTCACTCCATCTATGTTGGTGTATGCAATCTTCAGGAACTTGTTCCCTCTCTCCTTATTCTTCACTCCCCCTCTCTCTATTGATTTTGTTGGTTTGCCTTTATGTACCACTTTACTGGTTTGCCTACCCCTATCACTTTGTAGAAAAAAGAATTTATTTCTTCTTCATTCCTGCTCTCATTTAAATGTTTTGCCTCGGCGAGGTTCAGTTTCAGCTTCTCTCTATCTTCTTTTGAAAGATCTCGTCTTAACGACCACCCTTTCCCATCCTCATCCCTTTGCAATTTTCTAGCATTCCTTAGTACTTCTTCCATCTGTTTGGCACCGTTTAGGGTGATCCTCAAAGGTCGATCTTTCCCTTTTACGTACCTGCCTATTCTCCTGTAGTCGCACACATTCTCACACAGTGTGTGTGTGTGTGTGTGTGTGTGTGTGTGTGTGTGTGTGTGTGTGTGTGTGTGTGTGTGTGTGTGTGTGTGTGTGTAATTACCTAAGTGTAGTTACTGGATGAAAGCTACGCTCGTGGTGTCCCGTCTTCCCAGCACTCTTTGTCGTATAACGCTTTGAAACTACTGACGGTCTTGGCTTCCACCACCTTCTCACTTAGTTTGTTCCAACCGTCTACCACTCTGTTTGCGAAAGTGAATTTTCTTATATTTCTTCGGCATCTGTGTTTAGCTAGTTTAAATCTATGACCTCTTGTTCTTGAAGTTCCGGGTCTCAGGAAATCTTCCCTATCAATTTTATCAATTCCTGTTACTATTTTGTACGTAATGATCATATCACCTCTTTTTCTTCTATCTTCCAGTTTTGGCATATATAATGCCTCTAACCTCAACTCGTAGCTCTTGCCCTTCAGTTCTGGGAGCCACTTAGTAGCATGTCTTTGCACCTTTTCCAGTTTGTTGATGTGCTTCTTAAGATACTGGGCACCATCACAACCGCTGCATATTCTAGCTTTGGCCTAACAAAAGTCGTGAACAATTTCTTTAGCATCTCGCCATCCATGTATTTAAAAGCAATTCAGAAGTTAGAAAGCGTGGCATAGGCTCCTCGCACAATGTTATTTATGTAGTCCTCAGGTGACAGTTTTCTATCTAGAACTATCCCTATACCAACTGGTAGATCATTTATGTAGAAATCACTGGTGCATCACTGGTGCAAGAACTGAATCCTGTAGTACTCCACTTGTGACATTTCTCCAGTCCGATACATTGCCTCTGATTACTGCCCTCATTTTTCTATCAGTCAGAAAATTTTTCATCCATGTTAGAAGCTTACCTGTCACCCCTCCAATATTTTTCCAGTTTCCAGAAAAACTTCTTATGTGGAACTCTGTCGAAAGCCTTTTTTAAGTCCAGATAGATGCAGTCAACCCAACCATCTCTTTCCTGTAAAATCTCTGTGGCTCGATCATAGAAACTGAGTAAATTCGATACACAGGATCTTCCTGATCGAAAACCATACTCTCTGTCTGATATTATATCATTTCTCTTCAGGTGTTCTACTCATTTAGTTTTTGTTATTTTTTCCAATATTTTGGCTATTAAACTTGTCAATGATACAGGTCTATAATTGAGGGGGTCTTCCCTGCTGCCACTTTTGTAGATTGGAAGTATGTTAGCCTTTTTCCACACATCTGCTACGACTCCTGTACACAAGGATTACCCCTAAATGTCAACCCATGTCTACTATTTTAAACAATGCTGTTTGTTGACCAAATTGTATATTTGCTGTTTTCTGCCATGTTCCCCCCTTTTTATTTTTTATTTTCTCAACACAATTTATACTTTAATCTCAATTAGTATTAAGTTTTAGTTTTAGTGTTTTTCCTGCCCGAAACGCTTTGCGTAATAGTGGCTTTAGGCATTGTATGTACTAGCTCTATCTATAAATCCATCAATGTTTGTATCTCACCTTGTATGTATGTACTTTACCTGAATAAACATTTGATTTAATGTGAAACATTTGGATGTCTGAAAAATTAGCTGAAGTGGAATGCTGAGCTCAGGTGCACATTCTTTCAGAACCCATGGTGAAACTCCATCTGGGCCAACTGCTTTGTTCTTACTTAGCTCCAAGAGCATTAGTTTCACTTCGTCTCTAGACACCTCTATGTGCTCTATGCTCTTGTACGTTTCTAATGCAATTATTCACAGAAACATACTGGAGTCTGTCAGTAAGGTAAGACTGAAGGTATTGGAGGGAGTGACCTCAGACCCCATAATGATGTAATTTAAGAAGAAGGTTTGGTGGTTGACAGTGTCAAAAGCCTTACGCAGGTCAACCACGTTGGGGTCGGGAAAAAATCAACTTCGTTATTGAAGAATTAAGTTTGTTTACAGTAAGTACTATGGGAATCAGATGCGAGAATATCGGGAATTATCGTGCATCGGTCGCTGCAGCGGACGACATCATATATGTTGGCAAATTCAGTTTTCACTGAAGCCAGGACAAACATATACATTGTGACACTAGCTCTCCACATATGCCAGTTGCTTGATTTAGAAACTGTATTATTAGTAACATCTTTATTGACAAAAAATTAATTACAATTTTGCCTAATCTGAGGAATTCAATTAGGTCCTATTAGAGTGAGAATAATGCTGGTATTCACTGTCACACAGGACAGAGGATCATACACAAGACAATAGGTCTAAACTGTAGGCTGAAGCACATATATATCATGGTTACAATCAACTATATTATTGTAACTAACAAACTGTATACACGTTTCAATGTATGAATATGTAAATACAACTTTCTATTGTGTATTGCCACACAAAGGCAGGGATGGGTTCATAAGAGATACAGCTTAAAAATAATATAAATAAAATTGTTCTTCATTCTTTAAAATGGACAAGCAAATTTTGGATAAATTGCTAGGATGTCGTCCGCCAGATTCAATGAAATTGTTACATAGTTAGTGGTACAGGCCGATAGTAGTTAGTATGGTAGTTAAGCCAGGAGGTCTAAAATCTTTTACGGTTTTCACATTCAACAATATAGTGTTCTAGTGAATGTATTAAAGGTTTATCACAGAGTTTACAATCTGAATATTCTGGTAGTGGCTCAGCCTCACTAACCTGCCAGATGTGTCTATAGCAAAGTCGAATTCTCGCAATGACTACATCACATTGCCTGGTCCGGTTACTGTGTTGACCATACAAATACCTATTATTACAAAAGGTGATAGCTTCATACCATAATATCAGTATCATAGCTTTTAATACTGGAGCTTTCAGGTCTCTTGGCATTTCTTAGTTCTTCTAAATCTGAATTAATTTCTTTAATTTGTATATTTCTAATAATTGCATTAGATAGTCCAAAGTCATTATCAGGGTTTTCTTTCCTGCAAGCCTTATTGGCCAATCGAGCTACAAAGCCATCCAACTCCAACATGGGATGGGATCCACACAAATGTTATACAATAGTTATTATCATCATTGGCAAAAATTCCATTCCATATAATATTACAAGCTACTTCAGACATAAATTGTGATGGGTTTTTTAAGGACTGCAGAGCACTTTTAGAGTCACAACTTTTAGAGTCAAGAGTTTGGAGTCATCACTCCACCGCAATTGAGTGGCGGTGGGGTACTCAGTACTATTACCAGTACTCAGTACCAGTACTCAGTACCACTGAGTACTCAGTGGCTAGATAAATACCCAATAGCTCAGTCTGTGTCGTGCTTGCCCAGTCGTTCAATCTCTGTGTACTAGACATGATTATTTCATTCCCATTATATACTGCACATGCACAACCTGTTCTACCAGTACTTGTAGTCAGCCTCGAGCCCATTGATGATGTGACGATGTGCATTGAATTTTGTAACTAGCTCATCAAGACTGTAACTGGCTTAGCTAAATGAATTATGGGGTTCAGTCCCTGAGCCCACTATGTGCCTCTGTAACCCTTTCCACTACCTCCCTCAAGATGGGTATGGGGTGCATAATAAATGAACTAAACTAAATTCACACGAATAATTTAAGTTAGGCATGGATTTATGACTAATAAAATATTACTCAAATTCTCTAGTCCTGTGAAGTACTTAGCAGACGGCCATTAGGGGTTCTGGTTGTAATCATTTTTATTTATAAGTACAGTTGAAACATAATAGTGTGGAGTATTCGTATGTACTCATTGTAAATTGTATAAAGTCACTAATACAGAAAACAATTCGAGCTAGTATAGATGTGTGACAGCCGACTCCCTTGCCCTTGGCTAGCTTTCATTTGGTGATAGGTTAAGGTCTTTAACCGCGGGAGGGTTAATTATTAAGTCCACTTCAATGGCTTATTGACCAACCAACAACTATCAACCTCTCGCAGAATTGTTTCTCATACAGAGCTATAACATCTGATGGTCACCACTACCAAAATTGGGATGGTATATCATTAAAAATTGGGAATACGAAAATGGATTATTTTGTTATTTGGTATTTTGGAAAGTATTTTGGAAACTCTCATCTATTCTTACCTCCATTATGGTATCTGGGGGTTCTACTTCCCAAAATCATTTACGTCCTCTAATTACCCAACACAAATCTGCTATTAGAACAATAACAAACTCTGGATCCAGACAGTACTCGTCCCCCTTACTTAAATTCTTGAATATGTTAGATATTAAGTCACTGCACATCATCTCAGGTGTACTATATATATAAAACTCTGAACTGTAATGCCAATCCTGGCCTTAAACACTTTCTAGAAGGTTGTAACAGAACCTATGGACACCACACTAGAAACAAATATCTATTTGATATTCCAAGAGTGCGACTTAACCAAACTAGAAATGCTCTACATTAAAGGGCTTATTTCGCTGAAACTTTTAAAATATTGAACAATTTGGAAGATATAATTTTGGATCCAGACAACTTCTTCACAAGATCAGATGTAACAAATAAAGAGCAGGACAGAAAACAGATGTTTTTACACCCACAGGGTTATAAACCCATGGAACTGCCTAACCTCCAAATCCGTAAATGCCAAATCCAACCGGTCCTCGTCTGTAATCCTTCATCTATTACAAATGAAAATGTAAATGTTCGTTTGTTCAAAATCGCTAATCTCCGAAAGTTCTTCACCGATTGCTTTGAAAGTTTGACACAACGTTCCATTCGCATCCGAGCGGGGTTTTATATACATAATATATAGATATCACGTCTGTGACGGAAAAAAACATGTTTTTTTTTAACTGTGTTTTCATGTTTTTCACGTGAGGGAAATTTTCGAAACCTCTTTACCGATTGCTTTGAAATTTTGACAAAACGTTGCATTCGAATAGGCGCGTGTTTTTATATATCTACCATATACATACCTCACCTGTGACAAGGAAAAAAACATTTTTTTTATTTTTAAACAGTGCCATCTGTTGGATGTAAGAGCACTGCACGCTGTAATCTCCGAGAGTTCTTTACCGATTGCTTTGAAATTTTGACGCAACGTTCCATTCGAATACGCACGTGTTTTTATATACCTACTATATAGATGCCACACCTGTGACAGGTAAAACATTTTTTTTTTAAACATCGCCATCTGTTGCACATAAGAGCAACACATGCTATACTAAATATGTTACGATTCCATTTCAATGTTTCCGATTGCACTGATAAACTGAATTTTCATAGATTTCGATTTATTTTCATTTTGATTTAATTATTTTGTGTGACATTGCGTTGGAATTGAGCTGTGTTGTTTACCATACAATTAATTTCGTGAGTATAGTTTATTTATTTATTTTTTCATTGTTCTTCATTTCATTTTTAACTGTTCTTATTTTTCAGTGATGGGAACATCAGATCATTGAATGTTCCCAATTTCATGATGGGAACATCAGCAACAGGGGAGTTGGGCATGGTGGGGAGGAAGAGGGGACATGGGAAGGAGGGGGGGGAATTGGTAGGAAGAACGAGGGGATAGTGGAGTGGGGGTGGTGGGGAGAACAAAGGGATGGGGGAATGGTGGGGAGGACGATGGGATGGGGGAGTGGGAATGGTTGGT
This sequence comes from Procambarus clarkii, assembly GCF_040958095.1. Taxonomy (NCBI): domain Eukaryota; kingdom Metazoa; phylum Arthropoda; class Malacostraca; order Decapoda; family Cambaridae; genus Procambarus; species Procambarus clarkii. Next base: position 14,725,888 of record NC_091180.1, on the reverse strand, counting down.
AGGACGAGGGGACAAGGGGAGGGGGAATGATGGGGGAGGACTGGGGGGACAGGGAAAGGTTGCTGTGGTTCAGCAACGCACATGCGTTGCTGAGCCACAGCAACGCGTGGCCGGGTACAGCTAGTATATAATAAGGTAGCAGCACATTGCTTTAGATACCTAAGTTTGTTAATAAATAAAATGTATGTAACCTTTTCCACTACTGTTCATCTGATGGGGGTACATAATAATTTAATTAAGATCCCCCGTGGCTCAGCGGTAACACCCAAATGAGTCACAGGTACGTTAAAAAGAACTTTTTCAGTGTCAGAGTAGTTAAGAGATGGAATGCATTAGGCAGTGATGTAGTGGAGGCTGACTCCATACACAGTTTCAAATGTAGATAGCTCAGGAATCTGCACATCAGTTGATTGACGGTTGAGAGGCGGGACCAAAGAGCCAGAGCTCAACCCCCGCAAGCACAATTAGGTGAGTACATTCCCCGCGTTCGCAAGCGATTTGGCCTGGGTTCGTATCCGCGCCCTGGAGGATTGACTGGGTGTCAATTTTTAATTGTGCTCTTCTATTCATATAGTATTGAATGGGATGTTAAACTATTTGGTGGGTCGTATTAAAGGGAAAATTAAGATTATAGGACCTGCCCGAAACTCTATGCGTGCTAGGGGCTTTACAAGAATATAAGAGCTGGTATACATTCTTATATAAACATAATTTGTATACAAGAATTGTATACAATTATTGTATACAAGAATGTTAGAACAGAGATTTGTATAAATCTCTGGAGCGCCCCATTTGAACTACCGTATCCAAGAATGGAGACCTCATCTTCAGAAGTACATAGCTGCTCTGGAGAAAGTGCAACACTCCTCCACTTATGGGTTAATCATGCCCGTGCCACCTTTTGGGTGGCCTAATCTTAATCAATCATGTTGACCAAACCACATACTAGAAAGTGAAGGGACGACGACGTTTCGGTCCGTCCTGGACCATTCTCAAGTCGATTGTGGTCATCAATGAATCTATCAGTGCAACACCGGGCATCAAAAATCATTCCAGAGCTAGTCAACTCGCGTATCAAGAACGGTTGAGGATCACAGGGTTAAAACAACACTGCAAATGCATGACAGGTCGGATCTCATTTAAAGTTTTAAAAATACTGAAGAATTTGGATGATTTTGAACTTGATCCAAAAAATTTCTTCGAAAGGTCAGATGTAATACAAACAAGGAAAAACAGTTTGAAGCTCAACAAGGACAGGAGATGCTTTTTTCACCCACAAGGTTATTAACCCATGGAACAGCCTACCCGCCGAAGCCGTAAATACCAAAACAACTGTTAACTTTTAAAGTACAGCTGGAAAAGATCATCAAAGCAAATGGGGGGGGGGGGGTTCCTTCGACAAGCCGAAGGCTTCCTGTCCTCATCGAGGCCACTAGTATTAGTGGCTCTCAGGTAAACTCAGGTAAACTTGTATATATATAAAATAATAGGTTAAAAATTGGTTATGAAATAGGTTATAAATATTATTTGATGACTATTTATGAGGCCTGTTTGTAATATAATACAACATTCAATAATGTATTGAAATACAATATAACGAGATATACAAATATAGAGAGGATAATATATTGAATTATATATCACAATGAATAATATATGACGTGTATGGGTTGTGGAGTGATCAAAATATAGGTGCCACGCTATCATATACTAAAGAGTATTGACCTCTATCATTTTCCTTTCCCCAATCTTCTTAACAAGCACCCCATTACGAGAAAAAACAATAAGGCAACAAAATTTATATATAAACGCCTTCATCTACCGAAAAAAATTACCCAAAATCGCACCTTTTATTTTTTTGTATAAAATGTTTAAACGATACTAGTGGGGGTGGCGACGAGGGCGGAGGTGTTTGTTGTGTTGGCAGGGGCCGAGGGCTGTGTGGTGTGGGAGATCCTCTATTCATGTTTCTCGCGTAGCGTAGCCTTTCCTCGACAAAATGCGGTTTAGTATTATCATCTTGACATTACTGGCGAGGGTTTCATGGGGGTTTTACGTGCCCGGAGTGGCTCCGGTGGAGTTTAAAAAGAAGGACCCGGTGGAGGTGAAGGCTGTGAAGATGACAAGCTCGCAGACTCAACTGCCATATGAATATTACTCTCTGCAGTTCTGTCGGCCTCGTAATGGCACCATATACAAGTCAGAGAACCTGGGGGAGGTGCTGAGGGGGGACAGGATCGTCAACACACCGTATGAAGTGCAGATGGCCGTCAACACCCCATGCAGGCTCCTCTGCCATGAGCTGCAGAAGCCCATAATGTGGAGCGCGGAGCAGGCCAGGGAGGTTGCAGATAGGATCAGGCACGAGTACTACGTCCACCTGTTGGTCGACAACCTTCCGTGTGCCACCAAATTCATGATGATGGAGACGCACGAGCAGGTCTACGAGCGGGGCTACAAGCTCGGCTATGTCCACAATGACAAGGTGTACATAAACAATCACCTTCGCTTCATTCTTTCTTACCACACAGAGGACAATGTGGATTTCCGTGTAGTGAGGTTCGAGGTGGAGGAGAGCAGTGTTGATCTTGCCGAATTGAAGGTGAGTTGTGTGCTTATTGTTTCCATCACAGTTACTATATCTAGTGGCTATTGAGTGTTAAAAGTATTATTAATTAAGTTTAGGTCAAAGCACCTAAAATTACCAGATTCTACAATTTTTAGTTAAAAAAAAAAAACGAGCATTAGGCTTAATTTTCGTCATTAAAAATTATATAAAATTTTTGTTTCGATGCAAATACTGTAATAAAAATCAGTGTTTCCAGGCAGCCAGAGGAACTAAATATGACAAAACCCGGCCCATATCGTAATTCTTATTAGGGCAAAACTGCCAGTCTTCAGACACTTGAGAACAATATTGATGTTATTAGTGGATTAAAATGTTAATCCACTAATAACATCATAAAATGGGAGTGGATTAAAATGTTAATCCACTCCCAAATGCTTTATGTAATAGTGGCTTCATTAGTATGTGTAACTCCTGTCCCTACAATTGTACATTACTCATATGTTCTTTGTTCATACATTCTTTTGAATAGACTTTATTATTATTAAATGAAATTTTTGTAAGGTCTTATGTCACACCTCAAAAAAGATGATGATCTATAAAATTACAGTAGAATGAACACTTCATATGCAAACCCCATGACAATGTTCAAGAAAAACTGGTGGTGTTCGGTTTTTGTGCAAGGTTCGCCTTGAAACTCGATCGTCATTTTCCAGACAAATGGGTATTTTAGACATTTCTTATATAGTTAGTGGTATAAACATGTAGAATACATCTTTATTTTAAGTAGTTTAAATTTATATGAAAGATTATTACAAGCCTAAGATGACTAGTGATTGGAATTATGTGGCAGATACTCTACAGTGCAATCTGCAGAAAATGTATCATAATTTTAATAATGTATTAATTCTGAAAGGCTTTTGTGTATTCAGTGTGTCTTGTGTGGTTTAGAAGCAAATGTGAATGAAGAGATAGCAACAATCAAAATAATTGTTTACTGGACAAGTTTTTGGACCGTTCTGTTTCAGCATGGTTGCCAAGTGCCGTCAACATGCTGCAATTGTGTATTGAAATATTTATCATTTTAGACAAATTTGTTGTTCAAGCTGTGTACCTATATTTAAATGTAACGCTTAAAATGTATATTTTTAATTTTTGTATTTATATATCCAAGAGTTCTTACATTCTTGTAAACCCACTAGCACGCATAGCATTTTGGGCAGGTCCTTAATCCTAATTTTTCCTGGAATACGACCCGCCAAATTGTTTAACAGCCAGGTACCCATTCACTGCTGGGGTGAACAGAGGCTATAGTTAAGGATTGGGCACCCAGTCAATCCTCCCTGGCCAGTTGATATAATATTGTTGATATAATGTTAAATGCCAGTTTTTATAGCTCTGAATGTTCTAGTAAAGGTAATTTGTAATGATGTGTAAATCCTATGATGTTGGATATTCGTTATATAATTTCTCATTATGTGTGTACTAAATTTTTTTGTGTCTGTTTTAAGGGAACAGAAAACCACTGCTCTTTCCCAGACAAGCACAATGCGCAGGAAGTCAAAACAACTGGAACCACCCACATCTTGTTTACGTACTCGGTTGAATGGCAGAAATCTGAAGTGCGGTGGGCTTCACGCTGGGACATCTATCTCCAGATGACTGATGTCCAGATTCACTGGTTCTCGATTGTTAATTCCTTGGTAGTGGTGTTCTTCTTGTCAGGCATCCTGACTATGATCATGATCCGTACACTACGGCGAGATATTGCCAGGTTAGTGGTTTACCATTTTCACACCCAATATCACTCAAACTAGGTAGTACATTACTAAAGAATGTTTTTATCTAACAGCTGAAATATGACATTTTAATTCAAGTCAAGGGTAATGAAAATTTGATGCTATCGAGTATAAAAAAAATTGAACACAAGAAAACAGACCATGCAAGCTGTCATAATGATTACAAGTGAAACCTCACCTCATGAGGGAAAGACAAGTGAAGTAAATGAAAAAGCTAAAGAACATGAGAAAATTTTGAACTGGAGAGCGAATATGGTCCTGTCAAATGAATAGTATGCAGTACTACTGTATTTACCAGTCAGGGCCAGATATTCATTGTCACTAAAAATGGTTGGTGCCACTCGTGTTGTTACCCAGAATGTGAAATTGTGTAGTAGAATACATTTTCAGATTCAGATTCAGATTCAGATGTTTATTCAGGTAAGGTATATACATACAAGTAATGTTACATTAATGGATTGATATATAGATAGAGCTAGTACATACAATGCCTAAAGCCACTATTACGCAATGCGTTTCGGGCAAGAAAAACATTAATATCTAGAACTTAATACTAACTGAGCATAAAGATTAAAAGGTGTTGAGAACAAATACAAATAAAGATAAAAAAAAAAAAAAAAAAAGGGGGAACATGACTGAAAAAGCAGCACAAAAACAATAAGTTGACAAACAGTGTTGATTAAAGGAGTGAGGTAGATTACAGGGAATTTATTAGGTAGTGTTGAGTTTTTATCTTAAACTGGTTGAGAGAGGTACAGTCTTTAACATGGTTGGGAAGGTCATTCCACATTCTGGGCCCCTTGATTTGCAGAGCATTTCTAGTTTGATTAAGACGTACTCTAGGAATATCAAAACTGTATTTATTTCTGGTGTGGTGCTCATGGGTTCTGTTACAACCTTCTATGAAGCTTTTAAGATCAGGATTGGCATTATGGTTTAGCGTTTTATATATGTATAATACACATGAGAGAATGTGCAGTGACTTAATATCTAACATATTAAGAGATTTGAGTAGGGGTACCGAGTGATGTCTGGGGCCAGAGTTGGATATTGTCCTAATAGCGGCTTTGTGTTGGGTAATTAGAGGACGTAAGTGATTTTGGGTAGTAGAACCCCAAGCACAAATACCATAGTTGAGATAAGGATAGATAAGGGAGTAATAGAGAGTCACCAGGGCAGGGCGTGGTACATAATATCTGATCTTAGAAAGAATGCCCACAGTTTTAGAGACTTTTTTTGATATATTTAGAATGTGTCCCTGGAAATTCAGCTTGTGGTCAATGAGAATGCCAAGGAATTTGCCATCTAATTTGTTACAAATTTGGGTATTGTTTATTTTGAGATTTATAAGACTAGAGGATTTATTGCCAAACAGAATATAGAAGGTTTTGTCAATGTTAAGGGTGAGTTTGTTGGCAGTTAGCCAAAGATGGACTTTATTTAGCTCAGTATTTACTGTGGCATTTAGAGCAAGAGGGTCAGGACTGGAGTAAATGAAGGTTGTGTCGTCAGCAAATAGAATTGGTTTGAGGTGTTGGGAGGCATTTGGAAGGTCATTAATGTAGATGAGAAAGAGGAGAGGGCCAAGTATGCTGCCCTGAGGAACACCAATGTTGATGGGTAGGGTGGGAGAAATTGTATTATTCACAGAAACATATTGGAGCCTGTCAGTAAGGTAGGACTCGAGGTATTGTAGGGAGTGTCCTCTGACTCCATAATGATGTAATTTAAGAAGAAGGTTATGGTGGTTGACAGTATCAAAAGCTTTACGCAGGTCCACAAATAACCCAACCGGGAATTCCTTTTTATCAAGAGCTGTATGAATCGAGTTAAGCATACTAATAAGTGCATCGTTAGTGCTTTTTTTGGGTCTGAAGCCATATTGGCAAGGGCTAAGTATATTGAGTTTGGCTAGATATGAGTAAAGCTGCTTGTATATAAGTTTTTCAAAAATTTTTGACAAGTTTGGCAGGATTGATATAGGTCTGTAGTTGTTAACATCTGTGGGGTCACCACATTTGTGGACAGGCGTTACTCTCGCTTTTTTTAGAATATCGGGAAAGGTTTGGAGTTCAAGTGACTTGTTGAAGAGCAAAGCAATAGCAGGGGCTAAAGATCTGGAGGCTTTTTTGTAAATTAAAGTTGGTATCTCCTCAAGGGCACCAGACTTGGTTTTAAGGGAAAGGATTATCTCATTGACGTCAGTGGAGTTAATAGGCTTTAGGTACAGAGACTGTGGATAGTTACCTGTAAGATAGTCCTTAATGTCAGTACTGGAAGATGGAATATCATTTGCAAGGGATGAACCAATGGAAGAGAAGAACCTATTGAACTCAATAGCAGAATCAGAGGCTGAAAGCTGACCATCGTTATTAGACAGGAGAGTCGGTTTGTTATTTAAAGATTTCTTTGATCCCAATATTTGTGAAATTGTGCTCCAAGTTTGTTTAATGTTGCTCTTTATTTGAGTAAATTTATCTTCGTAGTATTTAGTTTTGGCTCGTCTAATTATCTTAGATAGCAATAATGAGTAATTCTTTGAGAATTCTTTGGAGACAATTCCTAACCTATACTTCTTCTCAAGGTCGTGTTTTTTGTTAATGGATTTCAGTATTCCCTTTGTAAGCCAAGGATTGTTAAGCCTTTTGCTTGTGACTTGTTTAGTAAGCCTAGGACAGTGGGTGTTATAAAGGCTAAGAGTTGTTTGTAGAAAAGATTGCACTGCTAGGTTGATGTCCCCTATGTTACCTAACTCGGACTCCCAGTTGACATTATCAGCAGCAGTTATAAAATTGTTTATAGCAGTTTCATTGTGCAGCCTAAAGCTTAACTCCCTTGTTTCTAGAGGTGGTTTGCTAATGTTAGTTAAGAGAAATGTGGGGTAGTGGTCTGTAGTGCTATCGGTGATTATACCTGAAGTAAGCGGAGAGGTTATGTTGGTCCAGATGTGATCTAGAGTCGTGGCAGTGCTATCAGTGATTCTAGTAGGTCTAGTGATTAAGGGTATGAGGAGGCAGGAATTCATACAGTTGAGGAAGCTAAGCTTTTGGATCCATTAGATCTGTATCCACTGCAGTAATTGGGGAGGAAACTTAGCTGTGGATCCAATTTCTCTCTCTTTGCCACACTAGAGACTAAATGTCTTCTGACCCATTTAAAGTGTAAAAATGTATTGTAATGATGCACCATTTGAAAGTGGGAACTAATAAGCTAATTGAAAGTGGAAAATTGGCAATGATACATCAATAATAAGCCTATTCAAAGTTAAATATTGCTTGATGATACATCCATTGACATTGGGAAAGGGTTATATTTTTGAACCATTGAAAGTAAAAAATTATAGCAGTAGTGCTTCCATTAAAGGTTAAATTTGGAAGCTGCAAGTTGGTGGGGGGGGGGAGCACCAGCTGCAATTTGGTGGGGGGAGAACCACCAGCTGCAAGTTGGTGGGGGGAGAACCACCAGCTGCAAGTTGGTGGGGGGAGAACCACCAGCTGCAAGTTGGTGGGGGGAGAACCACCAGCTGCAAGTTGGTGGGGGGAGAACCACCAGCTGCAAGTTGGTGGGGGGAGAACCACCAGCTGCAAGTTGGTGGGGGGAGAACCACCAGCTGCAAATTGGTGGGGGGAGAACCACCAGCTGCAAGTTGGTGGGGGGAGAACCACCAGCTGCAAGTTGGTGGGGGGGAGAACCACCAGCTGCAAATTGGTAGAGGGGGGAGAACCACCAGCTGCAAATTGGGGGGGGGGAGAACCACCAGCTGCAAGTTGGTAGAGGGGAGAACCACCAGCTGCAAGTTGGTGGGGGGGGGGAGTACCACCAGCTGCAAGTTGGTGGGGGGGAGAACCACCAGCTGCAAGTTGGTGGGGGGGGGGGGGAGAACCACCAGCTGCAAGTTGGTGGGGGGGGGAGAACCACCAGCTGCAAGTTGGTGGGGGGGGGGAGAACCACCAACTGCAAGTTGGTGGGGGGGAGAACCACCAGCTGCAAGTTGGTGGGGGGGGGGGGAGAACCACCAGCTGCAAGTTGGTGGGGGGGGAGAACCACCAGCTGCAAGTTGGTGGGGGGGGGGGAGAACCACCAGCTGCAAGTTGGTGGGGGGGGAGAACAACCAGCTGCAAGTTGGTGGGGGGGGGGAGAACCACCAGCTGCAAGTTGGTGGGGGGGGGAGAACAACCAGCTGCAAGTTGGTGGGGGGGGGGAGAACCACCAGCTGCAAGTTGGTGGGGGGGGGAGAACCACCAGCTGCAAGTTGGTGGGGAGAACCACCAGCTGCAAGTTGGTGGGGGGGAGAACCACCAGCTGCAAGTTGGTGGGGGGGGGGAGAACCACCAGCTGCAAGTTGGTGGGGGGGGGAGAACCACCAGCTGCAAGTTGGTGGGGGGGGGGGGAGAACCACCAGCTGCAAGTTGGTGGAGGGGGGGAGAACCACCAGCTGCAAGTTGGTGGAGGGGGGGGAACCACCAGCTGCAAGTTGGTGGGGGGAAGAACCACCAGCTGCAAGTTGGTGGGGGGGGAGAACCACCAGCTGCAAGTTGGGGGGGAGAACCACCAGCTGCAAATTGGTGGTGGGGGGGAGGACCACCAGCTGCAAATTGGTGGTGGGGGGAGGACCACCAGCTACACATTGGTGGGAGGGGGGGGAGGTCCACCAGCTACACATTGGTGGGAGGGGGGGGGAGGTCCACCAGCTACACATTGGTGGGAGGGGGAGGTCCACTAGCTACACATTGGTGGGAGGGGGAGGTCCACCAGCTACACATTGGTGGGAGGGGGGGAGGTCCACCAGCTACACATTGGTGGGAGGGGGGAGGTCCACCAGCTACACATTGGTGGGAGGGGGAGGTCCACCAGCTACACATTGGTGGGTGAAATGGTTAGTGACGAAGGCAGGAGGATAGGGGAGATGAATGAGGGAAGGGGGAAGGAGCTATGGTCTGTCCATACCATTACAGAATATTGCAGCATATGTGCATTAAATATTAAGGAAGGAGTTTGTTTATGGAAGAAGTAGATTAAAAATGAGGAATTTAATAAGCTGTTGGTGCTAAACACAAATTACTCTTCATAAATGTCTACTGTTAAAGTATGAATGATGTGTTTTGGACTAATGAGCATCAGTCTCAGTAGGTTAAGTTGATGGTCTAGCTTCAAAAGTTTCTGCTTAGGCAAAACCACTTCCAATTTAATGGTTGTCAGATCATGAGAATGAACTGCATAAAATCATTTACTTTTTATCTTTTAAGCATTAATGTTAATAATAGTAACATTTTACTGATCTGTGAATTGTTGCATTAAGCAATTTACAGTTGTACGGCATGTGAAATGTGGCTTTGTATTTGTACCAGATTTTATATGCAAATTGACTTTCTATACCATGATTTATATTTATTTTTTCAGATACAATGCTGATGAAAGTTTAGAAGAAACTCTGGAGGAATCTGGCTGGAAGCTGGTGCACGGTGATGTTTTTCGTCCTCCTCGTTACCCGAAGCTCTTCTCTGCTCTTGTTGGCTCAGGTGTCCAAATCTTCTGCATGGCACTCATTACCATCATTCTGGCTATGTTTGGAATGTTGTCGCCTGCTTCACGTGGTGCTCTCATGACTGCAGGCATCTTGCTCTACGTCTTCATGGGTCTTGTTGCCGGCTACATGTCTGGCCGCCTATATCGTACGCTTCGTGGTCAACAATGGAAGTCTGCAGCATTTTGGACAGCCACCCTTTATCCTGCGTTTGTTTTTATCACAGGGTTTTTCTTGAATTTCTTCATTTGGGGAAAACAGTCCAGTGGGGCTGTGCCATTCACAACCATGGTAGCATTGTTGTCCCTGTGGGTTTGCATCTTGGTGCCGCTTACATTCATTGGCTACTTCTTTGGGTTCCGAAAGCATCCTTATGAGCACCCTGTTCGCACCAATCAGATACCACGTCAAGTACCGGAGCAAGTTTGGTACATGCATCCAATGTTGTGCCTGCTTATGGCAGGAGTTCTGCCATTTGGAGCCATGTTTATTGAGTTGTTCTTCATTTTATCAGCAATTTGGGAGAATCAATTTTACTACTTATTTGGGTTCTTGTTCCTGGTTTTCTTGATCCTTGTCATCTCTTGTGGTCAGATCAGCGTAGTGATGGTGTACTTCCAGCTGTGTGGTGAAGATTATCATTGGTGGTGGCGGAGCCTCATCACTTCTGGAGGGTCAGCTGTGTATGTTGCTGCCTACTCTGTCTTTTACCTAACCACTAAGCTTGAGATTACAGAGTTTGTTCCTCTCTTGCTCTATTTTGGCTATACAACAATTATGGTCATGACATTCTGGTTACTTACTGGAACCATTGGATTTTATGCAGCATATCTTTTTATTAGGAATATATATGGAGCAGTCAAGATTGACTAAAAGTCCCATTGTCTACTTTAACTTTTTATGGGAAATACAGACTTCAATCTCATTATCCACTGTGCTATATGCAAGCATCAAACTCATTAAATGGTAATCTTTGCAGTTGAAGTTTCCTACACATATTTGCATTTGTTTAAAGAATCATACCTATAAATGTGCATATTATGACCAATTTGTTATATAGCTGTAGGTTCTCATCAAATTGGTCAGTATATATATACCAGGTACAGTATATTCAAGAGGTTACTGTTTGCTGCAGAAAGTGAACTCATTGAAATTAAGTATTCTTTTGCGAGGATGAATATGCTTGATGATGATCCTCTGGTTAATAAATGATGGCAATGGTGCTGGTTTCACTTCTGGATTTTAAAACAGTGCAGAGAATTATCATGAATGGTATGCGTTTCAAATTTGTCTTCGTAAGTCATTTGGAAAACACTTTCCAGTTGATACAATTTTATAAACAGGAGTTAGGTTTCAAAACGACCTGTGTTGGTATGTTTTAGCAAAATTAATGTTGATTTGTCCCAACTACTATTACAAAGTACAGTACATGATTAATAATTACTGATTTGTTGACTATATGACTGGCTGGCTGCCTACAACCACTGTATAGCCAGAGGGTGGCTGGCATGCTGATTCAGTGCACTCTGTACAGATCCTGGACCAATGCACTATGGCTCTCCTGTGAGGCAATAAATTTATCTTACGACATCTAGTGTTGATTATCCACTTATCCAACCTGCCTACCAATGTCTATCTGACTGTCTTTGACAAAATTTGTGTATATTCTTGCTGGAATAATTTTTTAGACTTACTCGACTGCTGTGTGTGTGGCGCAGTATGTGCAAAGTGGGGTGTGGGAGGGGGCAGTGAGTGCTAGGTGTGTGGGTGTGTTACCCCAAGGGTAGCTGGCACATGCATTGATTCAGAGAATGCTGTATTTTTATATAATTTTGAGAGAAGCGAGACAGTGACACTTGCATACGGACAAAGTGTCACAGACAGAAACCAAAATCCACACACATACTGTAATGACAAACACAGATAAATAGACAGTGACATTTTTATGCTATTGGTGAGAGCTCATTGGCACCTTTTCTTCTTGTGATTGTGACAGGTGGGAGGAGCTGTGAAAGGTGAGAACTGAATTATCAGTACTGTATGTGGTTTGTAAGTCTGAGGTTCATATCTCAGAGATCCCTGCAGTATTGAGATGATCATTGATTGCTATGAGAGTAATTAATCTCTGTAAAAGATTTTATATGGCATTCATTTTTATGTTAATTATAAAAAAATAAATGTTAGTTTTGTGATCTTTATAAATGGAAGTTTTAAATCATAATCCTTCTGAATAATTTACCGGCTTTGAGGTGTTACATCGGTTCTTTGTAGCACCCAGTAATCAAAGTAAATCGAGTCGTTACAAAACTTTCTTGTGTGTCAGCGTGTCAGCCACAGCGAGAGGACAGTAATGAGTATTGCTCATAGCAAAGCTTCACTAAATTTATTTCACCTTCCAGGATCACAATTTTAAATCTGCAAAACATCATTCATAAACTTGGTGTACTATAGTCTACAGCCACAACAGTAACCTTTTGTCTATTACTAATAGCAACAACAGTAGCAAAACACACACACAAAACTTAAACAGCTGAGCACTAATGTGATGCTATTCACGTAACTGCCGATGGGTAACAATGACAATAACTCAAAAGAGATGGGGGATTGAAACCCTCCTGAAAATACTGTATACTGTCCTATTTTCATTTAATTTTCTCATCCTGCATGTAAGTAGCAGCAAACAGTTTCTATAATAGCATTATTAGTAATCTAAGGCATTTTTATTTTGTGTAATACTGTATGTTACTTTTTAAGTAATTATTTCATATATTATTTTAGTCTCATAAATGTTAACTAATATCAGTTGTTGATGGGTTTGCTTAAGCAGTGACACAGGTGGCAGAAGCAAGCAAGCAAGCACTGATTAATTATAAAAGGAAGGCATCAAGTCCGGAAGACTATGTAGCATATAGAAGGCAAAAATAACTACCTGATGTCAATGAACAGAAGCCCATGAGTAAAATCAAAATATCACAATTATTCTCCGCTCTGAGAAGGTAATTTGTTTCTGTAACATTTTTGCTGCAACACAGTCAACGTAAACAATATTCCATGGTGAGAAGAAACAATATATTCACTGTAAACCTACATCAGTGAAGAGGATTTAAAATATTTTTGTGTGAGTTGGTTTATATTGTTGTCTGCTTCATATGGCTGCTTGTCCTCAAGGAATCTTGTCAATTTATGCCTGTTCATAATAACTGTAGCAGAAACTCGTAAAAAAATATAAATTCTGTAAACATTTTATACAAAAAACTGCAAGCATGAAATTAGGCTTAGCCCTCTGGCATTCAACATCTATTAAAAAGAGAAGTCATCTAAATAAATAGTACAGTAGTTATATTTTGGACTTTTTCTGGACATTAGATATAACAGTGTGTATGAGATTTTCGTTAAGGCTTTTCTAATGTGTTGTACAGTACTTGTCACTGGTTGTAATGGTTCTTTGAGCAGTATTTGTGTTTTAACTGTCTTTGTGTTTGCCGAAAAGCTAGTCGTACTCCAAGCTTGGCTTGGTGTTAACAGCTCTGTTCAGAATCCACAATAATCCACTTAACACAATCCAATCCACTTAATTGTGTTAAGTGGATTAATAATCCACTTAATCCACAATCCACTTCACTGGTAGCCAAATGGTTATTTTTATTTGATTTGTGATTCATTCTAAAGTGAACAAAATTGAATAACAGGCGTTTCAGGCCTATATTGTAGAACTTGTCATCTATTCTTCTCAGATGAGAAGTATATAAATTCAAAATAAACTGTAAAACTAGAGTCTACCAGTGGGGTCAAATTTAATTCAGTATGTGGCTAAAAATTACACTTTTTTTTTTTTAAATGATGAAAAGTAACCAATTTTTACATTGTAGGCATTATTTTTTTAGGATGCAATTTGTAAATTAAATTTTAATGACTATTTTGTTTGCATGCTTAAAGATCAAACATTGTGGAAAACAGTGTTATATACAGGGGTACCTCGGTTTAAGAATTTAATCTGTTCTTGGAGACGGTTCGTAACCCGAAAATTCGTAAACCGAAGCGAATTTCCCCGTAAGAAATAATGGTAAATGAATTAATCCGTGCTCGACTCCCCAAAAATTTCACTTTAGAGTAAATTTTATATCTAATTCACCCAAATCTTCACTACAAAGGTATGCTCAAGTTATTACCTTTGCTGATGACTCCTGTTGGCATATGGAAGATGGTGAGGAGGAGGAGAGGTGTTACTGTTTGGAAGGGGAGTCCCCTTCCATTATAACATCAGGCAGTGAAGATTTCTCTGGAGTGCACTCTCTGGCACATTTTGCCTGCATACCACTAAGTCCTGGTTGTGGCTCACTGCTTGATTTTCTCACTTTTCTCACAAGGAAACATTCCATTGAAGATTGTTTTTCCCTTCTTTGCAACACTTGTCTGTAGTGAGGCATCACATTGTCATTAAAAAGATAAATGCAACTGCCTACTACAGTTTTATCTGGGTGATTCTTTTTTGAAAAACTTTGTAGTCCTTCCTATATTGCACACATTTTCTTAATTAATGAGGATGGGACATTCTCTACTGTCACCTCTTCCTCCCATAAAGATTTGTTTTACTGCCTAGCTAGTTCAACAACACGAGTACCATTTTCATGTTTATGAATGATCTCTTGTTTTTTCTCTATGGTCATTCTCACATGTGATTTTTTGCCTTGAACCTTACCACTGGCTTTCTTGGGATCCATGGCGAGATATATAATAACAACTTCTATGCTCAAATAGACAAAAATCCAACAAAATTTTTTAAATTCTTGTGAAGAATTCAGGCGGGATAGTCACTGGGCGTGAGGCACTGGTAAACTGAGGTGCGATTGCCGTGCCATCACACGCAAGCATGGCCGTACGCTTATCAACAAACTCGTATCCCGATTCAAATTTTCCGAACAAATCGAGCTTGTAACTCGAAAAGTTCGTAAACAGGGACGTTCGTAACCCGAGGTACCACTGTATACGGTAAATGCAGCTTAAATGTATTTTGAGATATTCTGTCAATTTTGTTAATAGTAAAGCTGCAGAACTTGGGAGTTCTTGAAGACCATTATAAAGTTATATTGATCTTAATATTAAATTTTAGATATGCATTAACTTAGTCAATATTGTAGTTTTAATTTAACGTTTGGTTTACTACCATTGCTCTTTTTGTCTTTCTCGAGTGTGCACGTAGCATAAGCAAACATGAAAATTACATACATTCTTATTTATTTTCATCAATGACATTCCATACCTTGTGTATTGGTGATTTCTTTCATGTTTATGGGATTGGTCTGTTGCACTACTAAGAAACATTCAAAAGTCTAATTAGATCCCCCCCCCAATCCCCCTAACCCCACCCTTCCCTTCCATCTGAAGCAATCAGGCTCTTAATGATGCCTTCATGTGTGAGGCTAAGGATGAAAGCATTTTTTGTACATAGGATATAAATATTTAACCCAGATGTGCAGGTGTAAAGTGTGTGCTGAAGCCAGATATAAATTTGGCTGTGTATTATTTTCTATGGAACGAATGTCGGACTTTGTGAAAGTTTCTTACAGTCTCATATGGTATGAATTGATTTGCTATACTGTTGACTATTATGCTTGAGATTATTTAAGAATCGTTTGATTTTGACCAGCACAGTAAGCTGTAGTTGAACCAGTTGAGGTTATTAAAGATTCATAGTATTGTATAGTTTTTCATGCATTCATTTAACAATGTTTGTTACAACTAATCTTTTATGCTATTTTACCGTAGAACCAAAATGTTTGATGTTCTTAATGAATTTGTCCTCATTTTTGAATAATTTAAGAGGATTGGAATACTGTACATTTATTCAGAATCGTTTGGGCTGACTGGATCCTAAAAACTTGATTGTTTAGAAATTTACTGTTTGATGATTTTCATTGCACTTTGTGATATTAAAATGAATAATGATAATTTATTTGATTATCCTTTCAATAACCCTTAAAGCAGTGTAATGGTAATATATACGTATTCAGAAACATATCAGCTTATATTTTTTGTATCACCTTTAAAGGTTCTTTCTGTGGTAGAGAATACAAAAAATTTGAAATATTGAGAAAAGCTATTTTATATATTTGATGGATTTTTAGTATGCTACACTTATTACTGTAACTATTGAGGCATTCAGAAGCCAACAAAAATCTTTATCCCTTGGACAATAAAAGGACTCTTGCACGTTCTTCCATATACTAAATGTTAGGAATTCTTAAGATAGTTTTATTTATTTACATGAAGGTACAGTACAATGGATTTGTGAGAGTATACAAGTATAATATTCGTATTTTTGCATTCTTGCAAAGCCACTAACACGCATAATGTTTCGGGCAGGTCCTTAATCTAACATATCAGGTAAGATGAAGAGGTACATTGAAGCAAAATTTGATATCAACATATAACTACAGTATAAACTGACAGGTGATTACACTGGTGATAATGTGTATCTGAAGTATACAGTACTAATATTAGGGGAGTGGGTAGCACAAGATGTAGTGTGAGTTTGAAGCACAAGGTAGGAAACTGAAGGTGAAATTGAAACCAAGCGTGAAATTGAAACTTGGGGACAGGAAGCCTGTGAATGTACACACACAGGTTGCCAGGTCAAGCCCAAGCAGTCAGAAATCTCTTTTTTTTTTTTTTTTTTTTTTTTTTTTTTGATGGTGAAATGCTAAAGAAAGTATTCATGAATTGTGAAAGCAAAATTGGAATTTGCAGCAGTTGTATGGTGCCCATATCTCAAGAAGCATATTAATCAAGTGGAAAAGGTGCAAAGGCATGCTACAAAATGGCTTTCAGACCTTAAAAACAAGAGTTACGAAGAAAGGCTAGAGGCGTTAAATACGCTATAGAAGAAAAAGAGGCATTACAATCACCACTTATAAAATAATAGTGGGACTCGACCAAGTTGAGCATGCTGGTGGCCATACAAGACTAAGAACTCTTGTATATACAGTATATAAATACAAAAAAAAACATAGAAACTGTACTTGTGGTCAGTCTTAAGCCCAATGTTGATAAGACGTGCATTGAATTTCAACCTAACATAACCTAACCTAATCCAACCCATATGCCAGCCTAACCCAAGTCAATCCAGCCAAATCAAACCCAACCCACCCTATCAAAAATGAGAGATAAAATAGTACATATATATATATATATATATATATATATATATATATATATATATATATATATATATATATATATATATATTATATTCCCAAATTAGTTAAGTTGAGCAAGCTACACCATGGATGAGTCATACGTTACAGTTTGTTAATTAACATACACACCAATTGTGTATATATATATATATATATATATATATATATATATATATATATATATATATATATATATATATATATATATATATATATATATATATATATATATATATATATATATATATATATATATATATATATATATATATATATATATTGGTGTATATATATATATATAGTTAGTATACCTAGGTCATAAAAGTATTTGTGTGTACGTCTGATAACATACTCCTTGTGAAGGAGAAAATGTATATGTTTACCTCTCAGAATGTTTGGCAATATGTTTATTTGTGATGTGTGTCTATGTATATATTAACACGTTGTACTGAATGGGGTGAGAATAGCTTGAGCTACCTCATCCCTTTGTGTGTATTTTACCTCAATAAACTTATTTCAATTTCAATTTCTATATATATATATATATATATATATATATATATATATATATATATATATATATATATATATATATATACACACACACTTCTATATACGGAACATATACACACAAAATATCAATCTGAGATGACTGAACCCCCCCCCTTTAACCCCCACCCCCTTTAAAAAAACCCTCAAACTCCCCATTGAAGACACGTATGTTTCCCCACAGTCCCCCCTCCTCCTCCTGCTGCAGGTGAAAGGGACGGAGCCCTGCTCGGGGGGGAGGTGATAGTGGCAGCCGCCGCCGACAGATGGCAGCCCGATCTGTTGTTCTTTTCCCCCCCTGACAGTGAAATCAGTTCCGTCGGGGAGGAGGAGGCGGGTGTTATTAAAACGCTATGTGTCACGCGACAGCTGCCGCCCTTAACCCGTGTTTAATGTAGCCAGGTGCGAGGCAGCAAGATGAGCCTTATTATGGACAATAGGCTGGAAGCTGTGGACACGGAGGCGGAGGTGAAGAAGCTGCAGGCCTTAGTGAAGGAGCTGGAGATCCAGAATGAGGAGCTGCGGTGTGAGAGGCAGCAGTTGATGAAGGAAGGTGGTGGTAGTGGGTCTCCTGTGGGCGGCGTGGGCGGCCTCTCTCCGGCGGCGCCCGGCACGCCCAAGCGCCACCTGGACGCCACTAACCTGGACGCCATGGATCCCATAGGGCTGGACGAGTCTAATATCTCTGATGACGAGACCTGGTGAGTGGGACGGGGTTCCTGTGATCTCCTGGCCGCCTCCCTATACACCTGTGCCCACCTGTACACCTGTGTCCATCTGTGTCATCTGTACACCTGTGTCCACCTGTACCCACTTGTACACCTGTGCCCACCTGTACACCTGTGTCCATCTGTGTCATCTGTACACCTGTGTCCACCTGTACACCTGTGCCCACCTGTACACCTGTGTCCATCTGTGTCATCTGTACACCTGTGTCCACCTGTACCCACTTGTACACCTGTACCCACTTGTACACCTGTGCCCACCTGTACACCTGTGCCCACCTGTACACCTGTGTCCATCTGTGTCATCTGTACACCTGTGCCCACCTGTACCCACTTGTACACCTGTGCCCACCTGTACACCTGTGCCCACCTGTACCCACTTGTACACCTGTGCCCACTTGTACATCTGTGCCCACTTGTACATCTGTGTCCACCTGTACACCTGTGCCCACCTGTACACCTGTGATTACCTGTGTCATCTGTACACCTGTGCCCATCTGTGGCATCTGTACACCTGTGTCATCTGTACACCTGTGCCCATCTGTGGCATCTGTACACCTGTCATCTGTACACCTGTGCCCATCTGTACACCTGTGCCCATCTGTACACCTGTGCCCAACTGTACACCTGTGCCCACCTGTGCCACCTGTATACCTGTGCCCACCTGTACCCACTTGTACACCTGTGCCATTTATACACCTGTACCTACCTGTGCCACATGTACACCTGTGCCACCTGTGTCACCTGTACACCTGTACCACGTGTACCACCTGTGCCACATGTCAACCCGTTCTCGCACTTGCTTTCAGTCAATATTGGCTTATTTAATAAATGCATATGTGACATACTAATTGATTGTGAATATTTTAGTTTACCTTGAAAAGCTTCATAGAAAACACCGACCTCACCTAACCTTTTTAGTATGTTAAGATAAGCATCTTATTGCTTCTTATTTACAATTATTACTTAACCTAAGAAGCAATAATATGCTTATCTTAACATACTAAGGTGGTTAGGTGAGGTCGGTGTTTTCTATGAAGCTTTTCAAGGTAAACTAAAATATTCACAATCAAATAGTATGTCACATATGCACTTATTAAATAAGCCAATATTGACTATAAGCAAGTGCGAGAACGGGTTGCACATGTACACCTGTACCCACCTGTACACCTGTGTCACCTGTACACCTGTGTCACCTGTACACCTGTGTCACCTGTACCCACCTGTACACCTGTGTCACCTGTACCCACCTGTACACCTGTGTCACCTGTACCCACCTGTACACCTGTGTCACCTGTACCCACCTGTGTCATCTGTCCCCACCTGTGTCATCTGTACCCACCTGTGTCATCTGTACACCCATACACCCCTGTACACCCATACACCCCTGTACACCCATACACCTCCTGTATACCCATACACCCCCTGTATACCCATACACCCCCTGTATACCCATACACCCCCTGTATACCCATACACCCCCTGTACACCCATACACCCCCTGTACACCCATACACCCCCTGTACACCCATACACCCCCTGTACACCCATACACCCCCTGTACACCCATACACCCCCTGTACACCCATACACCCCCTGTACACCCATACACCCCCTGTACACCCATACACCCCCTGTACACCCATACACCCCCTGTATACCCATACACCCCTGTACACCCATACACCCCCTGTACACCCATACACCCCCTGTACACCCATACACCCCTGTACACCCATACACCCCCTGTACACCCATACACCCCTGTACACCCATACACCCCCTGTACACCCATACACCCCTGTACACCCATACACCCCCTGTACACCCATACACCCCCTGTACACCCATACACCCCCTGTACACCCATTCACCCCCTGTACACCCATACACCCCTGTACACCCATACACCCCCTGTACACCCATACACCCCCTGTACACCCATACACCCCCTGTACACCCATCCATCAGAAAGAACTTTTTCAGTGTCAGAGTAGTTAGCAGGTGGAATGCATTAGGCAGTGATGTGGTGGAGGCTGACTCCATACACAGTTTCAAGTGTAGATATGATAAGAGCCCAGTAGGTTCTACATCCTTGTACATTCCCTAACGGTTTCTAGTTACTCAGACTTCTGGTGGATGTAGCATACATGGCCTTTGCTGAAGGGGAGCCAGCGGCTGAGCAGACAGAACACTGGACGCGTGATCCTGTAGTCCCGGGTTCAATCCCGGGCGCCGGCGAGAAGCAATGGGCAGAGTTTCTTTCACCCTGAAGCCCCTGTTACCTAGCAGTAAATAGGTACCCAGGTTGTTAGTCAGCTGTTACGGGCTGCTTCCTGGGGGGTGTAACAAAAATGGAGGCCTGGTCGAGGACCGGACCGCCGGGACACTAAAGCCCCGAAATCATCTCGAGAAAATCTCAAGAAGGTTATCCTGCAAATGTCTGGCCCCGGGCCGGGCTTGGGGAGTAGAAGAACTCCCAGAACCCCATCAACCAGGTATCAACCAGGTACTGGTGGCTTCCCCAAGCCCCCCGAGAAGTCCACCCATGGATGTCAACCAACAAACTCACAAAACTTTAAAAAAAGACCTACTACATTTTATTTTGTGACAAATTGTTGAACCAAATACACCTTCAGATAGACAATATAAACATTGATGGTAAAATTAAAGGAAAGTTCCCTGAACTATTCATAGACAAGAGACTTAACTTTACTGCTCACATACCCACCAAAAATCTAAAACTGTTGGTATACTCCCAAAAATCAGATACTGTATAATGTCCCCCCACTCTGCTCCTCTCACACTATACTACTCACTAATGTAAGGAAACTTGTGTAAGGAATTCGTGCAGGATCTTGTATACCACTTATGTCAGACCAATCCTGGAGCTCCAGCCTGAAGTCCATGCCTAGTTAAACATAAGACAAAGTTAGAGAAGATTCAGAGGTATGCCACTAGACTAGTCCCAGAACTGAGAGGTATGAGCTACGCGGAAAGGCTGCGGGAGCTAAATCTCGCGTCCCTGGAAGACAGAAAAGTAAGGGGAGACATGATAGCCACATTCAAAATTCTCGGGAATTAATAGCGTGGACAAAGACAAACTATTTAGCACGGAAGGAACACTAACAACGGGACACATGTGGAAACGTAGTACCCAAGTGAGCCACAGAGATATTAGAAAGATTTTTTCAGTGTCAGAGTAGTTAACCCTTAAACTGCGCAAACGTCATATAATGTGTTACATTGAAGAGGGTATAATTAAAAAAATATTTGAATTATGTAAAAATTACTTTAAAATGTTAAACAAATCTCAGGGCTTCAACTTTGTGAAACTTTCATAAAAATATTTTCAGAAATTGATTTTAGATGAATATTTAAAAAAAATAAAGAATGTTTTGTTGATAAAGAGAACAGCTCCTATTAACTAGAACTGATGGATAAAGCAATAATAAAGAGATGCAAGAACCTGTCAGACGCACAAAGAAGAAGAATAGTAGTAAGAAGTATCCACAAAGTGAATACTGTATACAGCTGGGGCTAGATTCACAAAGCAGTTACGCAAGTACTTACGAATGTGTACATCTTTCCTCAATCTTTGACGGCTTTGTTTACATTTATTAAACAGTAAACAAGCATGAAAACTACCCAGTCAACTGTTGTTATTGTTATAAATAGCCTCCTGGTGTTTCAGAGCTTATTAACTGTTTAATACTGTAATTGTAAACAAAGTCGCCAAAGATGGAGGAAAGATGTACACGATCGTAAGTACTGTACTGTACCTGTGTAACTGCTTCGTGAATCTGGCCCCCTGGTGCCTTTATAGTATTGGTGAGTAATACAGTACATAATACAAATAATAATGAGTAATTATGTTATTATGCTCTATTTTGTTATACTGTATATCATATAAATACATTGCCCAATGTTATTATCAGTTACTTTCAACAATGTCCCCCCAAAAAATATTTTTATTTTAGAATTTTTTTTTTTTTTTAGGTTTTTAGGTTTTTCCTCATTTATTATTTGAATTTGCTTTAACCTTTACATCCTGGAGAATGCGTACTCATCCCTAACTATGTGAAGCCAGAATTAAATTGGTCAACAAATAAATCAGTCACAACTCTCAGAACTTGGGACTTTTAATTTTTTTGGGCTGAATTTTTTCACAGATTTCAAACTCTATTCCTTGTTTCTTTAGGTAGTTTTGATGATTAGGGACCAGATTAGTGTGTTTTTTTACTTATATAAAGTATACCCTAAGTATATTTCCTAAATCATTATAATTATTATAATTATCCCTATATTTTTTTTGGGGGGGAGGGGGGGTTTCTTGACTTCATTTCTACACACAGTAACCTACAACTTTCACATACTTGAGTATTAATGCTAAATAATGTTTATTACAACATACAAGTAAATTCATGAATTAGTAGAACTGCCTTATTCATTGTCGATAACTTCAACTTCAATTATATCTATAACTAGAATTTCAACTTCAGTATCCAAAAATCTAGTTTCTGACCGATTCTCGCCATTTTTACATATAGTGTGCACAGCTGTCTGTTCTACAATCCCTATAGAATTGATTTTTCATAAACTCTAAATGATTGGCGTTATAAATTTTTGTTGTCTAAATTTGTGCATATTTCAAATGCCATAATGGCAATTTTTTTTTTACAGTAAACTATACTGAAAATCTATATTCTAGATATAGAATATCTTCATTATGAAAATGAAGATCATATGTTCTTCTGAGAGTATAACACCACCAAATGAACAGTTGGTGATAATTTTATATTTTTGCAGCTGATTTCAAAATCTAAAGTTTTCACTATTCACTTTTATAATTATTTTTTATTTTCTTGTTTTTCAAGTTACACTGGTATTATTTAGACAAAGTTGGAGCATTTCCCTAGTAGATTATGCACAAAACATTTGAAAGAGTTTCAGAAAATTTAAAAAACTGAGTTTAATGTCACACATCATATGACATTTTGCACTAGTTTAAGGGTTAACAAATGGAATGC
Organism: Procambarus clarkii; assembly: GCF_040958095.1. Taxonomy (NCBI): domain Eukaryota; kingdom Metazoa; phylum Arthropoda; class Malacostraca; order Decapoda; family Cambaridae; genus Procambarus; species Procambarus clarkii. Next base: position 14,702,499 of record NC_091180.1, on the reverse strand, counting down.
ATTAGGCAGTGATATGATGGAGGTAGACTCTATACACAGTTTCAAATGTAGATTTGGTGGGGCCCAATAGGCTCCATAATCTGTACACCAGTTGATTGACAGTCAAGAGGCGGGACCAAAGAGCCAAAGCTCAAGCCCCGCAAGTACAACTAGGCGAATACATACTAATGTAGTCCCTTCTGACTTATGGTATCTGTGCATGGGGTTCAACCATTACAAGCTATGTCAAGCCCATCATTACCCAGCAAAAATTTGCTATCAGAACCAAATTCTGTCTTCAGATACTACACAGCCCCACTGTTTAAATTCTTGAACATGATAAACATACACTCACTCTACACAGTCTCTTGTGCTATTTATTTACACTTACAAAGTTCTATTCTTTTATTCTAATCCTCTTTTGAAACTTCCTAGATGGATGTAATAGTGCGTCACTCCAACAATATACATTTCTCTGCTATTCCCAGAGTCGGATTAAATCTATGCAAACATGCTATGCAAATATAAGGACCCAATATCTGGAACACTCTTCCTAATGATCGACTTGAGAATGGTCCAGGACGGACCGAAACGTCGTCGTCCCTTCAATTTCTAGTGTGTGGTCTGGTCAACATCTTCCTAATGAATTAAAAAATTGTCCAACCTATACTTTATTTAAAACTAGAACAGGGAAGTGACTAATTTCATTGTCATGGTATCCCATCTTGTGCTATCAACTCACAGTGCTACTAATTCACCTAGAATTTTATAATATATAAATGCAACTTTATCAGTATACAGTAATTGATTTTTGTTAGCATCTTATGTTGATGTAGTAATTATGTTCATTTCAGTTCCACTTACTATGATTCAATCATTATATTTGTTATTCAGTATTGAATATTCCTCCTGTTTTGTTTAGTTTTAGGACCTGCCCGAAACGCTATGCGTGTTAGTGGCTTTGCAAGAATGTATCGCTTAATCACCAACGTACGTACTCTCACAACCCATTGTACCTTCTTATACATAAATAAATCACTGTAATGTGTACACTTTTGGATAGAATTAAACAAAAAAAGTGTATGTACACTAATGTGAATGAATAAAAATTTGTACATTGGTTTTCCATGACTACAGTATTGTGCTATATATGCTTTTTAGGAAAATTGAAAAAAAAACAATTGTGTGAAATTTAAGGGCTAATATTTTATTTTTGTTGTACTGCTATTGTCAGTGGCTGTAGGCTTAAACTGTTGTGTATGTCATGAGTAGACGCCTAGAAACGTTCATTATGTATAATAATAATAATTCATTGTGTCGGGGGACAGGAAGCCAGAGTGTATTCATACATTAGGCTTTTATCGAGGTCCCTCCTACCCCCCCTGCCCCACATGGTTCGAAATACTAACACTGCCCAGGATGCAACCCCACAACACGCACTCACTATGAGTACCTACTTACTGCTAGGTGAATAGACCATTAGGTGAAAGGAAATGCACCTAACCATTTCTGTCCCGCCCGGGATTCGAACCCAGAATTCTCGATTTTGATTCGAGAAGGAACCCGACTGTACTACCCGGGACCCAAATAAACTATATGGCTAGATGCTTCTCCAGTGCCAATACAGGTAGCTGGCCAAAACCTGAGTGTGGTAGCACCTCACTCAAAGTCGGGATCATATTGGTGCCAGATCCCAATCCAGATTAGTGAGAATTTTGAAACACTTTCTACTGCTGTATTTATCTGTAATTTTTCTTTTGTAGTTTTAGCATAGCAAATAATATACAGTTTGTTTCTGCATGTTGTAAAGCTGGCTATACAGTATAATTGTTGTATGTTTAAATTCTTGCCTTGAGCTCTTTCCTGCTTTAAGACACTGTCTACTCTCATTAATCCGATTATAGGGGCCACACCCCCCCCCCTCTAACTACGAGTTGACCAAACATTAGAGATTAGATTTACTTGATCTAATTATTTGTCATATGGACAAGGTGTATGAGAAGCATGCAGTTATTACCACCTGCTTTCTATAATGCTTCTCTTTAAAATGAATGAAATGGAGAAAGTTTAAGTGGTTTGGCCCCAATGGACAGAGTTCCTTTACACTTTCTGTTTACTTTAAAAGGTGACAGCTAGAAACTGTCGTGTCTATGCAGAATCCATTGCAAAAGTAGTGAATGTGTCTTGATTATAAAATTTGCAAATAATACTCCCAATTTTTGTCCACCATGTTTAGCACTAGATAGCTGTAGGATGTTCATACTACATATTATTGTGATTAGAAATGACTTTTAGGTTTGTTAAAGAGTTCCAGGTAGGAGCAGAAGAAGGAGAGTAACATAAAGGAAAAAAAAATGAGCTTCACTTGATAATTGCTCGAGGTTTTTAACATTTATGAATTTTAAAATGAACAAGAAATACACTTTGACTTCAAATTTAATCCATTGCCAAAACTTAATTTTCTAGAGTTGGTGATGAAGGATTAGAGGGTTTTCCTTATGACTGGAAACATAAATTTTAGAATGAATCTAAATCTGATCACAGTCAGTCGTAAATGAAAGAGCCGTGAGTGTTGGTATAGAGAGCACACTGCGTGAAAGTGAAAGTCAGACGGTGAAACTGGGCAGCTAAATGCCAATGGGTCAAGCTCAAGGGAAATACTGGGAAGAATGTAAGTGTGTGTGTGTGTGTGTGTGTGTGTGTGTGTGTGTGGGAGTTACCTGTTTGTGGTTACAGGAGTGTGTGGGAGTTACCTGTTTGTGGTTACAGGAGTGTGTGGGAGTTACCTGTTTGTGGTTACAGGAGTGTGAGGGATTTACATGTTTGTGGTTACAGGAGAGTGTGGGATTTACCTACAGTAATTGTGGTTTCAGTAGTGTGTGTGGGATTTACATGTTTGTGGTTACAGGAGTGTGTGGGATTTACATTTTTGTGGTTACAGGAGTGTGTGGGATTTACCTACAGTAATTGTGGTTTCAGGAGTGTTTGGGATTTACATGTTTGTGGTTTAAGGAGTGTGTGCGATTGACCTACAGTATTTGTGGTTTCAGGAGTGTGTGTGTGGGATTTACATGTTTGTGGTTACAGGAGTGTGTAGGATTTATATGTTTGTGGTTACAGGTTGCACTACTGTATTTGTAGTTACAGGAGCATGTGAAATTTAACTACAATGTTTGTGGTTTTAGGAGTGAATGGTGATTTACCCCATTTGTGGTTATAGGTATGTGGGGGATTTACTTGTACAGTATGTGGTTTCAAGAGTGCATGTGTGTGTGCGTGAGGTTTGCCTGTTTGTGGTTACACAAGATAAAAGTTATGCGTGTGGTGTTTTAAAGTCTATATATATTTAATTTATCATAGACTTAATTTATTTAATGACCGCAAAAAAGACCAATTCGGAGGGCTGTCGGTCTTCAGCAATTAGCTCGGAGACAGTTTCAAGGAGCAACAAGGCTGCTTAACTGACTCTGCAACTGTAAAGCTGGGAAGAATGTGGATGTAACGACAGATACGGCTGCCATCTCATCACACTCTAAGTAATTAGTTGTTAATCAAATGAGTTGGCAAAGGAATAGCCCTTCTGCTAAGTGCTTCTGATAATTTCTTAACAGAGGAATAACTAGCCATCCTTTTGTTTCCTGAATTTACCTGAGGGCCACTCACATTGTAGTGGCCTTGACGAGGACAGTAAGCCGGCAGCTTGTCAAAGGTCCTCCCATTTGCCCTGAGGACTTTTTCCAGCTGGATGGCTTCGGCACGTAGGCTTGATTCAAGGGTTTATAACCCTGTGGGTGATAAAGCATTTCCTGTTTTCAGTCCTGCATTGTGGCTTGCTGAGCTTGAAACCCTTGCTTTTTGTTTGTGTCACATCTGACCTTTTGAAGAAATTGTTCGGATTCAACATCCTCCAAATTGTTCAGTACAGTATTTTAAAAGTTTCATTGAGATCCGCTCTGTTTGCAGTGCTGTTAGCCCTAAGGCCCTCAACCATTCCTGGTACGAGAGTTGGCTTAGTCTGCAATGATTTTTGCCGCCCAGTGTTGTGCTTTCTCTTAAAAAGCTGTCCTTCTGAAGATGAGGTCTCCATGCTTGGTCATAATAATCCAAGTGGGGGCAAACCAGAGATTTGTACAGTCGAATCACTACCTTCTTGTCCTTAAAGTCAAAGGTGTGCTTGATTATTCTTAGGGTTTGGGTAGCTTTTTTTTTTTTTTTTTTTTTTTATACTGCTGCTCTACCTGCTGTGCAACTTTCAATGAATGGTGGATTTTGACTCAAAGGTCCTTTTCTTCATCAATCTGCTGCAAGGTAGTTGCAGCTACTTATTTATTTGTTATTTATTTGGTAGTTATTTATTTAGTAGTTGTGGCATGGGTTGTTATGCCCCACATGCAAAGTGTTGCATTTTTCAATATTAAAAAGTAAAAAGCATTTGCCAATCTTCTGATAATTTTTGGAGATCATGAAGATCTCTTTGTAAGGCTTCAATATCATTTTCATTTCTCAGTTTACAATAGATCTTATAGTCATCTGCCAATTTTATGATGTGGTTTGTAATGTTCTCATCTGTCATTGAAGTGTACAATATGTGACAATAAGGGTTGTCCCAAAATGTACCCCTGTGGTACCCCACTCACCAATGTCAGATTCATTTCCATTTAGCACGACTGCATTTTTTTTGTCTTTACCATTGTTTTATACATTCTAGTATTGTGCCATTTATTCCATGTGCCTCTAATTTCCTTGCTAGTCTTTCATATGGTACCTTATCAAAAACTTTAGCAAAATCCTTGTACAGTAGTGGGGCCTCGATTTACGATGGTAATCCGTTCCCAGAGACGTATCATAAGTCGAATCGATTTTTCCCATAAGAAATGAAGGGAATTGAATTAATCTGTTCCCCACCCTCCAAAATATTAACTTGCAAATACATTTTATACTGAATACAATTTTTTTCTCTAACTACAATACAGTACATATGTTTATCTTACCTTTATGGAGGACTCTTGATGGCGTATGGAAGATGGTGATGAGGGGGAGGAGGAGAGGTGTTACTGTTTAGAAGGGGGCATCTCCTTCCATTATAACATCAGGCAGTGATGACTTCTCTGGGGTGCGCACTCTGGTACATTTTGCCTGCATACCACTAGGACCTGCTTGTGGCTCACTGCTTGCTTGTCTTACTAAGAATCTGTCTCTGAGACTCTTGTTTTTCCCTACATTTTAACACTTGTCTGTAGTAAGACATCATATTGTCATTTAAAAAGTCAATGCAATGGCCTGCTACAGCTTTATCTGGGTGAGATAAAATTATGTTCAAAAAGCAAAAAATCACCACAAAAACAGAATTTCTTATAGGCGTGATCGTCACTAAGCGGGCAGCTCTAGTAAACTGAGGCAGGTTCGCCCGCATGACCAGGAACCACGCGCTCAGTCAACCCAAACGTGTACCATTAAATATTGTTAGTCAATGACACTATCGAAAGTCCGGTTGCATTTTTCGATCAAATTTACATCGTAACTCGAAATTATCATAAGTCAGGGCAATCGTAAGTCGAGGTGCCACTGTATATTACAGTGGTACCTTGGCTTACGAGCGCCCCTGGTTATGAGTTTTTCGGGTTACAAGCAGGATTTGCTTGGAAAATTTGTATCTGGATACGAGAGTTGCCTCAGGATACGAGGGTATTGATACGCATACGGGCCGACTAGCATGTGGTGGCACAGCGATCGCTGCTCAGTTTACCAGTGCCTCGCGCCCAGTGACTATCCAGTCTCAATTCTTCACCAGGATTTAGTGTTTTGTTGGATATTTGGCCATTTGAACATAAAAGTTATTATATATCTCACAATGTGTCCCAAGAAAGCCAGGGGTAAGGTTCAACCTAAGAAAATAGTTGTGAGTAGAGGATGTCCCTTCCTCATTAAGAAAATGTGTGAAGTATGGGAAGAACTACAAAGCTTTGTTGAAAAAAATCACCCAAATAAAGCTGTAGCAGGCCGTTGCATTGACCTTTTAAATGACAATGTGATGTCTTACTACAGACAAGTGTTAAAATGTAGGGAAAAACAAGAGTCTCAGAGACAGATTCTTAGTAAGACAAGCAAGCAGTGAGCCACAAGCAGGTCCTAGTGGTATGCAGGCAAAATGTACCAGAGTGTGCACCCCAGAGAAGTCATCACTGCCTGATGTTATAATGGAAGGGGATGCCCCCTTCTAAACAGTAACACCTCTCCTCCTCCTCCTCCCCTGTCCTCACCATCTTCCATACGCCAACAGCAGTCATCTTAGCGAGGCTAAGTAATAACTTGAACATAGTTTTGTAGTGTAGATTTCGGTGAATTAAGTATAAAATTTAGTTTGAAGGGAGGTTTTTGGGTAGTCGGGAACGGATTAATTCATTTCCCATTATTTCTTATGGGGAAATTAGCTTGGGTTTACGAGTTTTCAGGTTACGAGCCATCTCCAGGAACGGATTAAACTCTTAAACTGAGGTACCCCTGTACATCCACCGGAAGTCTTTGTAGCTCGTTATGGTTTCCATAAATGTGAGCAAGTTTGTAAGGTAGGATCTGTTTTGAACAAATCCATGTTGCATTGATTTTACAAGAATGTTCGCTGTGAGATGGTGAAATAATCCCTTCCCTTAGGTTTCTCTCCATGAGCTTGCGGATGTGTAATGTCAAGCTGGTCGGATGGTAGTTTTCTGCTGAGCTCTTTCTGCCCTTTTTTTGATTATAGGGGTGACTTGCATATTTCCAATCTATGGGAACTATCCCTTGGTCCAGAGATTTTCTGAAACGTTTTCAATTATTGTTCAAATGGTATGTTGATTATTACGATCAGACTATGCTCCTGTGTATAATGAGTGGTCTCCTTGATGGTGGATTTATCTTAGGTCTTCCCTACAATTAGGTGGCAAGATCATTTGAAAAGGTTCTTGTCTTAGTATGACACAAGTTGTGGATAGCTTGTTGGGTGTATGAGTTAACCATTAGGTGGATCATTTGTAGCGATATTTGGGTGTACACGTTAACTATTAGGTGGATCATTTGTAGCGGTATTTGGGTGTATGAGTTTTTATATTATATATATATGTATAATACATTAGGTATATCTGCATTTGTGCAGCTACCCTAGACTATATGAAGGGGGGAGTACAGAGTGTCAAAAAAGCTAGCTACATGGTACTAAAAAATCCCCATCACACAGGATGGTTAGTCATACAAAGGCATGTGATAAGTGCTGTAGTCTGCACTGGCAGACTCTGGGTGCATTATGAGGATATCAAGAGTGAACAAGGTAGCAGTGATATTAAAAGTTCCCACCTTGCAACATGGTTAGTCATACAGGGCCATATGTTCAGTAGCCTGCACTGGCAAATTTTGGGTGCAATATGAGGATATCTTCAAGAACATGAGAGTGAATAAAGTACAGTAATTACAAAGCTCCAGGTACCTCATACCAGTGGGGTCTGAATGGTCTAATAACTGAGCATTCAGTGATGTAGAGTGGGAGACCATGCCGCAGTTCCTGCTCACAGAGTTTGCACCTGGAGTGCTCAGGATTGGGAGATCTGTCACCTGTAGCCACCTGCCACAGGTAATGGTAACCCAACCTGATCCTGGCAACCACTGTGTCGCATAGTCTGGTGGACGTTTTGTGCTGTTCATAGATATATGTTTCAGATCTGAACAAATCATAGCTTTTTATACTGGTGCTTTCAGGTCGTTGGGAGTCAGTAATTTCTTAATTATCAGACCTGAGTGTTTGGAACAATATAGTTTTGACAGCAGAGATGAGGATACCTAGATCTAATTCAACTTTATCTTTGTTGCACGCTAATTTGGCTGCAATGTCTTTCTCATTATGATGGGTTATATTTGTGTGATGGTATCCATACAAAGGAGATTCGAAACCCTTTACTCTGTGCAGCGATTAGGTCATTTATAATTGGTAGTATTAGGTTCTTGCTGTCGATCTTCCAGTAGAAGTTTTCGATTGCTTGAAGAGCAGACTTTGAATCGCAAAATATTATTTCTCCTCCAATGTTTTTTAATGTACTGGTAGCTAGTTGTAATAGCGCTAGTTCTGCTTGTGTGGAGGTCAGCCGGTTGTTTAACCTGACACTGACACTCTGTGTGCAAATATTATTTCTATAAAACCTACATGCTGCAGCAGTCTGTCCATGAGTTAACTATTAGGTGGATCATTTGTAGCATTGTTAGTTGACTGTCTGTGAACATTGCAGTTGTCTTTTTAGCTTTGTTTTTTTTTCTGGGGATTTTATTTCTTCATTGAAGGTGATCACAAATCCTCTGCTCACTGTACCTCTGTGATGTGAAGACCAGGTTTTTCCCTTTGGTCTGGTAACATTTTTGCATTCTGATGATGCTAAAATTGAAGCATAATATTTGTGCAATATAATCAGCTGTGCTTTTATGTGGAAGGTGTGGAGTGTGGTGGAACAGTGCAGGTCTGATATGCTACACCTACTTTGTCCATTCTTTATCTTCCGAGCTTTGAAATGGCTTCAACTTCAGGCAAAGACACAGGTTACTTAATCTCAGTGTTTTGATCTTAATGTGCATTTGAGCTTAATGTGCCTTTAGAATTTAAAACCAAAGGATCAATTCATGAATGTTTGTAATAAGGTAAATAGGACACTGGTATTTTTTAATCGAAACGTTAGTAACAAGACACCTGGTGTTCTTCAGCTATATCTTGATCTGGTTAGGCCCCATTTAGATTATGCAGTTCAGTTTTTGTCAAACAAAATAAAGTCTACTCTCTACAGGACAATGTGTCGAAATTATCTATGGTTTATTGTATGTGTGTGTTGAGAAATATGCATGGAAAAAAGTGGCAAGGTGAACACTTCAAGTTGGCTCACTGTATCTGGCATTATTAAAAATGTCGTGATAATCTCATAATCTACCTCACGTATCTTATCTTTTGTTAGTCTTGGTCATTCTCACCGTCCCTCATTTTCTTTCAATCTCTCTCTCTCTCTCATTCCCACTCTGTCACTCATCCTCTATCTTTCATTATCTTTCTCTTTTGCATTAAGTTACTTTAGTCTTATAAAGTGATGTAAATGCTGGACTCTGAGCAATATCCAGCCCTTTCTCTTGATTTGCAACGTTAACAGTAAAGGGTATTAAAATGCACACATCCAAGCCACCCCACCCACCTAACCTAATCAGCCTAAGCATTGAAAATGTGGATATATGTGAGCTGCTACTTTTCATATTACCCTTTACAGTACAGTATTTGTATGTTGGGGTCCCCTAATGTCCAAAATGTGATGCAGCATTAATTAAGAGGATGGGTTGAAGCCATAGAAGCCAGAAAAGATTACTAATGAGAAATGAGATGGTGACAATATTTTCCAGGAATGCAAGATACAGTACTGTATCTGGTTTATAAAATATCCGATAAAATGACATGGAAAAAATATTTTTTTTATATATACAGTACTCAGTATATATGCGCGACCAAATCCAATTCGTTGCAGTGAGGGGACTCATTGCAACCAGAGATGCCTACAGGATGCATCTCCCATTTCCCTATGGACTAAAATTTCACTTGGCAAACTTTTTGTTTTAGCCTCTAATAGGCTGAAATAGGCTAAAGCTACCAAATAAACATGTCTACAACTAAATTTAACTACTGCACTGCGCCAAACGACAGATGCCATTCGCCAATTACTGCGCCAACCGACAAAAGTATTTTTTATTTTTCATACATGGTCGAAACGCGCTCGCGGTAGGTTGGGTATGGAATGGACTCTTGGGACCTCCAGTGAGAGGCAGCCATCTTGGAAAAAAATCCCAGAATGTCCTAACGCTGCTGGCTGGGTTAGTACTGAATGAGCAACCATGGGTGGCGCACACGCCTCTGGCTCCCAAACACCTGTCCGACGCGGTGTTGAAAGATCACTCTCTATCGTTGAAATTCAGACCCTATTGCTTGAAGAACATAAGGGTCATGATATTGATGAAGCTAGGCGCAATAAGGACCTAACACAAAGGTCGGATGCAAATGATACAGCACCTATTAGGACGATACAGTGAGTGTATCCAGTTAAAGTGCTGGGCGCCACCCTTGCCCACATGCCATCTCCAATTTATGTGATACATAGATGAATTGTTTTCTGGGTTCAGTGATAATGCATCTGATACAAGTAGCATAGATGAAAAGTGTTAGCGGCTTTCATGGTAGTGTTTTCCATAGATATTTTCAAGAATAGCTGAATCTCTTTCAGAATGCCTGAATCTCTTCTAGATTGACTGACACTCTTTGAAAATGGCTGAATCTCTTCCAGAATGCCTGAATCTCTTCCAGATTGACTGACACTTTTCGAGGTTGGCTGAATCTTTTCCTCCAGAGTGGCACCTTACAAAGTGATCTTTTCATGACTACCTTACAAATTGATCTTTTCCTATAATCTTTTCAAGACTACCTTATACTTAACAAGCTTGGCTACATAACACCCACAAATACTAAAGCCAAACAGGAAGCGAAAATCTATCTGTACCTGGTGCAACGAGAGCGAAGTTACACTGTTCCATGGACTACTTCGTTGATTATTACTCACTTCCGAAGTACTGAGTGTGTAATACAGTGTGTTGCTGTGTAAATTGTGTGTGAAACTGTATATATTGTAATTTTAGTTAATTTTTTACAAGTAATATTGCGACAATAAACATTTATTGTGGTCACATTACTGACACATGTATCACAGTTCCATGGAACATTATGAATGTTCTATTGTATACATACTGTAAAGGACACAAATGTGCATCATGTACGATAAAAAATAAAAATAAAACTGCATTGGAAATACATAGAATAAATAATTGGAAATATATTTGTGGCAACTCACGGTGCTTGAATGGCCCGCGCGACCGTGTCTGGGTGATTCATGCACGGGCGACCAGCCGTGATGACGTCACAGCGCACCTGGTTCACGTCCCCCACAGCCAAAGTAAGTGGAATTTGGTATTTATTTTTACATAGGCATGTTCAGGGAAGGGACTTTAAGAAAAAATAATTTTTTGGGAACACTTGTTCATGCACACAGGGGGGAATGTCACAATAAACTCAGCGCATCACAGTGGTTAACCACATCTAGCTTATTTCTCACATCTCCAGCTGGAAATAATAAAGAACCATAGAGTTTTTAAGTATGCTCAGTGGCTTTCCCAAGGCCCCCCAACTATTTCTTGTAATGTTGGCTTCATCTGTGAACTCAGTCCCAACATCCTTAGCAAATCTACACATCCCCTGCTTCAGTGAACTCTTGTTTGTCGAATTTGGCGAATAAATCTTGTATGGAAAGTGAGTGTTCCAACAGGAGATTTGCAGAATCGAGGTTCATTCAAGTGAGGATCTACTATATATTTACTTTGCACACTGTATGTATATTTTTAAGGTTTGATAATACTTTAAGAACATTATGGACAAATAATAGTCTTAACTTTATTTTCAGGTTGTTCGATTCGCCTAAAGCCAAGCCTCACAATTCGGACTGGTTACGGAAAGATGTAGATGATCCAGCATTATTACTGTCTCGAAAATCCCTTATTAACAAGTTAGATCAAATTGCAAGTAAGTATTCATCATATCTGTAGGTTCCAGAATTTATGGAAAATTAAAAGTACAACTGGAATGTATTGATCAGGGAAGCTTTGAAAATTATATATACTGGTACTATAGCAAATTTCAACCTTAAGTAAAACCAAGTGTAAAACTTCTTAACAGTGAAATAAGCTTTGTTAGGCTGTAGCCTAAAAAAGGGAACATTAAGTAGGAAAAAGGAGCCATTATAGAGAATCTACATTACAGTGGATGTTGGACAACAGTGGCAAACCATGTTGAATGTGCCAAGAGGGGTACAGTGTGTGTGTTCTCAAGATGAGAAAGGAGATAGACCGTGAAATACATTGGCTCCACACGAGTGATCATCTATAACCTGCATGTGATATTGTGATGTGACCCCCCACCCCCCCCAGCCTTTGTTAAGTCCAGGCGAGCATAATTTGTCTTTATTCAGAAACATTATGTACAAAGGCTTCACCCAAGTGGACAGCCATGATCTGCATGTGATATTGTACAGGGTATTGCTAGAAAACTCTTCCCCACATCACTGACTTGTTTTCCAGTGTCTCCGCACCATTCTCCCCGTCATTCCTTCAGCCCCTGCTCCTCATCAGGAGTTCTGTCTCCGGAGTCCCCGCCATCTTCAAGGGGTAAGCACTTCGTGTATTTAGTTACTAACCCAGTTGAATTTTTTGTTTGTTTAATTGGAATGGTATGCAATGTAGAGCTTCAATTGCTTGTAAGATTTGGATGTACTGTATTGATAATACAGTATAGTCTATTGTATCCATATTTCGAGACTTAGATTATCTATTGGATTACTTGATAGCTTTCATACTTATAAGGGGAAATGTTTGGTATAATGCAAAGTATGAACAGTATTAGCTGCATTACATATTGGCTTTGTTATTACTGCATTGTTCTGTAGATATACTCACGTACAGTACTGTACTGTAATGCCTAGTTTTTTCACAATTGATTTCCTTGTGATTTTGCTTAGTATATAAAAGTATTAAGGAAAATTGATTATGTTTTTATGTACAGTACTATGCAGTCGATTCCCATTTGTGCAAGGTGTGTTGTTGTGGACTGTTTTTATGCACGAAAACAATTACAGTACTGTACTGTAAAACCATTTACACCAGGCATGTCAAACATGCGGCCTTTTTCAAGCACACCTGCGGCTCGCACAATGGATACCGTAATTTGGTACACTATAATTAATATAATATAATAGAAAAAATATTCTGCCATAATTTTTATTAAATGACTTCAATTAATTTTCGTGTGTGGCCCTAATGATAATGTAAATGGGATCCATATGGCCCTTGGGGGACCCTCAGTTTGATATGCCTGGTTTACAGTATTGATTTAATGTAATCAATGATCGGTTTTGCAAGCTGATTCAAGTCTGTGCAGTGAATGTTATGTTTTTGTAAATCATTGTCATTTACCCCTTAAACTGTGGGTGTTGTTCCAAATTCTATTCGCCCAAGTGGAGAGCAAGGGGCACTGTTTGTTGATAATGTATTTGTTTGTGCACTGAAGTTGTAGTGTTGATACCACACTGTTGTTGGAAGTAGTGTTTTTCCTGTTTTATTTTATTTTAATTTAACTGTAGAGCAGATTTTATTTTAACAGTAATGCTTGCATGTTGGATGTCATTAACTAAAGACTTGTGTAAAAGGATTGTTTTTATAGGTGTTTATTAGTGCATTAATGACTACATCACAGTAATGTATTTCAGCATATTCTTGGCTATAGACCTTTTGCATGTGATGTCACACAATCACCTTTAGAAGTCAAAGGACATAGCATGCCTATTATACAGTATTTACAGTGTCAGATAATGGTAGAAACCTGTTTTGTGAGGTTCTAGCACTGAATCCAATAATTGCCATATTATGACAGATTTACATTTCTTGGACATTCTCAATACTGTACTAGAATCGCCAATACAGCTCGTCGCTCTCATTTGATAATACAAATTGCATTTGATAATTTATTCTCTGATAACTAATTTTAAAATTAATTTGTAATCATAATTACAAAGTATTTGAACTTTATTCCTATTAAAAGTTACGGAAATTGAAGCACCTGGTTGTTATACAAAATGTCTTGATGGAAATTGAATACAGTACTCTGAATGTTTTAGTTTAATAATAACAAAGAGGAATCATACTCCTGAAATTAAAGTTTACAGTATTTGCTCCTATTGGGGGGAAAGTGATGCCAAATGAGCTTGTCCTCACTCTGGCCAGCTCTCTCTGTGGCTGTGTGTGATGCTGGTAACTAATATTTCCAGCGGTATTGGCAATACTGTTACTGGAGTTACACATCCTGAATTGGTAACTTCATGACCATAGTATTGAGGTAAAATTATTATTGGCTGAAGAGAGCACAAGTGCCAACATCAGTGCAAAGAAAGGTCAAGATTATTGTAGGCCATTTTGAGTTAACGTTCTTAAGTGTTAAGGCTTTGTCAAAGCTGTTATTATACTGTATTATTATGATCTAACAAATAAATGCTAATATGCATTTGACTGAATTCCTTTTATACTGATGTTTTCATTGTTGATTTAGGTAATTGCTTTAGTTGAAATGCTAAATGAGATTTTGCTTGTGATTTACTGTACAGTACTGTACTAACAAAAGTGGTTGTGCCTAACATCGTATTATAGTGCTGATGTGTGAACTGTAGAAATGGAAGTGATGAGTTATGCTTCTACTTCAAAACTTCCAATTTCTACACTGAGGTATTATAGTAAAATGGGCCATTTTAGCTTAAAATAAAAATGTATATTACATATGCAAAAATTTGAAGGTGGTATCAAAGAGCTTCATTCAAAACTTATTACTGCAAGCATCTTAAGGTATAAGTTGAACTCTAGATTTGAGAATAATTTGATAATATACAGCGTGTCTACATAATCCTTAACAGTATTGAATCACAGCATTATGTCAATACAGAATGCTGTGAGTGAAAGCTGTGAAGGTTTCATGTGGACACCTGGACAAGTAAAATGTGATTGTGATCAAGGCAAGATTTTATAATACAGTAATTAAGATTAAGTTAATTAACAAGAAGGGATGAAGTAAAATTGGTAGGAGTCATTAATGATGAAATGAAATAGTCTTCAAGAGTTCTTTTGTATAGAACTTCAGAGATCTAGTCATAAAATTGTAACATTCAATGCTGTTTATATTTTCTGTACGTATTAGGACATTAAACAAAATAAGAGTTTAAGTGTTTGTCTTCTTAAGAAGCCTCAAATGCTTGGCTTAGGTTGAGGTTATAGATGTCAGGCTTCCCTGTGATGGTCTGTAGGGATGGGGCGGTCTCGGTAGTACTACAGGTGTTCGTTCTCGACTCACAATTGGGAATCCCAGGATCAAATCCCAGGCGGGACAAAAATGGTTAGGCACATTTCCTTTCACCTAATGCCTGTATTCATATGGCAGTTATGAATAATTATGAAAGATTTACAAAATAATAACAGAAATCTACCAAATTGACAGAGAAATTCCTGAAAACAGCATCTTCAAGAACTAGAGATCATAGATTCAAGCTAAGGAAACAAAGGTGCCATAAAAAATATTAGTAAAGTTTTCTTTTGCAAACAGAGTGGTAGATGGTTAGAACAAGTTAAGTGAGAAAGTGGTGGAGGCCAAAACTGTCAGTAGTTTCAAAGCGTTATATGATAGAGAGTGCTGGGAAGACGGGACATCACGAGCGTAGCTCTCATCCTGTAACTTCACTTAGGTAATTACACTGGTAATTATGCATACACACAGATTGCTTGTCCCCTGACAAAAATGAATTATTGAGAAAATCAGTAGGAGCCATAAGGAGGATACGAACCTATGCGTCTTCCTAAGGAACGCCTTGGCCCACTTTACCATGACATTGCAGACTTTCTATACTACAAGCCATAGGAGCATTGTGTGGAACCCTGGTTAGGCTTCAGTGGAAGCCTCAGGAACCCTAGAGGATTCAGTTAAATCCTAGATTGCAATGCTTTTACCATATCGTGGTGAAGTGGTCTAAGGCATTGCTTGGGTGTTCCCAGAGCATAGGTTCGAATCCTCCTCATTGCTCCTGTTAAATTTCTCATTGATATATCACAGTAATGTGATTTCTTTGTGTAAATGAACTATTAATAACTCTTGTAAATGGAATAAAGAACAAGTGTGTGTAAAATACACACTGGAGAAAAATTTGGACAAGGCTTTGTTCCATCTTTAATTGCAGAGGGTGAAGTGAAGCATCGTAACATTTTCTTCTCCAAGTTGTGGATTTGTGCATATATTAGAGAAGATAATTTGAATAGTGTTGTGTTCAACCCTTGATAATTGAGCTCAAATGTCTATCTCTTTGTTTATTTCTCATGCGAATGTAGAGTTTCATTTTTAGCTTTGTTGTTAATGTGGTCAAATGGTAGCCAGCTTCTCGGATACTAGTGAAATAATATTCCTGCCCCCCTCTGGCCTTGAGATTTTGAATGCAAAGTTACTCAGGCTAAATCTCTCTAACTTAGCTGGCATGTGACTGATTATGATAGCTTAGATTATAATCTACAGTTTTGTATTTTTTTTTTATTAAAGTGAGCCCATTTAATTATGATACCTCTCTCATCATGCCCTCTTGAGTTAACACAGCTTTGTTTTGGAGTGATTTGCTTTGACCTAGCATATACTTTCAGGTGAAATAGACACGAGAACTTTTGTGAGACCCAAGAAGAAAAGGTCTCAAGTATTTGGTGATGCTGTAAATGATGAAAACAGGAACTCTTTACTGAGGAGAGGTTTGTATAAATGCTTTGTAATTGATTAATGTTGCAGTGCCATACAGTTGTATTGCACATGATCTACAGACAAGTGGCAAGGAGACATACTTATACTAACACATTCGTGACGGTGTGCTCCAACTGGTGGTACACGTAAGAAATGATATACCATTCCTACTGCTGTATTGGCAATATTGATCCTGGGAAGTAGACAATAGACGTTTAAGATGCATTAGAAAAAGTACGCTGGACATAAATGTCTACGTGGTAAACCCGCTGTGTACCACCGGATGAGCGCGCTGTGGCGAACGTGTCAAAAATATCTTGGTAACTGTGTCATCATTAGCTGATATAATTTTTACTTTTCTGCTGGTCAAGCATTGAGTGAGTAACTTTAACTTTATTTTGAATAATACCACATAAAACATTTATGTGCTATGCTTGTGGCTATAAAAGCTAGAGTTTTGTAAAGACAATGTGGATGTCTGTACTGCAGTACGTATAGCAAAGGCATTTTTATCTTTGGTAATCTCGCTTGATCATGTTGGCCAAACATCCCTTCCCTGCACACCCGTCTCTCGCCTGTATAACTTTGTTCTGTCCTCTCATACCAATATTAGGGTAAAGTAGCCCATCTAGGAGACACCCTAGAATGAAACCTCAAAAATGCCATGAACTCTCTGAATGTATAGTACAGTGGTACCTCGGAATACGAGTGCCCCTGTATACGAGTTTTTCGGAATACGAGCAGGATTTCCTCGGGAAAATGTGTCTCGGAAGGCGAGGGTTACCTCGGAACGCGAGTTTGTTGATGCACGTTCTGGCCGACCTAGTGTGTGGTGGTACGGCGATCGTCGCCCTTCCGCCTCTCAGTTTACCATTGTCTCGCGCCCAGTGACTCTCCCACATCAATTCTTCACCCGGATTTTCAGTGTTTTGTTGGATTTTTTGGTCATTTAACTATACAATTTGTTATTATATATCTCACTATGGGTCCCAAGAAAGCCAGTGGTAAGGATCAAGGCAAGAAAACCCATGTGAGGATGACAATAGAGGAGAAACAAGAGATCATTCGGAAGCATGAGAACGGTACACGTGTTGTTGAACTTTGTAGGCAGTACAACAAAGCCACATCAATAATATGCACCATACTTAAGAAGAAAAATGAGATTATGAGTGCTAAAGTGGCAAAAGGAGTAAGAATAATGACGAAACAAAGGCCACAAATACTTGAAGAAGTGGAAAAGTTGTTATTAATTTGGATACACGACAAGGAATTAAGGGGTGATAGTGTTTCGGAGGCCATCATTTGTGAGAAAGCCAGGGTATTGCACGAAGACCTTCTAAAGAAAACCCCTGCAACGAGTGATGCAGATACGAAAGAGTTTAAGGCAAGCAGGGGCTGGTTTGAAAAATTTAGAAAAAGAAGTGGTATCCATAGTGTTACAAGGCATGGGGAGGCAGCCAGCTCAGACAAACCAGCTGCTGGACGATTTATTGAGGAATTTAAAGAGTTTGCAGAGGCTGAGGGATACCTACCGCAACAAGTGTTTAATTGTGACGAAACAGGACTGTTTTGGAAAAGAATGCCTAAGAGGACATACATTAACAAGGAGGAAAAATCCTTGCCTGGACACAAGCCTATGAAAGATAGGTTTACGATTGTGCTGTGTTCAAATGCGAATGGCGATTTGAAAATTAAACCCTTGTTAGTGTGTGAAAACCCATTTGTGTGTGATGTGGAAGGCTAATAAAAAAGCATGGGTGACTAGGCTTATTTTTTCGGAGTGGGTGAATGAAGTGGTGTGCCCTGCCATAGAAAAATATCTGCAGGAGAAACATTTGCCACTCAAAGCCGTGCTTCTCCTCGACAATGCTCCTACTCATCCTCCAGGCTTGGAAGATGATTTGTTGCCCAGATACAATAAATTCCTCAGTTAAATTCCTTCCTCCTAACACCACTCCTCTAATTCAGCCTATGGACCAGAAAATCATAGCGAATTTTAAGAAACTTTATGAAAGGGCACTTTCCGGAAATGTTTTGAAATGACTGAAGCCACAAACCTCACTCTCAAAGAGTTCTGGAAACACCATTTTAACATTTGTAGTGCTTTAAAACTCGTTGACAAAGCCTGGCAAGAAGTGATTCAAAAAACCCTGATCTCTGGCTGGAGAAAATTGTGGCCTGAATGTGTGAGAGAACTTGACTTAGAGGGGTTTGAGCCTGTAAATGATGCGCCTATTGTTGACGAAATTGTTACTCTGGGCCGGCAAATGGGCTTGGAATTGGATGATGATGATGTGGAGGAGTTGGTGGAAGAACACAACGAAGAACTGACCACCGAAGAACTCCAAGCCCTTCAACAGGAACAGCAAGCAAACGCAGCTGATGATTCTACAGTGGAGGAGGATGAGGCAGTAGCGAATGTCCCTTCTGCAGAAATTAAGGTGTGTCAGATGTGGGAAGAGATTCAAACAATTATTGAAAAGACTCGCCCAGTGAAAGCTATAGTAGGCTGTTGCCTTAATCTTTTCAATGACAATGTGATGCCTTACTACAGAGACAGCTTGCGAAGAAGGGAAAAGCAAGCTTCCATGGACAGATTTGTGGTGAAAAAATCGAGCAGTGAGCCACAACCAGGACCTAATGGCACTCAGATAAAACGTGCCAGGGAGTGCACACCAGAAAGGTCCTCACTGCCTGATGTGATAATGGAAGGGGACTCCCCTTCCAATCAGTAACTCCTCTCCTCCCCCCCCCTTTCCTCACCATCTTCATATGCCTACAGCATTCAACAACAAGGTAAGTAATAACTTGAACATAGTTTTGTAGGTTTATTTAGATGAATTTGGTATAAAAATTTAGTTTGATGTGGGGTTTTTGGGGTACTGTAGTCAGGAACGGATTAATTTATTTCCCATTATTTCTTATGGGGAAATTAGCTTCGGAATACGAGTTTTCGGAATATGAGCTGTCTGCAGGAACGGATTAAACTCTTAAACCGAGGTACCCCTGTAGGTTGTGTATTTCGCCATCTGGAGACCAGCACTGGGGTGTCCAGAGACCTGGATGTACAACGAAACTTGGGACGCCACAGATAATTTACCTCTTCCCTAGTATTATATATATATATATCATCCATTTCAGTGTCATTTTATAGAGAAATCTATCTCTTTTGATTAATATCAGAAATTTTACAATAAACCTGTTACCATGAAACTTATTCCACAAATACTTGTCGAATACCTGTTATGAATCCGAGTATCAACGTCCTTGAGGCCCAGTCTCTGACCAGACCTCCTGATTGGTGGTCTGGTTAACCAGGCTCTTGATGTTATAGAAGACTGGCAACTTTACCCTAATCACACTCCTCACATATTTTGTGCATCCATCCCAGTCTTACTCAATCCTTCCCCACATATTTTATCTTTCCAACCCAAATTTAGTCACTTGACCACTTTCATTCACCTCATTTGAACGCTATCTAATTTTATTCCTCTTAAGTCCATTACTCTCAACTTGTTTTTGACAGCAGAATGCCACACTTTATTTTATTATACAATATCTCTTTATAAAATATCCTCACTCTGTAAGGCTATATATTATTTGTAGTATATTTTAGATACTGTAGCTTACAGCTATGGCTTGGGTTGATAGCTGCTAACCAAACCTGTATCCTTTGTTTAACCAGTAAATGTTAGTGTAATTCTGAATTACTGTATGACCAACCTCTTGCTCTCTGATCATTCTCTGTGTATCGTCAGACCAACCTCTTGCTCTTGGATCATTCTCTGTGTATCATCAGACCAACCTCTTGCTCTCAGATCATTCTCTGTGTATCGTCAGACCAACCTCTTGCTCTTGGATCATTCTCTGTGTATCATCAGACCAACCTCTTGCTCTCAGATCATTCTCTGTGTATCGTCAGACCAACCTCTTGCTCTCAGATTATTCTCTGTGTATCGTCAGACCAACCTCTTGCTCTCAGATCATTCTCTGTGTGTCGTCAGACCAACCTCTTGCTCTCGGATCATTCTCTGTGTTGTCAGACCAACCTCTTGTTCTCGGATCATTCTCTGTGTCGTCAGACCAACCTCTTGCTCTCGGGTCATTCTCTGTGTCGTCAGACCAACCTCTTGCTCTCAGATCATTCTCTCTCTCTCGTCAGACCAACCTCTTGCTCTCGGATCATTCTCTCTCTGTCGTCAGACTAACCTCTTGCTACTAGATATATTTCTTGCCCTTTGATCAACCTCTTGCCTTCATATCATGTTTCATAATAGAATCCTTCATAATAGGACCAATTGCATTTCCTCTTTTATATTTCCTTTAACTATTGTATTCATATTTACATATATGTTATCATGCAAAAGTTTATATACAGTATGTATGTTTTCGTTATGTACCTGTGCTTTCTTTGATAATTACTTACTTGTTCCTGTACCTGGTACATAATAAAAGCAAATGCAAGTTTATAATTTTCAAACATTAGCTAAAGGTTAAGAAGAAGCATTTCTAACACTACTGTATTCTTATAATTTATATAATAAATCACAATCATTGTCATCTCTTCAAATCACCGAGTGTGCACCAACCAGAATCACACATTATTGTTTTAGAGGTTTTGTTTGCTTTTAATTACTTAAAAATTGTTTAATTTTGTCACCATCTTCCAATTCTGTCGCCAGCTTCCAATTCTGTCGCCAGCTTCCAATTCTCTCGCCAGCTTCCAATTCTCTCGCCAGCTTCCAATTCTCTCGCCAGCTTCCAATTCTCTCGCCAGCTTCCAATTCTCTCACCAGCTTCCAATTCTCTCACCAGCTTCCAACACAGTCACCAGCTGCCAATGTTGACACTTCTTATGAGAGGCTAAAACTGTTGGTGCTGCTTATATTCTATTTCTTCTCCACATACTACATTTTGAAACCTGACGCCATATTTAAAAGAACAAGCAAGCTTAATTTTGTGTTCCCTAAACGTTGAAGTATTTCATGTAGCTTGGTAGAAGTGTTTTTCTGAGCCCCTTTACATAGGAAACAAATTTCAGTAAAAATAACCAATATTTCTGTAGATTATTATGAGTGACACCATAGAGATTTATCAAATAACAATTATATTAACAAGAATTCTGTTTTGGCAGAGGGCAGTTCCCGTGAGTATCTGGCACGTTCCAGCGGGTCCCTGGGATCGGAGGAGGACGACCGCCTGAGCTCAGCCTCGGAGGGGAGCTTCTCGTATCACTTTGCCGACGTAGCAGATGTCAATGCTCTGGCTCGACTTCAAGAGGAAAGTCAGTATGATGCTTGCTTGGTATTGCTGGTGGTTGTATTAAAATGGAAGGTATGCTGGGTGATTGGAAGAGGGTGGTAGACTGGTTGAAGGGAAAGGGGACAGTAGACAGGGTGAAGAGAAAGGGAACAGTACTGTAGCTGGTTAGAGGGAAAGGGACAGTTGACTACTTGGTGGGAAGGGGAGAGTGGACTGATTGGTGGGAAAAGGACAATAGACTAACTGGTGACAAAACAACATTAAACTCGTCGGTGGGAACATATGACAGCACCAGTTTTAAATTACTAATATCATTCAAAGCCAGAACCTAATTTTTTAATTGACTCATGATCTCAACAATATAGGGTTAAATACTTTAAGAACAAAGTCATAAAGTAGTCATACTTATAAAAATTTAAATTTTTCATAAAGAAATATTATTACTATAACACATCAGTGAGTGTATAACATTTGCATGTAATTTGGATGTAATATCAATGAATGTCATTAAATCCTTCCCAGGGTCAGGTCAGTCAATTTCTTCAAACATTTGCTTCGTTAATATAGACAATTATTTGGTGTTGTAGTATTCCTGCTCTCTCATGGTTTGAGGCTCTGGCAGTTTTCTTGAGACAACAGTATAGTCTACCCTTGCCATGTGCCAGTTTTATTCGCTGCTTTGGTTATTAGTTGGTAGCAAAATAACCAAAATACAGTGACTGATCAGGGCAGTCGGAGAGCACTTACTTGTCCACTTATCGAATCTACACCTCTTACCTTCATTATGGTACCTTATTCAGCATTTGCTTAAAATCTTTTACAAATTCTAAAATGCTATGAGATCATCTTCAGTGGAAGAGTATTATTGTTGTGCAAGACTTCACACCATTTTGGTGCTTGTAGATCATCTGATAAAGGCAGAATAAGCTACTATGAACTCTGTAAGATGTACAGATCCCATAAATTGACAAGTAGGTGCTTCATAAATCTTGCCTGTAATTAACCCTTCAACTGCTCATCGCATCCAGGGATGTATTAAGGTGGCCCATTTTATTCAGAAGTCCTTCTGCATCTAGGGAAACGTCATATTGGAAAACAATCCAGAGCTCCATTGTCTTCTTCCAGAGCTTTAGTAAAAAGATGTGAACCATGTCTGGCACATCACCATCCAGCAACTAAACATGCAGGATGGCCATGCTAGAAACTGTTGGTGCTATGTAAAATTACAAGGACTTTGATGGACTTAGAAGATCTTTATGATGAAGAGGAATATATAACAAGTAGTGAACATGATTATTATCCCTCAGAATGTGCAATATGCTGCTCTGATAGCAAGGGAAGGATATTTTTTACAACAATATCCAATTCTGCTGAAAACATAGTTACAACATAAGAGACTATGAACAAAAGAATATTGGCAACTGGAGAAAGCTTACTGGCCCAAGTGAGGCAGCTCTTTTTTTTTTTAATTTTTCATATTCACATAGCAATACAGCAAACTGTAGAAGCCCTATTGTCTAATATAATGTAGCTCCTATTTCTGGGGAGGAGCCCATTGTGACTCCCTGAAGCCATATACCGAGAAGGACTTCGTCTACCAGGTTGCATCAGCTGTGGAGTTCTTAGGCCCAATGGGGACCAGAGCCAGAACTTGGCCTCCCCTCACAGAGGTGAAGGAAGCAGTGACATTTCACCACCTCACCAGGCAAGGCATGCTGAAAGTTAACAAGTCAAAGCAAATCACTGCTAGGTTCAAGCAGTGGTTTGCTTCCAAACCAAAGCCTCACAACCAGCCTAATGAATGCCCTCCAACTATATAAACAAATAATCAAATCTCTTGAAACTATCATGAACGTGTTTGTCCCTTCTTTCCCACTCATATGAGGGGAAAGGGGCTCTCCCCCTTCAAGAGTCTGGGCTGTCAGTTCTTACGCTGATGTGGTTGAGGTCACTTGACTGTTGTTGTGGTTCCTGGGTCGCCTTTCTGCCATGTGGGCATTGCTGTTCAGCCAAGTGATTTTGGGTCTTTTCAACCTACTGTGTAGGGTGAACCTGGCATACAGTGCTTGAACCTGCATGTGCTCAGGGTTTCCTTCTCTGTGTGCACCCTAGTGCTGCACTTGCATTGCCAAGGTTGTCTTCTCTGTAGTTTTCGGGGGTCGCTTCCTTAGTAGCCTTTCTTGTATGTGGTGATCCTCGCCCAGGGCGAGTTGGGTCTGGTAATGCCCGTCTTAACCCAGGTTGGAAGTGACTTTATCTGGTGGGACACACTGGTGGTTCATGGGCTTCCTATCAGCATACAGAGGTTGGCCTTCATAGCTGTGTAACCCAGGTTCTCAACTTAATTTTAGGTGCAGTGTAACATTCCCAGTGCCTGGGTGTCTGATTGGCTTACCCTTCTGGCCTGGGTAATTCCCTGCAGGTTCGGTGATCCTATGGATATCACCTCCCTAACCTGCTCTCGCTTTGTGCGATTTTGATGGTTACTCATCGTCAATGCCATGAGACGACGATCACTTGTTTTGCCTCCGTCATGCCGTCTGTTGGGTCAGCGACATCTTTGATCTCGAGTTCTGTCGGGTTTGCTCTTCCCAAGTAGCTTTTCGTTCTGTTCCTCCTGATGAGGTTAGGATGTATCAGACGTCTTCTACTTTGAGTTTGCGTTCCTCGTTTACAGCAGTTGGATGCCCCGGAGCTGCCCCGACTGGTGTTTAGTTTACTACATGAAATTTTTTTGGGGGTAAAACAGAAATTCCCATGAACTATTTTTAGATAGTGAAAATAAAAGAAAACATTTGTCCTTGTTATACGATAGACTTAATAGCCTAACTAATTCAATATGGTTAGGCTAAATAGTCAATTCAGTAATACAGTATTGTACATGTACTAGACTGAAAATCTTTCCAGAGCAAAAATATAATTATAAATACAAAAAACTATTCATAAACTGCTTTAATGTTTAGAATTTAGAATGAAGGTGAAAAAGGAACGTGATCTGTCAGTCATTGTACCTACAAGTCCCCAATTACTACTGTACTGTGGTCACGTGGCTTAGGGGTGAAGGGGGTCAAAGAAGCATTACCCAAGGTTTTGATACCGAGTTTCTGTCATCTGTGTGGCAAACGTGTTAATCACCATCACAGGGTACCTTAATTGTTTAGTGAAGGTCTAGTTCATTCAGCACAGTGCAACACCTTTTGTTGTTGGTGAATTCATTGAGAATTTACATATGCCTGAAAATAATACGTGAATCATTAAGGTTTCTGTTTGTCCTCTAAAACAATCATGATTGGCAATTAACCAGACTAGATAAGTGACATATAAAAAAACCGTCACATACAGTAATCAAATTTAAAGTTGTAAGCAGGTTAGTACTGAGTGGCTTGTGTTCAAGGCAAGTTACATAATAAAAATAGAAAATATATAATTTGTTATTTATAAATTACTTTGTTTTATAATTCACTTAGTTTACTGTAGCTGTATCATGTAAACATGTCACCTACATAATCCATTTAAGTATAAGAGATTATGTAGGTGACATATTTGCTTGATACAGTGATTGGAGATGGCATAGGAAAGAGGCTTTAAGTTGCACTATGCTTTTGTTGAAATGAGCAGTCACTCTTTGCAAAATATTCATACTGTATTAAAATGAGACTTGAATTCTAATTTTGTTTTGGTAATACTCACTAACATAAAATATGTTGCTCGATTTAACACTTAAACATTAGTCGTTTACACCCAACGTTCCTTATAGGGAACCGGTCAACATCATTTGTGATATTTGCTAAATGACGAATTGGGGACCCAGAAAAAATTATTAAATGAAGAGAAGCTTACGCACTCTCGAGTGACTCGCATGACATAATTAATTCTCAATTGCTATGTCATAAGTGCCTTTTGTAATGTTAATATTGAGTTGTTCTAGTTAAACTGTGAGGAAAGTGTGGTTGTTATCTCATAGTTGAGTAAGAGATGAAGACTTATGGTATATTTGAGAGATGCACGTTTAGGACAGATGCGGTTTGGTGTGTTGGCACCAGAATGTCGGTATCGCCAGGAGGCCTGGTCATGGACCGGGCTGCGGGGACGCTAAGCCCCGAAACCATCTTAAGGCAACCATCACTAGGGGGCAAAGTAGCCTGGTGCCGTGTGACAGTGACCCAGTCTGTAAAAAGCATACCACAAACATAATGTCGCTTTAAGTCTGTGATTGGCAGACTTATTCTTGCCATTGTTATAGCCCTGATTCTTAGGAATTCAAGCAGAAGACAAAGCAAGAAATTACTGGTTGCAATCTTTACCTCCAAATTATGGAGTCTACAGAGCTTCAACATTGGCCAGTAAACAGTTGCCACCATTGTGGTCATCTTGGAAGGTCCTCCTGAAGCTGTGATCCTCTACTTCAGGCATGTTGCGTGATCCAGCTCCTCATCCATTCCATCCTCCACTTTACTCCACCCACCTCACTCCACCTGAGTACTTGAAGAAGGCCACACATCTCCGTCTTCACGTGTACCTGATACATACGTGCAAACCTCTCACTCTTCATCGTCTTAGAAGTGCAGAAATCATTAAGTGTTCTCTCATGTAGGTTTATGATATAATTTGCATGTTAAAGTGTGTAGTATTCAGTGGGTCTGTCTGTCTGCTCTAAAATGTGTGCTTGTGCAAAAGTGAAAACTATTTTCTGCCCCCAGAATCCAAGGGCTAACTTGCCTCTTGTGCTGCTCATTGACCAAAATGTGCTGTGTGTGTGTGTGGTTTAGAGAACAGCAACTAGTAGCACTGTTATTATGGCTATGGTACCATTATTGATTAAGATGTTGTATGTTGTTGTGTTATATGTAATGTGTTGTGTTGTCTGTGGTAAAGTGAGACTGAACCAGTTATGCAGAGATGTGGTAGACTTACTTTTTTTACATCCACACATGAGTAATGTCATTCTGTAACTTTAACGTATAATAAAGTAGTTTAATAAATTAAATGCATTTGGCTGGTGTTTTAATGAACCTGTAATACACTGGATTATGACCCCTTCATCATCTTTTGTCTGATAAATTCAAATGTATTGTTATTGAATCTTACAAGTTCATTATTACATCACACTGTGCATGATGGAGATCACTGATGATTGTTACATTGCCTGATCCCATACTGCAGGGGTTATCAACCTGGGGATATTTATCCCTGGTACACTCTAGTTCCGAGGTGTCTACAATATGTACAGTACAATATATGTTCCAGCGTTCCTCTGTTGACTAGAGCGATCTTCGAACACATATATATATACACACACACTAAGATAAGCTTTGAACATATATTCACTAGAGCAACCTTGAAACAAACATATTCACCAAAGCTACCAGGGGTATGTACACCCTAAGTTGAGAACCCTTGCTTTAGTCATGATAACAGACCTGTGTCCTGCTAGATCTGCTTTAGTCAGTGATATCTAATGTTCTGATAAATCAAGAGGCAAAGGACAATATCATATGATTTTATGATATGACATTCAACATCATAAGATTTAATTTAAAAAGCAGAGATGTGCTGTCAGCTCCTTTGGTCGGCGTCGTGTAATGTTTCATATAATAATTTAATTGCTAACTGAAGTTGCAAAATCATGATATATCAAAGAGACAATTCTGGAGCAGTATGGTGTGACCAAACTCTGATATTCATTTCATTATTGGTGTCACTAAGATGGTGTCTTTTAATTGCAAAACTGCCCATAATTGAGGAACAGAAAATGGGGTTAGGTAGTTTAAGGAAGAGTGGCAGGAAGACTATCAGTATATAAACTGCATAGAACTACTGTAAGGGTGGATGTGCACAGGGCATACTGCAAGTTTTGTAGGAAGCCTTGTATTGATTACATGAGCAGATATGATGCCGAAGGTTGCAGGGCAGGGTCAACCATTTGAACCTACAGGTGGCAGTGAGGGTGGGCAGCCACCCATGGGTCCTTGTGTCTGAGTGGATAGTACACATGGGTCATAGTTTAGAGGGCCTGGGTTTGATTCCTGGCCGAGGCTATCATCCGAGGCATCATCCTGGGTATGTTCTCTGTGATAGAGAAATATACGTAGTAGTAGATATGGTGGAGAAAATTAGGTCGGAAGTTGGTACATTAGACAGCTGATGGATAGAAAGATGGGGTCCAAGAGCTAATGGCTGGATCCTGCAGACACAAATAGGAAATACAGGACCTGTAGGTGACAGTGAAGGGTCAAGCACAGGACCTGCAGGTGGGCAGTGATGGATCAAGCACAGGACCTGCAGGTGGGCAGTGAAGGATCAAGCACAGGACCTGCAGGTGGGCAGTGAAGGATCAAGCACAGGACCTGCAGGTGGGCAGTGAAGGATCAAGCACAGGACCTGCAGGTGGGCAGTGAAGGATCAAGCACAGGACCTGAAGGTGGCAGTGAAGGATCAAGCACAGGACCTGAAGGTGGCAGTGAAGGATCAAACAGAGGACCTGCAGGTGGCAGTGAAGGATCAAGCAACAAACTTGCAGGTGGCAGTGAAGGACCAAGCACAGGACCTGAAGGTGGCAGTGAAGGATCAAGCAACAAACTTGCAGGTGGCAGTGAAGGACCAAGCAGAGGACCTGAAGATGGCAGTGAAGGATCAAGCAGAGGACCTGCAGGTGGGCAGTGAAGGATTAAGCACAGGACCTGCAGGTGGGCAGTGAAGGATCAAGCACAGGACCTGCAGGTGGGCAGTGAAGGATCAAGCACAGGACCTGCAGGTGGGCAGTGAAGGATCAAGCACAGGACCTGCAGGTGGCAGTGAAGGATCAAGCACAGAACCTACAGGTGGCAGTGAAGGATCAAACACAGGACCTGCAGGTGGCAGTGAAGGATCAAGCACAGAACCTACAGGAGGCAGTGAAAGTGCTTTTGAGGCGGTGATTTGGGTTTGGAAGTTAGATATGTTGCTATTCATTTAACTTGTGCAAAGATGATTCAGACTTTTTTATTTTTTTTCCCTAATTTCTTGACTGTGAAATAGTCAAATGTTTAATCTATGTTTGTGGCAAAAAATGCTAGCCATCTGTGTTTTTGCTGTGGCCAACCGTACTATTTTTCTGATGAGCTGTACTTTTTCTATAGTTAACTGGCCCTTTGTGGGGCCTATTTTATATTTAGAAATGTTAAAAGGGAGGCATGTGAAAGGTTATAATATACAATATGAGAGGAATGTTGTTAAATTACAATACGATAAAAAGTACATGGAGAGAGCAACGCATGTGTAAGACAGAGTGGTGTATCAAACCAATAGTTTTATATCATTGTTAAAGTAAATGAAGGTTGTTCAGTGGTTCTGGGTTATTCAAGATGTTTGAAGGTGTGTAGTGCAGAGGTTAGCACACCCACAAGCATGAGACTAGGTTTAAAGCTTTGGCAGGGTGTGGAATGATTGCATTCTGTTCCTTCACTTTATTAGCCTGTCTACCCAGTTGTAATAAAGACCAGAAAGTAAAATGATTGGCAGAATGTATTCTGGGAAAGACAAGGCACTCGATAACCAAACTGGTGGTAGTACCTGGCCAGAAAATTTAAGAAAGCAATAGTAGAGATCTGAGGCAGGGGAAATAGAGAAGGGTGTGAATGTAACAGATAATGAGAGAAAATGGAGCATTTCAGACATTAGTGTACATGTTTAGTGTCCCCAAGTCATTTAGAGACGCCGTAATTAAATTAAAATTGGTGGAGAGAGGATATTTATCGTACATCAATGTAGGTTCTCACTGAATTTCTTTCCTGGAGTAAGGGAAGGGAAAAGTGTTTGTTTGGAAGAACAAACTAAAGTGAAGGGCTGCATGAAGGGGAAACTTGTTTCAGGTGTAATACCTGTGTGTTAAGTGCTGGGATGGTTTCAGGGATGGATACTCTGCAGCTAGAGCAGTTTGGGTAATAACAATTTAACTGAAACCTGTGAGTTACTCTGTGCAGTATCAATGGAGAATCTGATAATGTTAAATTTTAGGGAACTAGGTAGGTATGGAAA
Organism: Procambarus clarkii; assembly: GCF_040958095.1. NCBI lineage: Eukaryota > Metazoa > Arthropoda > Malacostraca > Decapoda > Cambaridae > Procambarus > Procambarus clarkii. The sequence goes on along the minus strand of NC_091180.1, from coordinate 14,672,843 downwards.
GATGTGCAGGGCTTAAATCTAACGCTCATATAATTGCTGCTGGTGTGGTGCAGCAGATGATGTGTATGTTCCCCGGTGCAGCGGATGATGTGTTTGTCCCTCGGTGCAGCGGATGATGTGTATGTCCCTCGGTGGAGTGTATGATGTGCGTGTCCCTTGGTGCCGTGAATGATGTGTGTGTCGCTCGGTGCAGCGGATGATGTGTATGTCCCTCGGTGGAGTGTATGATGTGTGTGTCGCTCAGTGCCGTGAATGATGTGTGTGTCGCTCTGTGCAGCAGATGATGTGTGTGTGTGTGTGTGTGTGTGTCGCTTGGTGCCGTGGATGATGTGTGTGTCGCTCGGTGCAGCAGATGATGTGTGTGTCACTCGGTGGAGTGTATGTGTGTGTCGCTCAGTGCCGTGAATGATGTGTGTGTCGCTCGGTGCAGCAGATGATGTGTGTGTGTGTGTCGCTTGGTGCCGTGGATGATGTGTGTGTGTGTCGCTCGGTGCCATGTATGATGTGTGTCGCTCGGTGCCATGTATGATGTGTATGTGTCACTCGGTGCCATGTATGATGTGTGTGTCGCTCGGTGCCATGTATGATGTGTGTGTGTCACTCGGTGCCATGTATGATGTGTGTGTGTCACTCGGTGCCATGTATGATGATGTGCACATCGCTGGGTCCAGTGGATGATGCGCACATCGCTGGGTGCAGTGGATGATGCGCACATCGCTGGGTGCAGTGGATGATGTGCACATCGCTGGGTGCAGTGAATGATGTGCACATCGCTGGGTGCAGTGAATGATGTGCACATCGCTGGGTGCTGTGGATGATGTGCACATCGCTGAATGCAGTGGATTATGTGCACATCACTTTACCTCAAATACTCCATACAAAAATCTCTTATTATTGTTAATACCTGTAATGAGATAATAATATAATACAAACAAGTTATGTTCTGAGAATGTGTTCATAAAGCCGTGGTTCGGGATGCAAAGAGAGATTTTCTATAGGCTGAATGCTATTAATTGGAGATGCGTTCCTTGCCCACCAAAAATCCTTACAAAACAAATATATTTGGGACATCCAAAAATCAGCAAGTTATTTACCTTGAGTGATGGAGTTGTCCTACTTGTCAAAGTTGGCCATTTTTCAGAGTGAAGAGATCTAGTTGATGGAGGAGATGGTGGAAATTGGTGATGCATGGGTGATGGAAGATGGCAATGTGGCATCTGTGGAGGATGGCAATGTAGCATTGGTGGAGGGTGGCAATGTAGCGTCTGTGGAGGGTGGCAATGTAGCGTTGGTGGAGGGTGGCAATGTAGCGTCTGTGGAGGGTGGCAATGTAGCGTCTGTGGAGGGTGGCAATGTAGCGTCTGTGGAGGGTGGCAATGTAGCGTTGGTGGAGGGTGGCAATGTAGCGTCTGTGGAGGGTGGCAATGTAGCGTTGGTGGAGGGTGGCAATGTAGCGTCTGTGGAGGGTGGCAATGTAGCGTCTGTGGAGGGTGGCAATGTAGCGTCTGTGGAGGGTGGTAATGTAGCGTTGGTGGAGGGTGGCAATGTAGCGTCTGTGGAGGGTGGCAATGTAGCGTCTGTGGAGGGTGGCAATGTAGCGTCTGTGGAGGGTGGCAATGTAGCGTCTGTGGAGGGTGGCAATGTAGCGTTGGTGGAGGGTGGCAATGTAGCGTTGGTGGAGGGTGGCAATGTAGCGTCTGTGGAGGGTGGCAATGTAGCGTCTGTGGAGGGTGGCAATGTAGCATCTGTGGAGGGTGGCAATGTAGCGTCTGTGGAGGGTGGTAATGTAGCGTCTGTGGAGGGTGGCAATGTAGCGTTGATGGAGGGTGGCAATGTAGCGTCTGTGGAGGGTGGCAATGTAGCGTCTGTGGAGGGTGGCAATGTAGCGTCTGTGGAGGGTGGCAATGTAGCGTCTGTGGAGGGTGGCAATGTAGCGTTGGTGGAGGGTGGCAATGTAGCGTCTGTGGAGGGTGGCAATGTAGCGTCTGTGGAGGGTGGCAATGTAGCGTTGGTGGAGGGTGGCAATGTAGCGTCTGTGGAGGGTGGCAATGTAGCGTTGGTGGAGGGTGGCAATGTAGCGTCTGTGGAGGGTGGCAATGTAGCGTTGGTGGAGGGTGGCAATGTAGCGTCTGTGGAGGGTGGCAATGTAGCGTTGGTGGAGGGTGGCAATGTAGCGTGGCAATGTAGCGTCTGTGGAGGGTGGTAATGTAGCGTCTGTGGAGGGTGGCAATGTAGCGTCTGTGGAGGGTGGTAATGTAGCGTCTGTGGAGGGTGGTAATGTAGCGTCTGTGGAGGGTGGCAATGTAGCGTCTGTGGAGGGTGGCAATGTAGCGTCTGTGGAGGGTGGCAATGTAGCGTCTGTGGAGGGTGGCAATGTAGCGTCTGTGGAGGGTGGCAATGTAGCGTCTGTGGAGGGTGGCAATGTAGCGTCTGTGGAGGGTGGCAATGTAGCGTCTGTGGAGGGTGGCAATGTAGCGTCTGTGGAGGGTGGCAATGTAGCGTCTGTGGAGGGTGGCAATGTAGCGTCTGTGGAGGGTGGCAATGTAGCGTTGGTGGAGGGTGGCAATGTAGCGTCTGTGGAGGGTGGTAATGTAGCGTCTGTGGAGGGTGGCAATGTGTCAGTGGCTATATTTGATGTAGGAGATGATGGGTTTGTGGTAAGCACCTGTGGGGTCACCATCAGTGTCACTAGCTGCTGTGAAAGTAGATGGTTTAGAGTCGGACTTTTCTTAACGATAGTTGAGGCAATTGATTGCGACTTTTTGACAGGCAATTGCTGGGTTGGAAATTTTGTTGGGAAATATTTTCTCAAAGTAATTTGCACAGCTATCTTCTTCTTTTCTAGATAAATTTGCTTGTAGGGTGCAAGACCATTAAATATAATTTTTGAGGCATTTTGATATCTCACCATCGCCTTCTTGCTATTTCAAAATTGCCAAGGTATTATCTACCAGCTTAAATACCTCTGGTAGTCTCTTGGCTAACTTCTCTAAGGTAATGGGTTGCTTTTTCCTTGGCACTAGTGCATTATCAACATACTTTATCTTCTTATCAGTCGTTGTTATAATGGGGGTGGGGGGAAATAGCTCTATCTTGTCCATTATTCCAACCCCCCAGTTAACTAACGAGGCCGGGGGAAACAGCTCTCTCTAGTCCGTTATCCCGTCCCCAGTTAGCTAACTATTCTAGAGCACCTCCAGAGTTCCTAGAGCAGCCTCTCTCGTTCAACACCTTGTAACCTAGGTATTCGACTACCTAGGTGCGGCGACTACAAGGCGCCGTAACTTGATCAGCTACCCGAAACTCTAGAGAGAACTCTAGAATACATTTCACTGCCACAAACGTATAAGAGAAAATGAAAGGAAAGAAATGAATAGTGAAGTAATTAGTGAGGGTTTGGGGTGAGAGAGGTAGAGAGGTGGGAGGAGCGAGGAGGGTCATTAGTTGAAAGTGAGAGTCTGGAGAGGGGTGGAGGGAGAGGTGTAGATAGGTAGAAGTAGAAGAGTAGATAGAAGTAGAAGAGTAGATAGTAGAAGAAGAAATGCTGCCACCATCCATTCAAGACCATCACATACAAGACAAGGAATGGAACTTGTCTGTATCACAAAATTCTCAAAAGATGTTATCAAGGTCATTATTAGTCTGTTCCATCTGTATCATGTACTCATTAAAATCATGAACCAATAATCACAGAGGCTTTCTCATCTCAACTCAAAAACTCTAGGGAACAAAGTTAAAGACCATTTAAATAATAAATTCAATTATATTTCACATAACTATCATAATTTAAGCAATTCAAATGTTCCAGTTTAATATGCAAAGTGAGTCATCATCCAAGAATTTGAGAACCCTACAACTTGACTGCCCCTGATCATCACACAACATATGTAAACACGACCAAGTCACCTTAATGCTCAACTCACCAAGTGTCTGCCTATAGCTGGATTGAGAGGGGGGGGGGGCCTGTAGTTGACAGACTGTCCCGCCCTGCCGGCCGACAGCCTCCCTGCTAGGCCGTCTTCTCTCCTCTGCTGGCTGCTGTTCTTCTCCGTCTTGTTAAATCTCTCGAATCAATAGCTCTCCGAGTATATATTGGGGAACCTAGTAACTAACTCCGCCCACAAGTAGATAGCCTCAGGCACTCTACCAAGCCACTCCTTAAACGTCGGCATGTTTGAAGGCTAACAGGCTACAATTATAAGATTAGCGGAAGCAAGGTGAAATTCTCATGGCTGACCTCAGGTCACTTGGTGGTCATTAACTCTTAGAGGTGTGAGATTCAGGCCGCCAGAATGGCGCCTGTCAAATCCTTGTCTATGACTCGTGTATCTCTATGTATTTTAAATACAACTAAATCAAACACCTTTACAGTGTTACATTGTTAATGGTATTTTCCTCGATAAAGTCCAAAGATAGCACACCACTGGCTAGTCTGGGCACGAGTAAATGTTGACTGAGCATTGGTCTTCATGGATATGTGTCACATCGTACACAAGGCAGTTCACCAACATATTATAAAACCTACCAAATTTAACTCGACCAAACCTAATCTTACCCAAACAAAACTAATCTAACCAAAATGGGCCTAACACAGCATAATCTAAGCTAATGCATCCTAACCAAATGATATAAACAGTTTTGGCAATCGTAAAATGAGCTGTCGAAAAGTCTTGTGTGGGATTTGACAACACCCAACCACCTTTTTGTACAAATACAATACTCCTCCATGTGGCTGCTGCACAGACGTTTTAGTGCTCTGCCGCGAAATTCAAAGGGACAATCTGGCAAGTTTGTGGAATGATTTTATGCGTGAAAAGGGTACAGGGGACCCCTGAGAGAATGTTCATATGGACAAATGTTCATAAAGCGGAGACTGCATGTGTACTGTATGTACATTTGTGTGTGTGTACTGTATATGTCTATGTAATATGTATGTATGTATTCATATATATATATTTTTTTTATAACAGGATAGCTAGAAAGAGAAGGATTTACTCTTACTAGACATATAACAAGAAGTTAAGTTTTGGCTGGTTTTTGATCCACTGTGAGAAAGCTGAAAAGGTGTTGTCTTAGCCAAAAGGTTAAATGTCATACTAAGTATTCACTAAAATTTAAGAAATGTGATACATATTTCAATACAAATTAATAAGGAATCCTATAAATTAATTCCAGTTTTCCACCAATACATAACATTAGGTCACCACTTTTTTTTGGTTCTAATGTAATTCATTCACATTTACCGGTATATTCGAAACTTAAAATATATTCGTTTAACAATAAAAAATAAACTGAGAGTTGCCACAGCTCGACTAGAATATTTTAAAATGATAATGTAAATATTATAAATTAATATCTCCGTTAATATATATTTAACATATACTGTAATTATTTAAAGTAAAATATGTAATCTACTGGTACAATGCCTGTAACAAGTAATTCATATTCCTTTTTCTTGCTACATTCTTAGCATGTGATGTTAATTATATATTTTTTAAATCCATAAAAATAAATAAATATATATATATATATATATATATATATATATATATATATATATATATATATATATATATATATATATATATATATATATATATATATATATATATATATATATATATAATATACACACACACACATATATACAGTATATATAAAATAAAACAAAACATACACCCATACACACTCTGTACATACATTTATATACAGTATACATTATATATATATATATATATATATATATATATATATATATATATATATATATATATGTCGTACCTAGTAGCCAGAACTCACTTCTCAGCCTACTATTCAAGGCCCGATTTGCCTAATAAGCCAAGTTTTCCTGAATTAATATATTTACTATAATTTTTTTCTTATGAAATGATAAAGCAACCCTTTTCTCTATGTATGAGGTCAATTTTTTTTTATTGGAGTTAAAATTAATGTAGATATATGACCGAACCTAACCAACCCTACCTAACCTAACCTAACCTATATTTATAGGTAAGGTTAGGTTAGGTAGCCAAAAAAAGCTAGGTTAGGTTAGGTTAGGTAGGTTAGGTAGACGAAAAAACATTAATTCATGAAAACTAGGCTTATTAGGCAAATCGGGCCTTGAATAGTAGGCTGAGAAGTGCGTTCTGGCTATTAGGTACGACATATATATATATATATATATATATATATATATATATATATATATATATATATATATATATATATATATATACACACACACACACACACACACACACACACACACACACACACACACACACACACACACACACACACACACACACACACACACACACACACACACACACACATATCCCTGGATGGATTATGACTGCTGTATTGAGCATTTTAATAACAAGAAGCTTAATTTCTGAAAAGACTCATTATTTACTCTATAACCTCCTCCTGTTGAGTAACTGTTTCATAATAGACAACTGTACTGCATTAATGTCCTCTTCTCAAACTGGTAAACGGTAATGAAAAGCTTCAAAATCTGTTTTTGATGTTCAGTGTCGGCTCTTGTCTTCGGCCATCGATTATTTACCGTTGATATTAAGCCACTTTCTTTAGGCGAGAGATTTTGCATGGATTACCAGTTAATGTTGAAGTGTTTTCTTTTTTAGGTATGGTGAGTAAATAAGTTGAGTCTTGAGAGTGTATGTCATTGAGGGACTTGCTTATATGTCAAGTACCTCATTGAGGTACGTCATTGAGGTACTTGAGGTACGTCGTATGTCATTGAGGTACATTGATTATCAAGATTCAAATCTGCTGAATTTTGAAAGATCAAGATAACAAAGAGTAATTTGACTAAGGTTACACACAGACATCACAATAGTGTGATATATCAAATGAACAAATCCACAAGGGACATGATGAGGGTTTGAACATACGCCTGGGATGATCCCAGACGTGGCTTAATCAACTGTGCCACCATGTCGTGGCATAGTCAACTAAGGTGCGTCTGGTATCATCCCGGACGTAGGTTCAAACCCTCATCGCGGCCTTTGTAGATTTGTTCATTTGACTAAGGTTGTTTGTAATATTGTTGCAGTTACCTAAGTCTTGATAAATGTTGATAGCTCATTTGCCTTTGATTTACTTGCCATAGACATTAGATATTAATCACGAAATGACTCCAGGTTCGGTAACCATGTTCCAGTCGCCTAAATCTTGAGACGTCTATATATATATTCTTAAGCCTCCTATTATGCTTTCCACTTTATTTACATTAACTTGAGGATTTCAGACTTGCTCCAGGTTTCATGAAGGTCTTCTGCATTTTGTCACTCATGTTATTGCTTGACTGGAACTTTGATACATTCTTGCCTGTTATCCCATTCTTTTAATATCTTACTATCCAATAGTAACCCAGTACAATGCAATGGTATATGCAGTAATGACAAATTATATAGAGAGCTTACCAGAGGAAAAGAGATTTATAATTATTAGAAATGAGACTTAGAAGGTGATTAGAGCTGAAGTTTTGACGGTTTTATTTCATGACAGGTTCATATGGTTACACAGTATACTGACACAAGTAAATTATGGGTTCCATATTTCCCACGTCATTGTGTAGCATGATGGAATTGACGTTTTTTTTATTGTAATCGGTGGACAAATTAGTCAATTTATTTCCTTTTTCCTTAAGTTATCAAAATATTTCATTTCACATGGGGTAGCACAATTTATTATTTATTCTGCCTGTCTTTTGGAGCAACTTATGAAAATGGATTCAAGACTGGAATTAGTACTTCTGGACTGAAGTCTGAGAGGTTTAATGTCAAAATGGATATTGGTTAAATGTTTATTTTTGATTAGCATAAGTATTTGCTTAGATCTTTTTATTTGTTAATTCAAGTGCTGTAACTACAAAAAAAATGACTTTTTTATTTTTAAATTAACAATTGTATTAATTTCCTTCAATACTAACATATGTACTCTATACCTGATAACTGATCATTTTAAAGTTGCTGTAGCAAGTGATAATTTTTTAGTTCAGGTCCCAAGGCATTCAGGGAATGTTTGATGTATTCGTTTAGCTAATCTTATTTCAGGGATGTTTTGACATTACTGCAATAACCCTGCACTTACAAGCCTCCTTTGTTACCCCCCTGTAGTGCACTGACCTTTCTTTATTTCTCTTTCTGTCTCCAACTGTTAACTGAAGAGGGGTTCAAATTGCAGGTTTAAAGCTTCCTGACCCAAGACGGAGTTCAAGATTTCCAGGTATGTGGCTTGTGACTTGCTTACGCTTAATGTTTATTGGCACGTTTACCAACCAGGCTCAAATGTGTATTAGTTCATTGAAAAATATTTGTGGCTCTAGCATCATACTTGAGGCTGCATGTAATATTCCTTTTATATGACGTGTTCCCTTTGATGTCGATTGCACCAAGATTCATCCTGATGTAATCACCTTTGAGCCTTGTTTCTGCATGAATGTTGCATGCTATGGGGTATGAACAATCTCTGCAGTGCATGTTGAACACGCATGCTGTTAGTGGTGTGCCTTCCGTATCTAATTCTCAAGTGTAAGAAGGCACAAAGTAATATGTAATAATTATATAAATTACCCTTTATATAATAGAAAGTTCACTTGTGTAATTCTTAATTCATTATTAATTTGTGACTTGTTAAACAGTAATGTATAATTACACTCATACTGCCTATGGTATCCCTCTAGTTTCCAAGTAAGGTCTTTTAAATAACCACAAGATGTTTATAATTTTGACATAGTGGAATGATCTCTACAAAATGATGCTCTTTCAGCATTTTCTTGATTTTAGAAATCAAGTCAGTGTTGCACATTATCCGTAGCTCTTGTAAGGAGCAAAATTGAAAGACTCTACTCAATTTATTAATTTAATTTATTTGTGTGTTGAAATCCAAGTAAATTACTGGCAGGACTCGAGCTAGAGACTGGGAGAGTCCCGAGATGCAGTAGGACAGTTGGCTGTGATCCTGTTTGTGGCACAGTGGCTTCCATGTGGACTTGGCACATACAACAAAAGTGGGAATGTAAGAGAAGTCAATATCCAATCTCATATATGGGGTCCAAAAATTATTTTCTTCCATGTCATTTTTCTCTTCTATGACATAAAGATCATGGTTGATGTGATCACTACAGTTGAGTCACGGCAAGTGGGTGTCCAGCATCAGTGTCATAGAGACCCTTTTTGAAACATCCAAGTAGGCTCATAATGATGCTAGGGAGGTACTGACAAACATTCAGTCCAGCCTGGAAGGACTACCAGGAGTTTCATAGGTGAAAACTCTGCTCCTCTTTGGCTTTACAAGTGAGTGTAAGGCATGCTCTCCCTAACTACCAATCAGTCCACCAGACCACTACATCACAAGCGCCACTAGATGGCAGCACCAACACAACATCAGGGTTGTTGACACACTTCTCTTTAATCTGGCCGAGTTCCATGACAATTCTGGCAGATAGAAACCAGTGTATAGTTAAGTGAATTTGTTCGTCGTTTGAAATTATTTCTTTTGTGAAGTGGACTCATGATTGTATAAAAATACTTTACGTATGAGGTATAAAAGTCATTTGTCTCTTCTGTAGAGACACAAATGCAGGTCGGCGTTCAATCCCCAACTGTTCAAGTGGCTGGACACCATTCCTTTTTCCTGTCCTTTCCAAAATCCTTATCCTGATTCCTTCCAAGTGCCATATAGTCGTAAAGGTTTGGCGCTTTCTCCCGATAGTCCCCCCCCCCATTCTCCCTGTAATTTTAGTTTAGATTTACCGTAATTGTGTACAGCAATTCATTACCAGTTCATTAACAGTTCCTTTAACTTCTGTTCCAGGTTTGAGATTGTGCACATTATTGTTAAAGGGTGTTAGGTTGCTACTTAAACTGCGTGTAGGTGCGGTCCATTCTATTTTCTCACTAGAATGGTGTAGTTGTTTGTTGCTATATTATGTTTGTTTCCCATAGTCATGTGCACCTTTCACCCTTGTTGTTTGATATGCAGGCTTTGGTTTGATATAGCCAAGAATTTTGTTCTTGGCATCCAATCCTGTGTTTCATTGTATTCCAGGAAGGAGGATCTGGTGACCTGTTAAGTAAAGGTTGGCCTTACTTTATGTTCCAGTGCTTGGTAATGTGACAAAGCACCTTGAAGACATAATTCACTGCCTGGAAAGTGTGACATGTACAGTATAAGAACTTCCAAGACTTAAGGCCAGATTCACGAAGCATTTATGCAAGCACTTATGAACCTGTACATTTTTTCTCAATCTTTGGTGGCATTGTTTACAATTATTAAACAGTTAATGAGCTCCGAAGCACCAGGAGGCTGTTTATAACAATAACAACAGTTGATTGGGAAGTTTTCATGATTGTAAACTGTTTAATTCCTTGTTTGTTCCTGGTAAACAAAGCCAGGAAAGATATACACATTTGTAAGTACTACTTGTGTAACTGCTTCGTGAATCTGGCACCTTGTTTAGATACAAGGATATATCTAAACAACATACTGCACTTAGTCAGGGTTATATAATATGAGTGGGATCTTACGAGACTGACCTTTGTTTGAGTTCAATGCTTAGCAAAATGCTTTCTGTGTAGTCTGGACTTTATTAATTTTTGTACCATGTTTCATTGTTTGGCCAAGTATAGAAGCACTTCTATGGATTTTGCCAAACTACTTGGACTGGATGGTAAGACGATGTTCTTACATCTAGTAGGTCAGCATTCAATCCTCCATCGTATCCCAGCTTCTTGTCCTTATATACTTTCCAAGTGCTGTATGATTATAATGGTTTAGCACTTTCTCCTCGTAATTATCTTATCTTCAATGGAGTTCTGATTTAAGAGATTATCTTGTGCTTACTTATCAGTACACACACAGATCACACTAACGTGATGCATCAAATGAACAAATCCACAAGGGCCGTGACGAGGATTCGAATCCTCGTCACGGCCCTTGTGGATTTGTTCATTTTACTTATCAGTACTTGCCTATTAATGACTAAAAGGAGCTTTGTTTAGCCTTTTGTATTAAGGGTTTCACTTGAATATTCTCTATTAATTTTTTAACCTTGGCAAACAGGCTTTTTCACCCATAGGGTAATAGACACATGGAATTGCTTACCCACCAAAGGCATTACTTCACCAAGTAATGAAATAATGTGCCAAGACATTACTTCAGTTCAAAATTCAGCCGGAAAAAATTCTCAGGCATAATAGGGAGACTTTTGACAAGTCACCAGTTTCCTGTCCCCATCAAGACCGCAAAAGTTGATGGATCAGGTAACTGGATCAGGTAAATCCAGGTAAATTTGATTTCACTCTACAAGTGCTCTGTTGGTGCCTGCTTGGTTTCTGAACCATTTCCCTTTCTTTGGGGAGTTTATCCTCTTTCAGCTAAACACTTGATTTTCTGCTTCTCCAAGTATGTTTCTGAGGATATGATACTTATTGTGAAGACTATTTACCTCTTGTATAAGGGTCTTATGTTCCATGTTGTTCGGTATATGCTTCAAAAGTTCCCTATGGTGCTAGTGCCGAATGTTAATCTGCTCTGACTGGTATGATGATGATCATTGAACTCGAAGGAATTATCATCACTCTGATTAGCTGATTGAGAAACTTCACAATTAATTAAAGAGAAAAAGCTGATTAATCAGTGAAATTAGCTGATTAAAGAGAAACTTCAGAAGCAACAAGGGATTTGCTCAGGAAGGCACTTTTCACATTCACTCAAAAGACTTAAGTGTTTTTACTACCCCTCCTGTAAAGTTTCATTATGGTTTATTTGTTGTTTAAAATAACCATCAATCCAAATGCACTAAGCCAGAATAGATGATTGGAGCTTAGTATAAACCAGGATAGATGATCAGAACTTAGTATAAGCCAGGATAGATGATCAGAACTTAGTATAAGCCAGGATAGATAATTGGAGCTTAGCACAAGTCAAGATAGATGATCGGAGCTTATCGCAAGTCAGGATAGTTGATGGGAGCTTAGCATATGTGAGGAGAGATGATCGGAGCTTAACATAAGCCAGGATAGATGTTCGGAGGTTAGTATAAGACAGGAGAGGTGATCGGAGCTTAGGATAAGCCAGGAGATATGATTAAAGTTCAGGATGAAAATAATATAAAAAAGCACACAGCACTGAAAAAGAATATTGCTGAAGAATATTGCAACTTGTGTCAAGAAATGAAGTTGGAGTAATGATGACAATATTGCTGACTCGGCCAGCCATGACAGCACTGCCATAATAGATATACAAGGTTTTCCTTTCTCCCACTAGTGGTGTTCTACTGGTCACACTCAACAGCAGGAACACTGGTGGTTGACCAGACCACACACTAGAAGGCGAAGGGACGACGACGTTTTGGTCCGTCCTGGATCATTCTCAAGTCAATTGTGACAATCGACTTGAGATTGTCGTCGTCCCTTCACCTTCTAGTGTGTGGTCTGGTCAACATACTTTAGCCACGTTATTGTGACTCATCGCCTGCAACACTGGTGGTGCCCGTACTTGCCACACACGCGCACTGTATGAGCACTAGTGTTCTCAACTGCTACTGTTCTCATTTCTACCTGCATTATATTACCCATTCACTGTATTCTTTATTTACATTCTTAGTTTTGCTTTCCTTGCTCCTGTTTCTTCTACTTTTCTAAGTATTGATGGTTACTGAGATAGTCCTTATTTTTTTTTTTGCACATTCCTATACTGTCTGTTGATTGTTCCACCTGCACGACACTCAGTTCATAAAGTGAAACGTTTTAGCAATCGTTTCAGGTGTTGCTTAAAACATTTGTCTTGATATACGGTCATTGAAAATCTATTAAAATTTTTATGAATTCTGTAACTTTTAAGTTGCATGGAGGAATTTTAGTGTTGAGAAGCATGTCACAAATGTGTGGTTCATGCCGTAGTTAACAAGAAATACACAGGTTTGGTGTTTATTATATCTAATTTTTTCTCCAGATTGAGCTGATGCTTTTGACATTGCTGGACTTGGTCTTTTTGCCCTAGTGTTACCATCCTGAGTGATATGTAGGACTTTTTTTTTTTTTTTTAATATATTGAAATATAGAAGATGCTAAATAGTCTTCCCAGCTTGGTACTTTCTTTCCTAATTACTCATTGACATTCTCTAGATTGATGCTTCTGCACCCTATCAAAGTGGGAACTTAGTAATAAATAATTAAGAGAGACCAAAGTTCCTCTCCTCAGGACCTCTAAGTAATTTTTAAATAGTTTAATTTTAAAGCTATTCATCTGACACACAAAGCAAATCTGTATTGCTTACTTTGATATTTTTTCACCATAAAAAATGTTGAATTTGTAAGATGTAAACCGTAGAGTTTTTGTCGGGTGTCCACATTTAATAATCCACAGACGATAAGTGTGTAGAAAGCACTTAATATAACACAGGATGTCCTGTAGGTTGGGAACTATAAGGCCTGTCCTGTATATCTGGACCCATTTAAGGAAATAATGAACCAGGTTTTATTATGTATTTTATTTTATTCAGAGGGTCTGTACTATGTGTTTACCATTGTGGCTGTTGTAATTGCTGTATGGTTCCAGAACTATGGAATTCATAAGATTTAAATTGTAAATACTGCTGTCATATACAGATGCTCACAACAGATAATTACAATGAAATCTTAATTTTTCAAAATAATTGAGTTTGGGATACCTCATGGTTATTATACACTGTACTTATATGATTTTTTTTTTGCAAAACAAAAATGATCTTTATTAGCACAAATGATAGAACACACAATTTATATAAACTGTACTGTACTGTATTTTGATACTAAAGTCTTGTGAAAATTAAATTCTTAATATATTTTTATTCTAAATTGTTTGAATGTTTTACTTTTATCTCTTGATACAAATGTGAATTTACCTCAAAAATCAATATTCATCAATAATCAAAAGATCTTTTGATCATTTAGAAAAAGGTCATGCAAATAATAACTATCAAAAGTAAAAAAAAGTGAAGAGTTTGGGATTTGAATATTCGCAATTTTTATCCAGATTGGTAGCCAGAATTTGTTAATAATCCGGTTCTGCTTGATTGGAACTCCAATTGTTCTGGTGACATCATCAAATGGTGACAGCATATAAACAGATGTTTAAAGTTTAGTATGAATACATAATCTGGTATTATAACTGAGCTACCATTAATATGCCTACTGCAGATTAGTTGATTAGCCTAGGCTAGTTTGTTTTTATAATATATTTTAATAATTTTTTAAATCTGTTAATGATAATACCGCAGTGTAGTGGGTTAATGGTAAAACTTTTGCCATAATTAAAAAGGTTTGATTTGAGGTATGGTAATTTATTTTTTTTCAGATTTTTCCTCTTAAAAGCATGCCTGTCTGGCAATCTCATGGACACTTGTTTAGTTCTCTTGGATTGTTGCTTTGTTAAAAAGTGATAGGTTTTCTTTGAGTGACCAGCAGCTTATATTTATCTATGTGCCGTGCGAGGTTTCCCTAGAGTAACCAGTTATCTATACAAGTGTCATGTGGTCATGAAAGACTCAGTCAGATGTGCCTGGAATTGTAATGTGACATTGATTAGGAGTTTCTTGATTACGTGTTTGGAGTTTGATTTTTGTGCTTGTAACTATTCTGAAATCACGAAGAGACTTAAATTTACTCATTGAAAGTTTGTTTCCAGGTAGAATATTATACACAGGAAGTTTTACATATTGATTTTGTTGGCTGTTAATGATCATTCATGGGCCAGTGCAGAAAAGTTGATTACGTCTGTGACAAGGAATGTGTAGAGCTGTTACTTCTGTGACAATGTATGTATAGGGTTGCTTACTGCCGTGACAAGGTATGTGTAAGGTTGGTTACTGCCATGACAAGGTATGTGTAGGGCTGGTTACTGCCATGACAAGGTATGTGTAGGGCTGGTTACTGCCGTGACAAGGTATGTGTAGGGCTGGTTACTGCCATGACAAGGTATGTGTAGGGCTGGTTACTGCCGTGACAAGGTATGTGTAGGGCTGGTTACTGCCATGACAAGGTATGTGTAGGGCTGGTTACTGCCATGACAAGGTATGTGTAGGGCTGGTTACTACCATGACAAGGTATGTGTAGGGCTGGTTACTGCCGTGACAAGGTATGTGTAGGGCTGGTTATTGCCATGACAAGGTATGTGTAGGGCTGGTTACTGCCATGACAAGGTATGTGTAGGGCTGGTTACTACCATGACAAGGTATGTGTAGGGCTGGTTACTGCCGTGACAAGGTATGTGTAGGGCTGGTTACTGCCGTGACAAGGTATGTGTAGGGCTGGTTACTACCATGACAAGGTATGTGTAGGGCTGGTTACTACCATGACAAGGTATGTGTAGGGCTGGTTACTGCCGTGACAAGGTATGTGTAGGGCTGGTTACTGCCGTGACAAGGTATGTGTAGGGCTGGTTACTGCCATGACAAGGTATGTGTAGGGCTGGTTACTACCATGACAAGGTATGTGTAGGGCTGGTTACTGCCATGACAAGGTATGTGTAGGGCTGGTTACTACCATGACAAGGTATGTGTAGGGCTGGTTACTGCCGTGACAAGGTATGTGTAGGGCTGGTTACTGCCGTGACAAGGTATGTGTAGGGCTGGTTACTGCCATGATTAGATGTGGTAAAGATGACCGCATCTCACCTTTGATTAGGTGTCAGTAGTGCTGATAATGCCTCTTGCTTGGTGTGTATAGAACTGGCTACATCTTTGATATTTTTTTAATTTATCTTCATTAATAAAATTGTTACATAAAGCGTTGCAAATGAAGTCTGGAATATTATGATGATGATGATAAAAATACATGTTCGCTGGCAACAAACCATGTATGTGATTATTAATGTCCAAAGATTCTGCGAACAGCGATCATTGTTACAGAAATTGAGACAAAGAATTTTGATACATGAAACAAATTTAATGCTAAGTTTTGTTTTATGCATGGCAGTAGATGATTGTTTTTTCATGTGAAAAGCTTCTCTCAAGATCTCTTAATGCAGAAATTGGAAACAGTCCAGATTTAAGGATAATTTGCATTTTTCAAAGTTTTTCAAGTTACTGTACTATGTAGTATACTGTTGTAGTAATTTTCAAATTATAATTAAGGTCTTATTGAGTATGAGACATAGACTAAGTAACAAGAACAAAATAATGAGTAAATTAGAAATTTTCTCCATCTTCAATGAATGTTCCTACAAAGTAATTTAATAATTATCCACTGATCAATTTACTCTTTATTGCTTGCATTTCCTGATTTAATTTAGTGTAAGCTTGTGAGTGATATATAGTAACTTTTATGTATAGATTTTCTTAACATTTTAAAGATTTCTGACTGAAGGCAGTAAATGAAAATGTTGAATGCGTTCTCCTAGGTATACGCACAGGCACTACTGGCATCCCGTATTCTTCAACCGGCTCAGGGGGGTCTGCCACCAGCTCTCAGGAGGATCTCATATCTGTACCCCATCCCACGGCCAGTCCCCGTCGCCACCCCCGGGGTCTCCAACCTCCAACCCATTATTCTGCACATACGACTCCATCACGAGAGGGCTCAGACCTTTCAACCCCACCAGATAGTCCTTATAATTCACAGCACAATCTTGAAGTTTGTAATGGTGAGAAAACTTGTTTATTTTGTTCAAGATATTAAATGAACCTGTTTTGTAAACTTTTGCTGTTGGTTGCTCATCCCTAGGCAAGCTCCTACTTATTTCTGCCTAGACCAAGGCAGATAGTAACCGGGTCAATATTTTGCACCAGTTGGACGCAGAATTTTTCAAACCGTTCCCTGTCAGGTCATACTGGTGCTAGGGGAGACACTAAAAAATACTCAATCTAGCCTTAGAATTTAATCAGAAAAGGGCTTAACATAACCTCAAAAGCCTATCCAGGTACTGTACAACCTAGCTAACATAAGCATCCACAAAGTCATTACTACTGACTGCTTCCCAAGTGGCAGTACTGATTGAACAACTAAGTATACTGCATCTTAACCTTCACACACCCTGACTTGCCTGAGGCATTAAGTGAGGAGGTAGCCAACTTTTGTTTTCACCTATCTTCAGCTATTCATCTTTTGAATTGGGGGATTCTATACCCTCTAGCTTTATTTGTGCTAATGCTACCTCTTTTCTGCCTTGCGTGAGGTAGCCAGCTGGTTTGTGACCTGAAGCAGTGGGCCCATTACCTAGTGGCACAAGGGAATGTTGCCAGGGGAAGAGTCTCATTTGTTTATGAAGTTTAGTTTCGTAGTTTTTGAATGGCCAAACTTTCTTCAAGGTAACATTGGATTGTTTTCTGACTCCTTTTATTATGGGCAGCTCGCCTCAGCAGTGGGTTGATTTCTGATCTCCCACTCACTCCCTGCCACATAGAAAGGAAGCCTATGAAATGTGAAATAAGTAAGTAGGACGTGTGATATGGTATTTGCTTCTTGTAGGAAGATATTGTCACAGATGTCCGAGGTATCCAGCATGTCCCCTGAGGAAGTGCCACCTTGAAAGTGGCATTTCACTGCATTCAGCCCTGTATTTTTACCATCAGACAGAACATAAACAATATTTATATTTGCTTTCAAAAACATAGTAATACGTTTGTTTAAAGAAGTGTACAGTATGCACAAAGATTGCATGTTTGATATATTGATGTATTATTAATTAAATTTGTTGGAAATGTTTAATTTCTTTTAATACTAAGACATTCTTTAAAATAGGGAGGAGTGGGTTACGTCAGCCAAGTGGGATGCACCGAGGGTTAGGAGGAAGCGATCCTCGATTACTGGAGCACACAACGCCTAGTAGTAGTCGTGGTACATCTCCTGCTCGCTCTCATAATTCACCCACAGCATCTCAGACAGATATTCGTCAGGGACCCAGAACTTCTAGGCTACAAGCGCCTCAGGTTAGTGGT
Organism: Procambarus clarkii; assembly: GCF_040958095.1. Taxonomy (NCBI): domain Eukaryota; kingdom Metazoa; phylum Arthropoda; class Malacostraca; order Decapoda; family Cambaridae; genus Procambarus; species Procambarus clarkii. The sequence goes on along the minus strand of NC_091180.1, from coordinate 14,654,896 downwards.
CTTACTAAGTTTGTGTAGCTGATGCAAATTGCTAAATGTCCATACATCAACCTAATGGTTCCTATTAGCATTAAACTGAACACTAAATTGTTACTGTTAACAGAACGCTTGTCCCATTAGCTTTAGGTTCAACTACTGTACTAAATTTCTGGACATCACATTAACCATTCCCATTAGTAATAGGTTGAACACAAATGTGCAAAATTGGGTTTTTAGAAACTGAAAAGTTATGAGTACATATTGAAGTCATATGATGGTACTGAACTTGTATCCCAGTAATCCCCAAGAATGCGAGATTCATCCTTGGGGTACTGCACAGCTTGTTTTCACCTATCATAGCGGCCGGCTCTGTTCTGCCTGGGTACGCTGTCCTCTTGCAGGGTTTTCTATTTCTTTTTGTTTGCCTGCCTGGTGGGGGGTCTGCCTTGGTTCTTGCCCCTTGTGTACTGAGTACTCTTCCTTCTTCCGGGGGTTCCCCCTGCTTGGTCCCCCGTGAGTATACATGTCCCAGGGGTTCAGTTCTTAGAAGGTTGTTTGGTAGACTTGGGCACCGGTTAGCAGTTCCCTGCCTGGGCTTCCCTGAGCGTGAGTTCCATCTCAGGACCCTGGGAATCCCCATGGGGGCTCATGAGCCCGATGGATGTGACCTCTGAGTCCCCCCCCCCCTCGCTTTGTGCAAGTTCGAGGGTTGCTCTGTCCCCTTGTCTCAGGGTGACTCTCATTGTTTTTGCCTCCGTCTGCTGCCTGTGGGGTCGGTGGCACCTTCGACCCGGAGTCCTGCGAGTTTCGTTGCTTGTTTGTGACTTGGTTACCCGGTCTTGTGCTGACTATGCGGGTGCAGGCAGCACTGGTGTTGCACGTTGGGTTCAGGTGGTTGCAACGTGCTAGGTTGTTTGCTCCCCGGAAGTCCCGAGGCTTCCCCGTTTTGGTTGTTGTGTCGGTGCTTGGGGGTGTTGGTTGCTTCGGTTTTGTTTCCTTCTGTGCCCCCTTTGTCTTTCCCCTGTTGTGATTTCGTCTGATCCCCCCTCCCCCCTTCCTCTCTGCATCCAGATCCTTTCTGTGGGCTCGGGGTCGGGGTGGGGATTCGATGGTCTTGAGACTCGGGCGGTCTCGAGGGGTTTTCCCTTCCGGGGTAGTGACGGAGGCATTCGAGCCTGTTCCTCCAGCCATGTTGTATGAGTCTGCCAGTGAGCTCCCTTCTTTAGTAATTTTCCGGCTGCCCCGGCTTTTTCTTGTGAGGCTGGGGCTATGGGGGGACGGCTTGGCCCCGGGGCCTGCCGTGGAGGTTCCCGAGGTTGGGGAGGGGCTGACTTGGGAGGCCTCGGGCCCCGTTGGACCCCGCCGGGGTTTTCTACCCTCTGAGCGGGGCTTGCGGTTACGGGACGTGGGGTTTTTCCTTTCCCCCCTTCTGCGTACGAGTTGTTGGGCGTCGGCCCCTCCCCGGGTTCGGATCCTTGTCCTTTCAGGTTTGTTCGGTTTCGTTCTATTAGTGGGTACTTTTCTCCGTTTCTACCCCCCTTTTCTCTGGGACAGGACTTCTCCGCCATGTCGGGGTCATGTTATGACCCCAACTATTATCGGGGTTCTGCATGACTCTTGGTCTCGGGTGCGACTGTGCCTTTATGAACCTTTGTGATTTTGTGTTTGGTTCTGTGAGATCTCAAGGATTCGGGAAGGTTTTCAATTCTTCCCGCATTGTTGGAATGTCTGTTGTCTTCCGGTGAGGCTTACCTCCAGTTCTTTTCGGACTCGTTGGTCCTCTTCCGTTCTTTTTGGACTCGTTGGTCCTCTTCCGTGCTTTTTCTTGGTTTTCAATACTGTCTCTTTCTTTTGTCAATACTGTATATCTCTCCGTGCTCTATCTAGGCAGTACTAATATTTTTGCAATACTCTGTGTTGGCGCCCTTCCCGCTGGGGGGGGATTGTGCGGTATAGACCTCATGCGTCCTGCGCATGTGCTGTGGGAGTTTTAGTTCTGGACAGTGTACACAAGTGCTGGTGTTCGGCGTCCTTTTTCTCTCGGGTGCTTCGCCTTCTCGCTCCTCTCATCTCTCCAGTCAGTGCTCCGTAGATGCTCCTGGCATCTTCTCGGCTATGTTGTGTCGTGACACGTTCGTGCCTACGTTCTGCAGGTGAGTTTATGAGGTCTGGCGTCTTTTTCAGCCAGGCGCTGGTTCGTGGTTTTTGGATACGAATATCAGAACATAAGAACAAAGGTGACTGCAGATGGCCTATTGGCCCATATGAGGCAGCTCCTGTTATACCCATCCAGTCCCACTTGTATGCATGTCCAACTCATGCTTGAGTCAATCAAGGGGCCCCACCTTCACCATGTTACAAGGTACAATGGTGGAGGTAAATGTTATGGGGTAAATGTTACACTGTGTCAGGATGTTATGAGGTGACATTTTGCTGCAGTTTTGATGCTGGGGATGTGTGTTGGGGATTAGTTGTGGTGTTTTGTTTGGCCCTTCTTCCTGGGGCCTTCCTTGTTCGTCTGTGTAATTTTTTACACGTTGGGTCACGACCTCGTTTTTCGAGGTCTTATCTGGGTCACTCATTCCTTGCCCATCTTGCAGTGCCTGGCTTAGCCCTTCCATGTATAATGGATTCTCTGGACTCACCTAGTTGTCCTTACCTAGCTGTGCTTGCATGGGTTGAGCTCTGGCTCTTTGGTCTCTTTTGGCTGTCAATCGCCTGACAGACATGGCCCCTGTGTCGTTGGTCCTGTTCTTTTCGTTCCCGTTGCTGCCAGTCCTCCTCATTCCTCATCTTCCTTCTACGCTCGTGTCCCTCGCTGCTGGTGCTGGGGCGGTTTTTCTAGGCCATATGGCTTGTTATCCTGTATCCGCTTCAGGTCGCTTGACCTGCGGGGTAATATGTGAGGGGTAGTTGGATTGTTTTGCATGTCAGTTACTCATCAGGGCTTGACGTTTGCGAGAAGCCCTGTACAAGTTGGTTTACGTTTGTTTGTGTTGTGCTAATTAAGTGTCAAGGGATGTCATAGTTCTGATGTTAACTCGCCCCTCTCGTTACACATTGTTGTGTAGTTTAGTATGTGCTTCTTGGCTTTCCTACTGCTACCTTGCAGTTACCTTGCAATGTTTCCGGGGCTTAGTGTCTCCACGGCCCGGTCGTCGACCAGGCCTCCTCATTGCTGGACTCGTCACCCAGGCTGTTTGATGCAGCTGTGCGCAGCCTGACGTATTACTTACATCCTGGTTGATCAGGTATCCTATGGAGGTGCTGATCCAGTTCTCTCTTGGTCACTGTGAGGGGTCGGCCAGTTTTGCCCCTTATGTGTCGTGGAGGCGTGTTGAACAGTCTCGGGGTCTCTTGTGTTGCTGGGGTTCTCTCTGAGTAGAGAGGCTAGGTTGGACTTTGTCCATGTTCAGTTCCCTGCTTTTGCACCGCCCCTATGTTTGGTTCTTTCCTGGCTTGTCAGGTTTGGGTTCCTGGTTTCCTGGCTTACCCTGCCAGTTGGCATTTTCCAGATCTCGCGGTGTTACTTCTCATGAGTCTCACACCGGAACCACACTGTCTCCGATCTCCTGGCGAGCTCGCTAGCATTGGGACGTATTCAGTACGCCAGACGTTTCTTCTCATTCCTTGCCGGCTTGGGTTCCGGCTCTGCTTGCTCGGTAGTTACACCCAAGGTTTGCCCGCGTCTCTGCCTCTTCCTATGCTTGATCGGTCCATGGCGGGGCTGGTTCGGTTCTGCCTCGAGTATCTCACCATCTGTTGGTGGTCAGGTGGCTTCGTTCCCACCTGTGTGCTGTCTCTTGGCGGCGGTGTGGGGTTTTCTTTGGCGGTCCTTCCTTTTTCTTTCCGTCTCTTCGTCAGTTTCCTTTGTTTTCTTGGTGTGGTCTGGTCCTTCTCTTGTGGAGGTTTAGGGCCGTCATCTTGCCACATACTGTCACCTTGTCTCGTGTGGCGCTGGCGGAGCCGCTCCGGGTTGCTTCGATTTTGAAAGTTGCCTCGGCACCGCTTCGCGAGCCATCTCTGGCGTGGCTCACCTCTGGCATGCTCTTACGCCGCTTCAGCCATCCTGGTTCTTGGATTGCGTGCTTTTTTCTCTTCTCCTCGGTTTGTTGTGGCCCCTTCGGTTCCACGTTGTTTCTGAGGCTCTTTCTTGTTGGCGTTGGCCTCTGGGGGTCAGGTTGGAGTGCTTCATGCCCTCCTCCAGCGCCTGGGTTTCGGCTCTTTTGGTTCTCCTGATAGGTTTGGTCGCTTGTGGCCATCTTCTTTTCTGGCGAAAACTGGCACGGCTGCTTTCTGGAGGGGTCCTTGGGTTGTTTGATGCTTGGTTGGTCTGGCCGGGGGTGCATCGTGTGTTGTGTTTGGTTGTGGCACTGCGCCATGCTTGGTGTGCCATGGCTGCCATGACCGGGGTCACGCTTTGGGTTGTTCCGAGTTCCCCTCTTCCCTGTTCCGGGGTGTGGTTCTCTCGGGTCGTCCGCGGAATGGTTCGGTCCTGCCAGCCTGCTGTCTGTCCCCGTGCCTACATTGTTCGTTGGTTGGCTCTGCGATCCTTCGTTGATGTTCCTGGGCCTTGTCGGGCCTGTGTGGCCTTGGGTTGGCTGTTGCAATTTTTGGTCTCTGCTTCGCGTTGAGGGTGTGCGTCTTCTGCCTCCCGGGTTAGGTCCTTCTTGTTTTCGTCTTTGGGTAGGTAGCTGCGAGGAGCCAACGGGGCTCCCCCCAGAAAACCAGCATTGAATGTAATGAAACACCATTTTCTGGGCGAGACCCGGAGGCTCTCCAGCAACCCTCCCTCCCCCCCGGTTGGCAAATTTTCACGTGTTTTAATGTCCGGCCTCAGAACTGAGAGGTGGATTGCCGGTGCGAGGGTCTGGGGCTTCCCCTTTCCCCTACCGGGGAGGGGGAAGCTGCGCAGACAGTGGCGCGGCAACGTGTGACATCATACTCCTTTGCCCGTTTCTGTTTGGGGAGTTCTATCCACTTGTTCAGCTTTTTGTCACAATTTTCACCAGGATAGGGGTTTGTTTTGGGATGCTTACCTTTCTGGGTGCCTGACCCGGTCGATGGCAGACATAGAAAGCTTCCAACCACACAGGGGTTTCTATAGGCCATTGCTCCTCTGTGCCTCTTCTAAGGGAGCCAGGTTCTGGCTCGTGGTCCCCGGTAGGCCCCACAGAACTCCATACACATGACTGATGCCAAAGACTGACATTAGCATATCAGCCTGGATAGCTCCGGGGAGCCTCCGGGTCTCACCCAGAAAATGGCATTTCATTACATTCAACACTGGTTTTTAAAAATCTGTTTGAAGAATTTTTTTTTAATAAACAATAAACTCAACGAGCCTACCTAGCATTGTACTGGTATTGTGTAAAAAGTTCATCAAAATTAAATAAAAACTAATAAACTGAAATGGAAAATAACCTAAAAATTGGTATTTTCAGATTTGAATTTTCCAGCCAAACATGCAGAATTACAAATCCTTAGCAATATCTGTTTTAATTATATAACTTACTTTTTAAATACAGTTCTATACTTTCCAATGACTTGTATTTAATCTGATTATTTTTTTCATAGCAAAAAGTAAATAATTTACTGTAAATTTGTGTAAACTAACCCAACTATAAATGTACAGACATTTATGAATAAAACATTTGCATTACAATAAAATATAAAATAATATACTAATTGGTAACTCACCATTATTGCAAGATTTTCTTCACTAAAACAAAAATATAATAGTTCCTGATTTCTTTCAAATAAAGCTCAAAATTTGGTAAAAATCTAGGGGCAATAAAAAACATTACAAAACACAAACAAATGACTGTATTGACTCAGGGGCCCCATTAATTGCTGTAGCAATTATCTTTCTTCATGCACCACAATGCTTTTAAGTTTACACTTTTTGGATAGATGCGAAGTCGGCTAAGTGCACCATCTCCAGTTCGTATACCTATGGGGGGAGCTTCAGGACTACCGCAACCAACAGAAATACCAAGACCTAAGGCTACAGGTATTCCACGGCCAGGCTCACGTTTGCAGCCTCCAAAAACAAGGTTAGTGACATTGAATGTAAGCAGTCACCCGAATGACAAATGGTTCCATATTTCAGTCTCCATTTTTTTATTAGGCATTACCATCTCATAGGGCCTCATAAGTTTGCTGTTGGTTTCTTGATATCTCAACTGTTATGGGTCACATCCTGGCAAGGTTTGTAGAGGGACCTCGATAAGCATGTGTCAGTCTTCCTGTCCCTGAGTACAGGAGACTGGATTTAAAACTGTAAAAGCATGTACTTTTCTATGTTGGAGACCTCTGCTGGCTGTTCAAAGAAAAACCAATAATTTTGTTTACTTTGCGCAAGATCTTCATTTCCAGATAATATCTTTACAACGAGAGTAATCAGCTGTATTGAATCAAATTTGCTACACACATTCCTTAATACAATGGCTGAGAGATTGTTTACAAATTTTCCTGAATTTATTTGAGGACCACTAACACTAATGGCCTCCTCCAAGACAGGAAGCCAACAGCTGTCGAAGATCTCCACATTTGCCTTGATCTTTTCCAGTATTTACCTTGCGATGATTTCGGGGCTCAACGTCCCCGCTGCCCAGTCCCCGACGAGACCTGTACCATAAAATTTAACATAATTTTGGCATTTATGGCTTTGGTGGATTGGCCATTCCATGGGTTTATAACCCTATGAGTGAAAAAGCATCTCCTGTTCTCAGTCCAACATTGTGACTTGCTGAGCTTGAAACCATTTCTCCTTGTTTGTGTTACATCTGACCTTTTTAAGAAATTGTCCAGATCAACATCCTCCAAATTGTTCAGTATTTCAAAAGTTTCAATAAGATCCATCCTGTCATGCCTGGTCTGCAGTGTTGTTAGCTCTGTGGCCCTCAGCTGTGCCTGACACGGGAGTTGACTTGGCTCTGGAATGATTTTTGTTGCTCGGTGTTGCACTTCCTCTAGAGCAACTATGTCCTTCTGAAGATGTGGTGTCCCTGCTTGGATACAGTAATCCAAATGGGGGCACACCAAAGATTTATTCAATTGAATCACTGCCTTCTTTTCCGTGAAGTCAAAAGTACACTCGATTATTCCAAGGGTTTGGTTAGCTTTTTTGACTGCTGCTCCTATCTGCTGTGCAACTTCCATTGAGTGGTGGATTTTGACTCCAAGGTCTAAGATCCAAAACTGGCATAACAGTGAGAGATTGTTTACAAACCTGGCATAGCAGTGGGGGATTCTTTGCCAACAGGTATAAGTGTGATTGTTTATATATAGGCATAACAGTGAGAGGTTGTTTATAAACTGGCATAGCAGCGAGGGATTGTTTACAACTGGCATAGCAGAGAGTTTCCTAAATGGCATTTGAGTGCCAAGTCAGTGATGCCAGGACTTGAAGCATAGCCAGCTAACTACAGCATTACTGTTGAGTGCATCTCTGAGCATTTACCAAATGAACTTGATACTGTACTGTGTTAATGGTATCAACTCAGATCAATTAATTCAATCAAAAACTTTATTCATAAATTATTTTAACATATATTTGTGAAAATGTTTGCAGAAATTACTATACATTAATTACGTGTCATAACAACAGCACAGCACATAGACATTATCATTATCCAAATCAGAATCAGAAACTATATTCATAACAGACTTAGAGATGATAATTGCTGCTGACAAGGACAAGAAACCTATTCTTAGGCTTAGCGAGGGCTAACTATGCCAACTGTTAACCTTTTTCAGGATGCACCCTGCAACAGTTGCCTAACATTCATGAGTTCCAATTTAACTGCTTGGTGAACAAAGGCATCAGGTGAAAGTAAATGCGCTCACCCATTCCTGTTCCACCCGGGGATCAAATCCAGGATCCTAGATAAACCACTCTACTACAGTACTCGTCTAGTTGTACTCGCCTGGAGTTAAGCTGCGGCTCTTTGGTCGAAGGGTTCTGGCTCAGACTACTACTGCTTGTGGAGTCCCATTGCTAAGTTATTTTCTAACATAGGTGCCTTGGGCTAAGTCTTTTTTGGCACTGTGATCTGAACCCTGGGAAAAACTGAGAAGGCAACTTACAAATACTGGCCATTCAAATTGGCATGCAGGTTTGGGAAAGTCTCATTCAGATTTGAGTGACCAATAATTACTTGATATCTGTAGCATAATCTTCCTTTGGTTACACAGTGCAATATAACAATGAATGGTCAGGAAAAGTTTATGGTGCACCTATTTTATTTGCAAGCTACACTACTGCATAAAGACATAAATACTATACTGGATTTTAGATTATTGAGAGGTCTTAGACATTTACACAGATATAATGCTAGAACTTGCTCAGCAACTAGTAAAAGTGTACCTGGATTGTACCTGGATGAGGTTCTAGGGGGTTCTACTCCCAAGTCTGGCCTGGGGCCCGGCATGATTTGTGAGAGCTTAGTCCAGCAGGCTGTTGCTTGGAGCAGCCTACAGCCCGGTTGATCCAGCACTTCTTGCAGAAAGCTGTGCAAGTTTTTCCTTGAAGACTTCCAATTTTGTTTTGGCAGTATTTCACAGACTTGCTGGAAAGATGTTGAACAGCTGTGGAGCTCTGATGTTCATACAGTGTTCTCTGATTGTGCTTATGGTACCTCTGTTCTTCATTGGATCTTCTGCATTTTCTTCCATATCGTTCACTCCGGTATGTTGATATGGTCTCCGTGGTGTAGTGGTAAAGCACTCGCCCGGTGCTTCGCGAGCGCTTTGGCATGGGTTCGTATCGTGGCCAGAGAGGATTGACCAGGTGCCAATCCTTAACTGTAGCCTCTGTACACCCAGCAGTGAATGGGGTACCTGGTTGTTAAATGATTTGGTGGGTCATATTCCAGGGGAAAAATTTTTGATTAAGTACCTGCCCGAGACGCTATACATGTTAGTGGCTTTACAAGAATGCAAGAACTCTTGTATACAGTATATAAATCAAATAAAAAAAAGAATAAATAAAAAAAATTCTGTTCAAATTTGGGACCTGGCCCTCCAGTACCTTCCTTGTACATGTATATTATTTGATACCTCTCTCAATTCCTTTCTAGAGAATATATTTTGAGATGAATACATCACAAGAATATGATCTGTCAATGTGATATGTGATATGATGTCAGTGAGAAAATATAAAAGCATACGAAGGGATTACTTGAGGAGTACAGGGTTGCGGGTTCGATCCCATCATGTGACTTCAATATTTACTCTAGTACTGTGGCAACAATGGGTGTCACACAATTCATTGCTTAGCTTCACTTGCAATGGAACATAAAATTGTTAAGCAACACACAATGTTTCTGGAATATACTGATACTCCTACCTTCAGTGGTGAGAGGACATCAATTTGTTAGCTTTGGTGATAATGGGAGTGCATGCTTACAATGAGGTATGGTAGTTGAGTCCTTAGTGAGCCTGTATATGAATGCTACATAGCATTCTATAGGAGGATATGACAGGTACGCTAATTGAACTCTTATTTGCAAGAGTACCTGCTCACCGAACACACGGCACCGCTTTCTACAACAATGTGCGACACAACACACTGTGGAAGAACAGCGCTCAGATTGGGAGGCTGGAGAGCTCTCCACGATATTTCTACAAGACACAACAAAGGCACATAGCTCAACCTTCGTATGTATAGATCACACAGTAATTGGTCTTTATTTACACACATACACTGCTATGAAGCACCCAATGCACACTTGTGTGTCACCATGGAGAGGTGAAGAGTAGATTGATAGAGGTTGGCAGCTTCAGGACAAGAGCAAGGCCACTTCAAACAAATATTCCCACTTAGTCATGCATGTACCCTGATTATGCACCACACAATTGTTTTTGGTTGAAGTTGCTGAGGTACGTTCTCCCAGAGTAAAGGATATATTGGGACACAAATACAGGAGGATCAGGAGGTACTGGAGAGGTGTGTGGAACGCTGAAATGATGGCTAATTCTCATGACATCATGGGATACATCAGTGCTGGGATACACTCCGACTCACTCCATTCAGCACCAACTTGGGAAACTATGTCCTTGAGATGGAAGGAGTTTTTTTTGTCTCAAATAAGTTTTCATCTTCAACCCATGTCTTATTAAGTTTTCTCTCGATTGGAAAAGGCTGCTTTTGTCTACATGTTTTTTTCTATTCCCCCTCAGCATTTTGTATGTTGTGATCCATATCCACTGTGGTCCTTCACTCCTCTAGAATTGTTTGATTGAATTTCTTTAAGTTTATCTAAATTGAATTCCTTAAGAATTGTTTGATTGAATTCCTTTAACGTTCCCTTATAGCTTGGATTGCTTATTTTGGACAGTATCTTTGTTGCAAACTTCAGTTTTACAAGTAATCATTTTGTGCTTCACAAGGTGCAGATTCCATGCTGGTGCTGCATAATTAACACTGGTCTGATGTCTGCTGTCTAAATTACCTTAAAAAAGCCCTTGTATAGGATTTTAAATGTAGTTCTTATGTTTGCCAGCTTTCCATATGCTATCAGTAGTATCCTGCTACCTGTAATGTATGTTCTGGTGTTATTGCAATAAAGTAGTAAATAAAAGTAGAATAAAATCTACTCCTAAGTCTGTTTTCTTTCTAATTTTTTTGTATTTGGCTTTTCATTATATGCAGGTTCCTTATGGTTGCCAGTTTCCTTATTCCAATCTACATTATTTAAATGTGGGGGTTGAAATCTGGCATTTATTTCTCAACTCCTATAGTTTGTCAAGCACTTCCTGCAGCACTTTATACACATTAGCTTTGCATGGTCTGTAAACATTGACATGTATGACTGCACCTCCTTGGGTAGGTTGTTTGTAAAGATTAGGAGCCGTAACAGAAGCTGTGCCATAACCTGAGAAACCTCACATGCTGCATCTCTTCTCTTTGGCTGTGACCCTTTGATTTATGTCTATCAGGTAGTCTTTTTTTATTTTAGTGTCTTTTTAAACCTCGCTTTATGATTTGAAGTAAAATCCTCGAATTTGCTAATATAGTGAAGTTTTTTCACAAATTTCATGTTATCTGATTTGACCTATTAATGTTTCAGTTCCCTAGTTTGCCTCTACATCTTATTCATTAACTTTTTGTGAGAAGCAGAATTAGAATCTTTCTGACAATAGGAAAATACAGTCTATCCACCCTTCTCTGTAGTGTCACATCTTTGTGGCCCTGTTGTAGAACTATCAGGTTAAGTCTGATAGTATTCTGATAGTATAGTATTGATAGTACAGCTTTTATTCTGTACTTTACAGTTTGCATGGTATGCTTGTTAGTGACACCAGTCTAGTGTTTAGAACGTCTTGTCTGTCCACTTTGTCAAATATTGCTACTATATTATGCAATTATTTTTTCCAGATTTCCTGTCTGCAGTGATACATTGTTTGGCTGCACTGCCTTTGTTGCATCTAGTTCCTCCAGGTGTTTTCCCTGGAAACACAAACCGAAACTGTCTCTATTTTCCACTTGTTACAACTTGTAATAAAGTTGTTACATCTTGGCTTAACGTGTTTATGACGTATTAGAACGTTGTTACAACTTGCTATATTGGTTCTTATAACTGGTTAGGACGTGTTAAAACTTGTTCGAATGTTGTATCAACGTCGTAGTTTCGGTGTGTGTTTGGCAGGTTATTACCTCTTCTTCAGTGACTGCTTTACTGTCGTATGTTTTTTGCCCATCTGTTGTGTCCCATCCCTAGGTCACCACTCTGATTCTGTTTCACAAGCTTCTGGGAATGTCTTGCAAAGTTGCTCACACACCAGTTTGTCATTTGTCATTAGGACTTCCATCACTCTTTTTAGCCTTATCAAATAGTCTTTAAACCTTAATTATGTGTTCATAAATCATGTTATTCATCTCACATGCAGTACTATAGTCAGTACGTGAAAACAAGTGATAAACGATCAACGTAACATCCAAGGTGAACACTGAAGTCGTGTGTCTCGTATTGTCAGCAAAGTCAACATCAAGTGTCGACAGATGCTGGTCCAGATTACCAATATACCACCTTTCACATCTCTTCCAACCAATAAAATGTTAAATAATTTATTGATTTCAGTTTTTCTTACATTTTGCATACAATTATATGAAGAAAAATATGTTTTAGAATTTTTTTAATTTTTTGTGCATGCAGATGCAGCCATATTTCAATAGCCTTATGTTGAGGGCTAACAATATTTGAAAGAAAAATAAATTTTTAATTAATTTTTGTGTGTGTGCCACAGAAGCATCACATAGAACAGGGGTTAGGTGTCGCTTTCCTTCTTATGTGACTGAAGCAGCTTGGGCTGGTTCTTTGCCATTTTATATTTCTCAAACTGCTGTTTTTTTTTCATCTCTCCTGGCTCTTGTGTGCTCATTTCTGGTACTCATTAGTGCTTTCTTGTTAACCGTCATCCCCCGGTTTGTTATATTTCTCCCGTAACTTTCTAGTTCGGTCCTTTGCTGCTTATCTCTGTACTGCCTGTTGAACTACAGGTTTCTCCTGGACATATCAACTTCCTCAGTAGGATGAACTTTTTTAGACTTTTCTGAACATTTTGGAGGTACATATTTCATCATTTAATTTGGTGGCTTATCTCCAGTTCATTTTTCCATGCAGCTTCTGCATATAGTCTCTCTTTCTAAAGGTGTGTGTTCTTCTAAATATGCAGTCTGGCTCTTCTCTTGGTTTGAGAACAGTTTATATAATAAACTTAAAGAGTGTTCTATAAATGACATTGAAGCCATGACATGTATAAAGTTCTTCCAATCTTTTTATCACACTAATTAATTAAAAATTCAATAACTTCACTTGTAGAAAGAAAAAACATCAGCCACTGTCCAGAAAGAAACTTGTCAGATTCATTGTCAATGTTTAGAGATTAGAGGTACAGTATTAGTAGAATGAAATGGAAGCAAGAGATAGTGTTATTGGTGTAATTTGCTGTATGGTTAAAAAAAAAATATTTGACAAATTAATGCTTATTGTTTTGTTACCAGGTCAGGCATAGTTCAGCCCAGGTTCCAGGCCCCAACCCAGGATGATTGGAGGGACGGCTGCTTCTGAAACAAGCTTTACACTAGCCCACACACCCAGATTATGTGATTTATCTCGGGGACTCTCGGGATCTGCCACTGGACTCAAACAGGCTGTCATTGATATAATTTTTAAATCTAAAATTTTGATGTATACACTAGGTGATATTTAATCAGTATATATATTCAATACAACTTTTAGTTAAACTTAGCAGATACATTGGTATTTGTATACTACCGTCTATTCAGTAAGAATTTGGATATTTCCAGATGGAAGTTCGTTGTCCTCTGGTGTATGAATTCAAAATTTAAATTTTATTGGTTTGGTGCTTTGGCCGAGAGCCACAATGGACATTGGTGCATAGGTCACACATGTAAGTACTTTTCCCTGTAATGTTATCTCTTGTAGATGTATAGTACTTACCCATGACCTGGTGATTGCATAGTTAGTGAAATCTTTATACCTTGAATGGTGTTGCAATATTTGTTTAATTTTTACAGAAGCCATAAGAAAATCATATTATAAAATCTACCTAGTAGCCAAAGCCTTAGATGGCATTTCCTACTGATGACAGACCAGTGCTCTTGAAATCCCAAGGGAGTAGAAATTAGGCCGCAATGTGGCAACATTGTGATACCCCTAGTGGTCTCTGACCGCACATTCCAATTCTTCCTGGCCCTTGGGCTGGGCCCTTTTAGCTGTTGACAATAGAGAGGCCTTCCTTCACCTGCATCACGCTGTCTGATAGTCCTTGTTAGACGACAGGTTTGGTGCAAACATTCTTCGCATTATGTCTTTGATTACACAGGTGTAGGGGCTTAAAATAACGTCTAATCAAGCTTTTTGAGCAATAATTACAGGACAGTACAGTATAGTACTTCTAATCTATGATGTGTTTTGAATAACAGAAATTTGTGAAAGACTTTATAAGTTGTAAGTTATGTCAGGAAAAATAAAATTATCTTCGGGACTTCCAACCAATTCTGAAACAACACTTGGATGAAATTTAATGCATTGAACCAATTTTAGCCTTGTCCACATGACCAATGAGCTTTAGTGCAACCAAGTAACCAATAATAGTACCTGCTGATTTTTACCATAATGACCAATAGGCTTTTAGTAAGTGGAAGACACTTCTTACACTTATGTGTAAGTGGAAGACACATGTAAACTTTGAAGATGATGTGCAAGCTCTTGTTTTAGCTTACTCTTTTCCTTATGACTTAGTGTTCATGTTTAAGTTCATTGACAAATTGCTGAACTGTGACCAAGTGTTGGGACAATGTTTTGGACATGTTAGCAGGAGGAGGGCTATCAATGCAGCACCAGGGGCCACCAGCATTGCAGCACCAGGAGGCCCAGCATTGCAGCACCAGGAGCTAGCATTGCAGTGCCAGGAGCTAGAAATGCAGCACCAGGAGCTTGCATTGCAGTGCCAGGATCTAGCATTGCAGCGCCAGGATCTAGCATTGCAGCGCCAGGATCTAGCATTGCAGCGCCAGGATCTAGCATTGCAGCGCCAGGATCTAGCATTGCAGCGCCAGAATCTAGCATTGCAGCGCCAGAATCTAGCATTGCAGCGCCAGGATCTAGCATTGCAGCGCCAGGATCTAGCATTGCAGCGCCAGGATCTAGCATTGCAGCGCCAGGATTTAGCATTGCAAGCGCCAGGAGCCAGCATTGCAGCACCAGAAACTAGCAGTGCTGCACCAGGGACTAGCAGTGCTGCACCAGGGACTAGCATTGCAAGCACCAGGAGTCAGCAGTGCAGTACCAGGGACTAGCATTGCAACACCAGGAGCCAGCATTGCAAGCGCCAGGAGCCAGCAGTGCAGCACCAGGAGCCAGCAGTGCAACACCAGGAGCCAGCAGTGCAACACCAGGAGCCAGCATTGCAAGCACCAGGAGCCAGCAGTGCAGCACCAGGGACTAGCAGTGCAGCACCAGGAGCCAGCATTGCAAGCACCAGGAGCCAGCAGTGCAGCACCAGGGACTAGCAGTGCAACACCAGGAGCCAGCATTGCAAGCACCAGGAGTCAGCAGTGCAGTACCAGGGACTAGCATTGCAACACCAGGAGCCAGCATTGCAAGCACCAGGAGCCAGCAGTGCAGCACCAGGGACTAGCAGTGCAACACCAGGAGCCAGCATTGCAAGCACCAGGAGTCAGCAGTGCAGTACCAGGGACTAGCATTGCAACACCAGGAGCCAGCAGTGCAGCACCAGGGACTAGCAGTGCAACACCAGGAGCCAGCATTGCAAGCACCAGGAGCCAGCAGTGCAGCACCAGGGACTAGCAGTGCAACACCAGGAGCCAGCATTGCAAGTGCCAGGAGCCAGCAGTGCAGCACCAGGGACTAGCAGTGCAACACCAGGAGCCAGCATTGCAAGCGCCAGGAGCCAGCAGTGCAGCACCAGGGACTAGCAGTGCAACACCAGGAGCCAGCATTGCAAGCACCAGGAGCCAGCAGTGCAGCACCAGGGACTAGCAGTGCAACACTAGGAGCCAGCATTGCAAGCGCCAGGAGCCAGAAGTGCAGCACCAGGGACTAGCAGTGCAGCACCAGGAGCCAGCAGTGCAATACCAGAAGCCAGCAGTGCAGCACCATGTCTGTAATTGCAGTCATCATTTTTGGTGGGGGAGCCTGTGTTTTACTTTAATCTTTCATTATGATTAAGATAATTGTGATTCTCAGGTTTTCAGAATAATTTTGTATAGTTTTAAGCGGAATCTTATAAGTATCTTTGATATTGGTACTTGATGATGAGTATTGGCTTGTGTGTTGCATCATCTACACACAGGTTAGTGTAAACTAGATAAGAATTTCAAATTTGACGAAGTTTGGTGACATATTCCATAAAGCTTTGGAAAAAGTATTGATATAAATCTTGCTAATTATTATTTAATTGACTAATTATTTTGGCTGTACAAGTGAATTAAGTTGTATAATGTTTAGCCAAACATAATTTTTACCCCTGTCAAACCTCTCTCCCATGGTGAAAGGATTTGAATTACATTTAATGTTGGAAACACACCGCGTTCTTGCCTCCGTAGAAAGTATTCAGTATAAATGGACCTGTAGTTGTTCCTGTAGTTGACATTGCATTAAGCTTCTTAATATACTACTATGTGATATAAGTCAGCTTCAGGAATAAGAAATTTAAAAATTCGTCCTTATTCCCTCCCATAAAAAAAGAAGAAAAATACTGTATAAGAATTGTTTTTATCATGATGATGTCCTCTTTTTTTTCTTTTATCTTATTTTTTACTTTATTTTTATTTTATTTTAAATTTGTATAATTTATGAGCCTCCTAGAAAAATTGTTGTCGAGTCTCTCTCATTTAGAATTTTTCATCACGTTAGTCTTTTCATTCGGTTGCCAATGATGATTGTTTAGATTTCTCAATGTCTGTTTTCAGCCTCATTTTCCAACCATATATGCTTTGTTACGCTCCCGAGGACTGTCTTTCATATCGGTATTTTTGCTTGAATCCCGGTGGTGGAAACTTTGCCGTTCCATTTCTCCCCCCTCTAAAAGCTATTTTCCATCCTTGCGCAGGTTGGCCTACGTAGAATCTGCTCCATTCAGTAGGGTGCCTTTATACTTAACCTTCTGGTCTCACATGCTTGTCCGTGTTTGTGGGGGAGTCTTACCTATTTTTGGGAATTGCTCCAGCTACTGGACCTTGCCATCTTTCTTGGTGTGTTTCACTGCTTCTGAAGAATGACTGCCTTCATCTTTTGAATTTATTTAATCATTGGTTTGTTTTAAACCATGTAGTGAAAGCTTGAAGGGAAAATATAATTTTTAATATTTTGAAACTTTCTGGAAATTCTAGATATGAGTGAATCACTAATGAATTTTGTATTTTAAAGTATATTGTATAGTATCTAATTTTGGCTAGACTATTTTTGAAAGCCATGGGTTTTAGTCAGTTTTGACCATTTTTACGTTTTTATTCAGAATGAATGATTTAATTTCGTCTTATTCATAGGAGTCATATTTATCTCGTGTTTTAATAAAGATTATAAAGATATATGAAAGGTATAATGTAAACATTTACCTATTCCCATTAGACTTGTCTATAGTGTGACTAGTTAGCCTTGCCCCCAACACGCTGCCTTAAATTGAAAACGAGCTCTACTTACGGTGATATACGCATCATGTATAGACATTTTTATGTACGGCTGACAATGACTAGTAAAGACAAAACTGCATGACATTTACATTAGGTAAAACAGTAGAAGATTTCTAAACAGGAAATATGAACATTATCATTCCTTAAAAATTGTGGTTGTGTATTGTGCAATTAGAGATGATTATGGTGTGGTATTATAGAGAAATTTTGATATGAAAGTTAAAAGGATAAACATGGAAGAGGAGGTGGGTCATAGAAACATGGATGATTAGTAGGAGAAATTTGGATTAAAAAGTAATTGAGAAACTTAGATAATGAAGGAATGGCGGGGTAATGAGGATGAATAAGAAATAGGAAGATCATGGAAGAGTAATTGGAAGATTAAATACAAAAGGATAGGGGTTGAGAGAAAAAGTCGTCTGGAATTACTGCAGTATTAGAGAGATTAATCCCTGCGCTGCGCACCTGTTTTTGTCAAAAATTTCATGGTGCAATTGTTAAGGACATATTTTTGTTTTTATAAATGTTCAGCAAATGTTAATGTCAAAAAGTTTCCAAAACTCAATCATTTTCATTTCAAATCACAAAGAGTGATGAAAACATTAAAGAGCATTAAAATATGGCCTATTAAACAAATAATAGCACACTGTGCAGCTTAACCTAGCACTTAACCACTGCACAGTTAAGTGGTTAAAGCTTTGTGATGTTAGTGTGCTGTGGAGGAGAGGAGAAAAGAGCTGCTCACTGAATACCTTACCTTTAGTGTTACTGTGATGTGGCTCTGAGGAACAGTGTCCCCACCGCCTGGTTTCTGGTCAGGCCTCCTGGTTTATGTTTGGGCTAACCAAACTGTTCGATGCCACGGCAGACAGTCTGATGTAAGAATCACAGGCCAGAGTCAGCTTGAGGTGGTTCTGAGAATTAACGTCCCCCACAGTCCAGTTCCTGACCAGGCCTTCCTTGGTTGATGGTCTGGTCAACCAGGTTATTAGGTATCATTATTGTGTGGAGTGGAGGAGAGAAGAATAGCCACATGCTGTAATATGGCTGGTGATTAAATTTCCTTATTTAGCTTGCTAGTAGTTGTTGATACATTGGAAATTATACTGGCTAGCCAACTGCATAGTAGCTGATAGTTTAGTGATTGTAGATTGGGGGTAGATAGATGGATGACTAGGGAAAGATGGGTACAAAATATATGGAGAGGGCTAGGGAAATATAGGTGACTGACTAGGAATTTACAGGTGAATGGCCTAGAGAAATATGGATAGATAACTGGGAAAACATGGGTACAAAATATAGGAAGATTGCTAGGGAAAAAGTGATATAAAATATTGGGAGGTACAGGGGATAGCTGAGAATAGATGAGTGGGTTTCTAGGATAGTCTTCATACTCTCTATGGATACGGTACCCCCCACAGTTCTACTGTACGTCCTCAGGTGTATACCTTGTGATTAACAAATTACTTTGGAACAAGCACCGTAGTTGATCATTTTCATTGTTTTTAAGCCAGAGTAACTCAATAAAGATGCTGCTCACCTTAAAATGTTAGATTCCTTGTCAGCTCAGCTAGCAATAACCTTAATACTTAGTGGGGCTTCTGTATCATTAAAGGTTCACTGGGCTACCCTTACTGTATTCATCAACAAAATTAAAATTTATAAATTTATAAAAAAAAAAGATATTGGGTATTACTCAATTAAATCACAATATGGCACTGATCCAGAAGACTTGGGTTATTTTTTGTTTTAGTATGCTAACTTGTAAAATATTTAAGTTTAATTAGATTTGCAGTTTGCACATTTGTATAAGTTGGCTTGTTTACTGTTAAACTGCAATGACTTTTTGTAAAAGGATTGATAATTCCAGTATTTGTTTGCATGCAAAAACAACAAAATTAGTTGATCAATCAACCAGGCTGTTATTCATACGTCAGGCTGCGAACAGCCTGGTTGACCAGTCCAGCAACCAGGAGGCCTGGTCGGGGACTGGGCCACGGGGACCTTGAACCCCGAAATCATCGCAAGGTAACCACAAGGTATAAAGTCAGCAGTCATGAGCACTGCCAGGTAGGGAATTTATTTTTTATTTATTTATTTATTTATTTATATATATATACACATACAAGAGTTTTTACATTCTTGTAAAGCCACTAGCACTCGTAGTGTTTCGGGCAGGTCCTTAATCCTAATTTTTCCCCAGAATACGACCCGCCAAATAGTTTAACAACCAGGTACCCATTCGCTGCTGGGTGAACACTTAAGGATTGGTGCCCAGGCAATCCTCCCCAGTCACGATACGAACCCAGGCCAAAGCTCTCGGGAAGCGCCGAGCAAGTGTTTTACCACTGCGCCAAGGGGACGGTGGCACAGACACTGTTTAGACGTTTTTTCATTTGTATTTTGTTGGTGAATCTATGGTTAAGATTTCTTCTGGTGCCCTGAAGAAGCTAGGTTGCCTGTTACTGTAGTTATGTTCTGTTGTTTCATTTTATTGGATTGTATGTAAAATATGTATAGATTTTATCTCATCTCATGTTTGCGTCCAAACCTTTGTTGTCTTGTTCAGTGTTTTCTAACTGTCACTATTGCTTCTTCTCCTTTTCTTGCTATGAATGTTGTTCTCCTCCTTAACACTTTAGTTTTCTAGTGATGCTTAAACGTGTCACGTACTGTACTCCAACAGTAAACATTCCAATGACGCTAAAACAAATCGTGCGTCTCATTTTTCACGATTAATACAAATCGTGCATCTTGCATGAACATTTTAGGGGTCACTGATCAAGACCCTGAGATGCCCAGAACATTTACAGTCGGTATGCACCAACGGGTCGGAAGTGTTAGTGTTATTCCTTTTCTGGTTGTCACTGTTGTTTTCTCTCCCTTTTTTAACTATCATTTTGCCCCTTAGTCACAGTGCCTACATAACCCTGGGCAACATGGTCTTAAATGCCATGGAAGACAAGCAAAATGCTAATGTAACATACACAGATTTTGCAAAATGTGCTCAAAAGGAATTATTGGCAAACTGGGAAGATGGATCTTCAGTTTCCTAATGGAATAGAACCCAATTTCTTAATGGAAATAGAACCCACACTAACAGTCGATAAAGTAAAATCTGGATAATTCATCATGAAAAGCTCAATCTCCCAAGTTTGTGTACTTGCTCTGGTACATTTTCTCATCCTCATCAGACAGAGAAGGATGCAAACTATAGTACTGTACTGTGTCATTGTTTACAGATGACACTAGGATTTTCATGAGAGCAGACATTATAGAGGACATAACAAATCTTCAATCTGATGTCCATCAAGTCTTTCAATGGGCCACAGAAAATATGATGTTTAATGAGAGTGTTCCAGTTACTGCACTATGGAAAAGACATAAATATAAAAACAGAAACCACATATAAAATGCAGTCAAACTATACTATTGAAAGAAAAAGCAATGTAAAAAAAATTAGGAATAATCATATCAGAAGACTTTGCTTTTAACCCTTAAAGAATGCAACAAATTAGCTTTCACAACTGCAAGAAAAAATGACAGATTGGATAACAAGAACCTTCTAACCAAAAGATGCCATATCAATGATACCTTCTAAGACACTAGTGCTTTCTTGAGTGAAATATTGTTACACACTAACAGCTCCATTGAAAGTTCGAGAAATTTATGACAAAGCATGTAAAGACCTTTTAATACTAGAATCCGCTCGGTAAAACATCTAAATTATTGAGACCGCTTATGAATTTTAAATCTGTATTCTCTAGAGCACAGGCATGAGAGATCATGCTATCACTTGGAAATTTAGATTTTCAAACACTCGAAAATGGTAGAAGGATCGGTTCCAAATCTGCACACAGAAATGAACACAACATGGGACCAGATGATATGGCAGGATATGCAAAATAGCCCAATTAAAAAGCAGAGGTACAATAGGCATGCTAAGAGTAATCTCAATCAACATCAAACTCCCAAGACTTTTCAACACACTCCCTCTACACGTACTGTACAAGGCATAACTGGCGGACCTCTTGCAGTGTTCAAAGGAGAACTTAATATCCTTGAGAACCTGATCAACCAGGCTGCGATCAGCTGCATCGAACAGTCTGATTGACCAGACCACCAACCAGGTGGCCTTGTCAGAGACCAGGTCACGTGGACGTTGATCCTCGGAATCATCGACAGGTGTTATGACAGGTATTCTCTAGCTTTCCTTATTCCTTCTCCCTGGTTACTCCTTAGTCCGCTAGCTTTCTTGCTTCCTGTTTATCAGTTTTCTTCCCCATCCTTCTGGATCTACTGCCATCTTTTTGCTCATCTTGTGCATTCATATTAGTTACCATCAAAACATTTTAATGTCTTTATCAGAGTCAAACGTTGGCTAAGCTTCCTTTGATTTCCACTGGACACACTGCAGCAAGATCCTTTCAGAATGCATCAAATGCAACTTAAGGCATGGCCTTCAGGGTATGCGATACTGTCTTGACGGAATATTCCTCGTAAAGAATGAGATCATAAATAAGGAGCATGATGAACTACTTGAAGTAATTCAATAATATAAACATTCCAGTCCCCAAAGATTTGCTGCATGTTAATGCCTTGCTTGTTTTATTCATGTGGTGTTTCGTATTAAATTTAGTGCAGCATTACGGTACTGGGAACTGTTAAAAGATGGTCTTGTTCTTACATGGTTGGATAAGTCGAAACTTTCTCTGGTGTCTGTCTTTTAAAAAATCTAAATTTTACTGTAACTTTGCACAAAAAGTGTCTTTTACTGGACTTTTCTTTTTATTTAATTTTCATTTGCGTGATCATTATTATGTAAAGCAGACTCGTGTGCACTGATGTTGGTAATTTGATAGTGCATGAATTGGATTTTGTCTTGTTAAATTTTCATAGTTTAATAAAGACTGTGATGTGCTAAATATGCAGGTTAATTATTTTTGCAACTTCATAAAAAGAAATACAGTAATACTGTAGTTTGTTATATCAATTTTCTTCTCGACTCATTCATCAGAAAATTTCTAAATTAGGGATCAGACGAAGAACTTGAAGTACTGTACATAGTATACCGATACGATAATGCTTCGTACACACAACGGAAGGTGGAAGTAAGTGTTAGGTCGTCACTCTCCTCCTGTTACGGGAGCAGACAAGACAATATGCATACACTGCTGATTTTTCATTTTCATTTATACAACAGCATTTATCACAAAATATGTATAAATTGAAAATAGTTCATCTTTTATAGTTTCACGTAATCCTTTTTGTCAGTACGAGACTTGTAAGGAAGAGCACGACTCGATGAAACAATGCCTGTGTTGAATACTTATTGCCACTTGTTGTTTGCATGCTGTGAGAGTAACAAGTCTCAAGTGCCAAGAATGCTAGACTTAGGGTCAAACAAACTCTTAGCAAGATGAGAGCTTTTATGTGATGAAGGTACATTGACGTATAACTTGCTAGCGCTGAGACTACAGCTATACCATTCTTCAACTAAGGGCTCGCCTTGCTATGTCTGTGCACCGAATTATTGGCAGTTTGTTATTTTGTAGTATCGGACTTATGTGGATCTGCATCCTCAATGCATGAGGCAAGATAAATATCTATACAGTTTATATTTTTTTGGAATGTCACTCATTTGGATTCTAGATTGTGGTGTATTATATTTCTTTGTGTAGATATATGTAAAGGAGGAACAAATAATTTTTTACTGTAGTCCATTGGCTTTGAAAATAAATTTGATATAAAAAGTACAATAGACATTTGTGCCTTAGGTGAAAATTTAATTGTGAATGTCAAAGATACAATCACTGTCAGTATGTCAAATACATGAATGCAATCCCATTGATCAGTATGGTAAAGCTATTAAGAATGGTAGTCCCTCAAGTAGCGTATGCATGATTCTAGCACCTGCTAGAGAATGCAAGATAATCCCTAGAAAATTTTAATAAGATAAACATAACAAGTGTAGAGTATATCCAAAGGTGGGCAGAAACAAGTTCCAAAAGGACCAAATTCCTGTAACTCTATCCATTATGAGAACCGTGATCGGGAAACTTGATCCCTTTACCAGGCAGGACCAAAGTGGAGGCCGACAGTCCATATTTAAAGCAATTCCGGATGGTCCAAGGATCTTTAGTTCGTTTTTTTTTAACGAGAGAAGGACTGCTTGTTGAAGTTTGTTCTTTACAAGTGTAAAATTTCTGTATTTCCAGTTTGATATATTGATATAGGAATAAATTATGCACCAAATAGTTATTTTAAATTAGTCAGTTGTCTACATTCTCTACAGCAAATTGTCATCTAAGCGTTTTATGATTTGGGTTGTCGTCATCAACAAGGGCTTGTTATCCAGCCCTGCATTGAAGGGTTTAGTTCATAAAGTTCAATACGCTTTAACTTTTTCAGTATCACCATAGAGAGACCCTTCTCTGTGGGGTAAGACATCATTAAGGCAAAGAAATCAGGGCGGAGTGACAGCCATTTTGAAATGCTAGTCTTCTTGAAGGGAAATACAAGCATTCAACTTACAGTATTATTATATTTTTCCTAGTTTTGCTATATTAATTTTGTAGTACTGTACAGTAATTGTATTATTTGGAATTTAACTTAAATTGACTAAAATATTAATGATCTCCAGCATCTTCAATTGCATATTTAATTTCAGTTAAATATTTCACTTGTATATAATGCAAATGCCAGGTACCGAGTTTGTCACAGTTTCTCTCTTCCAAAAGGACCATGATCGAGACCATTGGTCCGTATTAAGACCGGACCAATACTTTCGGTGCTTTTTGAGGAACGGGTGCCCACCTTTGTGTATATCCTTTAACAAAGTATACTCCATGATTGTTGTCGGGGCTTATGTTATAAGGCATTGTATACCACATTTCAGGTAGGTGGATTGTAGGTGCCTGATAACCTGGATATTTTGTGAACGAGCAATAGTATGTTTTATTAATGAGCATAAGGGTGAATTGGAACATTTCAAACTTTTTTCAAACATTTTCTCTATCCGAATTGAATATAGCTTGTAAATAATAAATATTTAAGTTTTTTTGGAGCATACTGTTTTAACAATAAATTATAATTACAGTACAATATGTACTTTTAATATAAAAGTTTCATCTTCATTTTTAAGCTATGAGGTGCAAAAATTTATAGAAGGCTTTTGATCATTCTAAATAATGAGAAGCCTTTGCCAACATTCAGTTTATCCAATACTGTGCATAAATATGTTTTAATGGCGGCAGCTAATAATAGTGTAAATCCTGGTGGCGGGTCACTACTCTTCACCTCTACAAAAACAGGTGAATTCCATACCTCTATTCCGTGACAGTTTCTTGCGTAACTCGGTTGGTTGTTGATAGAAATCAGAGAAACAGTCTGAATACATTTTTATCAAGCTGACCATTCATTCTTTCCAAGTTTGGGTGAGGTAAGGGAACAGACCTTAGTAAACTCTTTAATATATGGAATCTTTCACTGCATGTACAGTACAGGTATCATGATACGTAATATAAATAACAGTTCAATCTGGAATTTTTGTACATTGTATTGTGTTAAAATTTAAAATGCATAGTGGGCCTTGCATAAATACCTCCAAGCTTCTTTATTAGTTGCCTTGCAAGAGCTTCAATTTGTCAGAGCTCTCTGGCTTAGTTCCCGATCTCAAGTGTCTTTTGTCTTCCATTCTATCAATACGGTATTGTATACATACATCTTTTGCTTTAGCTACTTAATCAAAAGTATGTGTTATAGACACTTTTGTATGTTGTCAAGTATCTTGTATTTTTATTTCAGGAACCTATTATCTTTGTTAAAGATAACACACTATGCATAATATTTCCATGCACTTCCGCCACTGCTTATTTACACACGTTTCCGGTAATAGTTAAAGCTCCAACTTTACAACTCTTGGAAATGCATGCCGAACTATCCTTGATGGCCCCTTGACTGGACCCCCTCGGTGCATGGCTACCCAGTTGACATAGTGCATTGGTCGAGTGATCTCTAGCATGAATCGGTAATTATACTTAGCCTTTAAATCGTGCACACATTTTTTCCTGTGTAATGATAACGTGCTTGTCTAGTGTCTTATATTGACCCCTTGTCTTTATATTTAGTTGATTTTAAAATTATAAAGATAGACGCAGTTCAATAATACACATTGTGTTTTACAGTACAGTATTGAAATCTCGATTTGTAAAATAATTTTGTTAAATTTGTGCTGTATCACAGATGGCCTCCTTATGCTCAGTAACTAGAATGAAAACGTGTGTATTGTTTGTTATTGCTGTATCTAAATACCGTACTTAACAATTTACTTTGTGTGAATATTTGTAAGTGTGTGTGTATAGTGTTACAATGTGTGCGAGTTTTTTTTTTTTTTTTTTTTTTAATTTTTAATTAATTTTCAACAAGCAAATGTAGACCTGTCATGAAAAAATGTGTGCACACTTTGTGAAGTCATCCCACATGTTTGTTACCTTAAGTTTCTTTCTTCTTACCTAAAATAAATATAAATATTTATATATATATACAGTACTGTACATACATCCACCTTGGGTACAATTGTATGCAATTATATATACACTGTATATGTACAGAGTATGTAATTATATATATATATATATATATATATATATATATATATATATATATATATATATATATATATATATATATATATATATATATAATGTCGTACCTAGTAGCCAGAATGCACTTCTCGGCCTACTATTCAAGGCCCGATTTGCCTAATAAACCAAGTTTTCCTGAATTAATATATTTACTCTATTTTTTCTCTTGAAATGATAAAGCTTCCCATTTCATTATGTATGAGGTCAATTTTTTTTATTGGAGTTAAAATTAACGTAGTTATATGACCGAACCTAACCAACCCTACCTAACCTAACCTAACCTATCTTTATAGGTTAGGTTAGGTTAAGTAGCCGAAAAAGTTAGGTTAGGTTAGGTAGTCGAAAAACAATTAATTCATGAAACTTGGCTTATTAGGCAAATTGGGCCTTGCATAGTAGGCTGAGAAGTGCATTCTGGCTACTAGACTAGGTACGACATATATATATATATATATATATATATATGTCGTACCTAGTAGCCAGAACTCACTTCTCAGCCTACTATTCAAGGCCCGATTTGCCTAATAAGCCAAGTTTTCCTGAATTAATATATTTACTATAATTTTTTTCTTATGAAATGATAAAGCAACCCTTTTCTCTATGTATGAGGTCAATTTTTTTTTATTGGAGTTAAAATTAACGTAGATATATGACCGAACCTAACCAACCCTACCTAACCTAACCTAACCTATATATATAGGTAAGGTTAGGTTAGGTAGCCAAAAAAAGCTAGGTTAGGTTAGGTTAGGTAGGTTAGGTAGACGAAAAAACATTAATTCATGAAAACTTGGCTTATTAGGCAAATCGGGCCTTGAATAGTAGGCTGAGAAGTGCGTTCTGGCTATTAGGTACGACATATATATATATATATATATATATATATATGTCGTACCTAGTAGCCAGAACTCACTTCTCAGCCTACTATTCAAGGCCCGATTTGCCTAATAAGCCAAGTTTTCCTGAATTAATATATTTACTATAATTTTTTTCTTATGAAATGATAAAGCAACCCTTTTCTCTATGTATGAGGTCAATTTTTTTTTATTGGAGTTAAAATTAACGTAGATATATGACCGAACCTAACCAACCCTACCTAACCTAACCTAACCTATATTTAAAGGTAAGGTTAGGTTAGGTAGCCAAAAAAAGCTAGGTTAGGTTAGGTTAGGTAGGTTAGGTAGACGAAAAAACATTAATTCATGAAAACTTGGCTTATTAGGCAAATCGGGCCTTGAATAGTAGGCTGAGAAGTGCGTTCTGGCTATTAGGTACGACATATATATATATATATATATAGTCAACCACACTATCGAGGAAATTATATACAGTACTGTACATATATCCACTTCTAGTACAATTGTATGCAATTTTATATAATATATATATATATATATATATATATATATATATATATATATATATATATATATATATATATATATATATATATATATATATATATATATGTATGTCGTACCTAGTAGCCAGAACGCACTTCTCAGCCTACTATGCAAGGCCCGATTTGCCTAATAAGCCAAGTTTTCCTGAATTAATATATTTTCTCGATTTTTTTCCTTATGAAATGATAAAGCTACCCATTTCGTTATGTATGAGGGCAATTTTTTTTATTGGAGTTAAAATTAACGTAGATATATGACCGAACCTAACCAACCCCACCTAACCTAACCTAACCTATCTTTATAGGTTAGGTTAGGTTAGGTCGCCGAAAAACTTAGGTTAGGTTAGGTTAGGTAGGTTAGGTAGTCGAAAAACAATTTCGTGAAAACTTGGCTTATTAGGCAAATTGGGCCTTGCATAGTAGGCTGAGAAGTACGTTCTGGCTACTAGGTACGACATATATATATATATATATATATATATATATATATGTATATATATATATATATTTTCTCATCTCTATTTCTGCCTTCATATCTCTCTTTATATATTTATCTGTCTCTAACTTTGATGGTGCATTGTTAAGTTTTCACACATTATTGTGTAGCATCACTGTGGCAGTATCTCCTACCAAGTATTCTGATGTTGTGCAATTACTACATCTGCATCTTAAGGTGTGGGTGTTATCACTATGTCTGCATCTTAAGGTGTGGTGTTATCACTATGTCTCATCTTAAGGTACAATTGTTACATCTGCATCTTAAGGTGTGGTGTTATCACTATGTCTGCATCTTAAGGTACAATTGTTACATCTGCATCTTAAGGTGTGGTGTTATCACTATGTCTGCATCTTAAGGTGCAATTACTGCAATGTCTGCATCTTAAGGTGCAATTACTGCAATGTCTGCATCTTAAGGTAAGGTGCTACTGCTACTTCTGCATGTTTAGATGCTTCCTACCTTCTTGTTCCCTTGATTTTTAATTTGTTTAGTCTTTCATAATGACTGAACTCCTTTTATTCGTTCATAAAGTTTCCACACTTTCACAATCTTTGTTATTGATAAACATCTTGGAAATTATATTTGAAATTAATAGATGATTTGTTAATAACTTACCATAAGTCCCATAACAAACCCAAGGAATGGATATAAATGTAGCTTTAAAAAATAAAACCCACTAACTGTATTAGAATTTGTCAAAGACACATAAAAGTAACCCCTGTGAAAATGGACTGCTAAACGCACCTTTGAGATGCCCAGTTAGGTAACGGGGCAATTCCCAGTGTAGCCCGTGAGCCTGACATCTTATTGTAAACAATCCTATGTAAACATGTTGTATCTCAAACTTGTATAACCCAGTCTACATAGACCTCTGATCTCAGATAAATGTCATATCCTCTCTGTAATCCCTGATAAGTGGAGAACCAAGTACTTACAGAGCTGTTATCCCAATAGAATTATGTATTGATCCCTTTTTCCCAAAAGGCCCCAACTCCTCATGACTTTTTGCCCAAATTAAATTCCTATGATACCCGTGTAATTTAGTAAATCAAAACCATACTGAAATCTTCAACATTAGAGTGTTTACACATTATTTTTATTATTATTTTTTTTAAATTACTGTATTATCTTTTTAAATACAGTAGTGTTTTATGTGTAGGTGATGCTGATACAATGTTTTGAATATTTTAGTTAACCATTGTTCTTTAGACTGTGATGTTAAGTGTCTCTTAAAATGAAATTATTGTAATGGAATGAAACATTAAACATGAGATATTAATGCATGTTAAATTTAAAGATATTTAAATTTGCATAACAATTAAAGTGAATTTGACTGTTAATAAAGACCATGTATCCTAGACTCGAAGATTATCATCATAATAGAATAGCAAAACCTAAATTCAGAATTGTCTAAAATATGTTTCAAGCGTTACTGATGCATTAACTATTGTGGCATGTGTGGAGATGAGGAGTGACTGATGTGTTTGGAGACAATTCTTCACATTAATATCAGAAACCATTCAATTGTTGAAATTGTTGTGGCGGAAAATGTTCCCTTACCCAAAAACGACCTCATGGACTTACCTGCGAGGTACCAAGTGTCTTAGTGCAAGGTCTGCCACTAATATATCTAGTATGCTTGAAATATTATTAGGGGAAATTTGGGCAAGAAGATGAATTATGACAGCTTCTTATTTATTTAATTCATAATTAGTGGTTGGTTCACTAATTATAATGAATATTGTTGCTTATTGCATTCTAATTTTATAATGTGTTTAATCATTTTAATAATGGTTGCTTTGCATATAGTTCTGTGTCTTCAGAATCTGAAGACCTGTTATTTTTAATAAAAGCAATAGCTTGCTGTTCTTTTATATCCTTGATACTATATCTTTACCCCCCCCCCCCCCCCGGCCGAATTACTGATCCCGTCTAGGATGCAACCTCACAACAAGCTGACTAACTCCTGAGTACCTATGCACTGCTAGGTGGACAGAGGCATTAGGTGAAAGGAAATGTGCCCAACCATTTCTGTCCTGCCCGGAATTCTTGATTGTGCTTCGAGAACGAACCCGATTGTACTACAGGGACCCTCTGATCAGTAAAGTTAAACTAATGTGTCAGTTTGGAGGAAATTTTTGCAGTATATTTTGAAGTTTTGTGACCATTATACATTTGAACAAAACATAATCAAATTTAAGTATTATGAGTATCTCATTTCCTAAGGAAAACAATTATATAGCCCCTTTACATCCAGATGTACTGCATACACAAAATAATGCAGACACTCAATTCAACGGCTTAAAAACTATTTTAGCGCATTATTGCTTACTACATTCCCACTTGTAGATGAATAAGGTACAGCCTATGCGACAATAAATTCCACCGATACCCCATAAAAAGCAGTGTTGGCCATTTACAGTGCTGATCAAAAAATATGTATTCAGAACCATCCTGAAACCATTTAGTTTAGTCTTCCAGCAATAAAATAAAAACTTAACTTTAAATGCTCCTTCAATGAAAAAATATGTACAATATACTTTATTAGATACCACAAATACATCCACTTCTTCAATAGAGAAGCCTTGAGAAATCTTGGTACCGTAACACCATAAATGGTTTTATTTAATATTTCACATACAGAGAGAGTCTGTCAGTTACACAGGATATTGGTGGCACCAAGGTGTCGGTCCTTAGCAATTATAAAAGTCTCACATTTCAAGACTGTGTTCAAAGGTTGAGTAGGAGTTAGGTTGTGTGAGGTGACCTTGCTTCTGCCGAGCTGTTAATTGCAGGTGGTTGTTGTTTCTATCGGTCAAGCAGCTGTATAGGTGTGGTAGGCAGAGCTTGGTTCCCGGTTCCTCCTTGTATATCTTTGGAACTGTACATTTGAGGCATTAGGAGAACAGCCATATATATATCAGGCCGGGTGGGGGAGACAGTCTGCCAGCCGTACCACACCCTCCTCTTTTACATAACTGTCTCAGAGACTGGTGAGTGAACTTTTAAGGTTGATGTATTGGTGTTTTCCAACTTGTGTAACTTTCAGGGCCAGTCAGCTGTAGTTGCTCTCAATTTCTTGTGTGGTGTAACCGATTCTGAAATAATGTTGACATTTGAACATCAAGTGAAATGGTTGAATTATGATACTCATAATAGTAAATGTATAATTGATTAACTTACTTTTTAAATTATCTTTAATTCTGATCCCTAGATCAGAACTAGTGATCTAGTTTGGATTTTGGATTTTCTATGATATAATGGAAGCTAGAGTAGTGAGCATTCTGAATTGTACTGGCTGATAGGTATCCTTTGGAGGTGTTTTATCAAGTTTTCTCTCTTGAACACCTTGAGAGGTCGGATACTTGTACTTGTGTGTAGATGGAGTGTTGAAAAATCTTGGGTCTTTACTGTTAATACTCTGTGTACCAATTGCATCTGCTTTTCGACGGTGCTATTTTGCAAATACATTTTGCTGTTTTGCAAACACTTTGCTAACTGCAAAACATTTGTGGTGAGGCGGTTGCCGCTGCACGGCTGTTCTGTGGGTTGGAGCAGATATGGATGCCCCGGGTCAGTTATTTTGTGTTTTCGTTCTGGGTTGGGTAGGTTGGTGTCTTCTGCCGGCTTCCTGTTTTCTTTGCTGCAGTTTCTACAGTTTTCAGAATTTGGATCTAGTGTTGCTGGGTGGTTCTGGGGGGTGGGGCTGCTGCTTCCACATTTGGTGATGGAAGTAGTTAGCTGATGCTGTGTGAATTCTGTTTCTCAGGGGGGGGGGATGTTGTTTGATGCTTGGTTCATTTCCTCAGAGGAGATACTTTTCTGTCTAGAGAATTTCGCACAGATCATGGTCTTTGATCCTTTTTTCTACCCCCTCTACTTCAAGTCCCTCAAGGGGCGCACAAATTCAGTAAGTACAAATAGACAATTAACATTACAAGAATCCCATTAAACATTGCAGGTTAATATAGTAAGCACAGCATCTAATTGTTACACTCTTGGGGCAAAATTCTTGTAGCTCCTAAGTATACTGTCTATCACACCATTATCACACATACAAACAATTTGATGTGGTACATTATTTATTTCCTTATTTCTATAGTTATCAATAAGTTGACACACTAATACATAATGTTCTAAGGTGTGGGCGTGCGGCATACTACATAATTTACACTCCTTATCTTTTTCACTGACATCAACACCGTATTGCCAGATATATTTGTATCCTAATCCTAATCTCATGTAAATTGAATCCTTCCAAGTAGACTTTCCTTTACCATAAGTGAAGGGCGAATTTGCATTTAATTTGCAACCACCAGAAGTTGGCGAGGAGCCCCCACCTCCCTTTATAATTCAACAATTATAGTAACTTTGAAATAATAGCCTATCTATGCAATAAGTAAATGTAAAAATAATCACAATTTTTTAAAGATAATAGTAGAGAAAGTCCAATATAATCATACTTTCTTTGAGATTAATCTATCTCTGGAAATCCCACTGGACTCCTCCACCCTGAGGACACGCTGACGTCACTACTTGACAACCCAGTTAAAGGATGAAACTTTTATAAGGTGTAAAAACTTGTTTTGTCAAATATAAATTAATAGCATTATATACTCGGTTTTATGCATAGTTCTAGACAATATTAGGTAAAGTGTTTTGATGACGTTGGTTTGGTGAGTGTTTACAGTACCAGGCTGGATGTGAATGACTTGTCTCGAATCATTGCTTCGGACTAAATTAAACTGACAAATGTACAATGAACTATTAACAATTGGGATAGTCTTTATTTTGTCCATACACATCATGAACCCGCCGGCGCTATGTCTTAATGATGAGCTAAATTATTTTAGTTTAGGTTTCGTGGGTGAAGAATTTAGAAAGAGGCGCGGTTTCGAACATCAGTCACTGAAGCATTGTTCGGGAATGAAGGTTCGAACACAACCTTGGAGTGTTGCTGCCGCTGCATTGTGGTGTTAGCGTTTGTTGTGGACGGTGGAGCCCGCGTTTATTGTCGGCAGTAGACACGTGCACTCCGTCACCCATCCTTACTCTCCTATCCTCACCTAACCAACCTTAAGCCTGTGTCCATCCTCACCCACCCGCCCACACACGGGTAGGTGGTTAGGTTATTGGTTGAGTACAATTAGGTGAGTACACGTTCTCACCTACGAGTGCCTGCCCTGACCCACCCTCAGCGCCTTCCATCATACGTCAGGTAATTACCTAAGTGTAGTTACAGGATGAGAGCTACGCTCGTGGTGTCCCGTCTACCCAGTACTCTTTGACTACTGACAGTTTTGGCCTCCCTCACCTTCTCACTTAGATTGTTTCAGCCGTCTACCACTCTGTTTGCAAAATTGAACTTTCTAATGTTCTTTCGGCACCTTATCTTAACTCTTGCTCTAGAGGTTCAAAATTTTAAGAATTCTTCTGTATCAATTTTGTTAATTCTCATTACTATTGTGCATGTAGTGATCATATCAGCTACTTTTCTTCTATCGTCTAGCTTTGGCATATTTAACAACTAACCTCGCCTCGTAGCTCTTGTCTTTCAATTCCGGAAGCCATTTTGTTGAATGTCTTTGCACCTTTAACAGTTTATTGATGTGCATCTTGAGATATGGGCACCATACAGCAGCAGTGTATTCCAACTATGGTCTCACAAAGGTCATGAATAATTTCTTTAATATTTCGTCATCCATGTATTTAAAAGTATTCTGAAATTGGAAAGCGTAGCATAGGCTCCTTGCACAATGCTCTTTATATGATCCTCAGGTGACACTTTATCTAGAACCACCCCTAGATCTCTTTTATCAGAATAATTTAAAGCTTTTTCACATAATTTGTAGATTTGTAGATAGGCTATTATTCTATTATTCCATTAGTAGATAGGCTATTATTTGTAGATAGGCTATTATTCTATTATTCCATTAGTAGATAGGCTATTATTTGTAGATAGGCTATTATTCTATTATTCCATTAGTAGATAGGCTATTATTTGTAGATAGGCTATTATTCTATTTTCTATTATTCCATAATGTGGCATTTATTCACATTAAATTTCATTTGTCAGGTGTTGCTCCATACAATTTTATCTTCTTAAAGGGCATTACAGTCATCTTATATTCCCAATTGTATCTTAGCATCCTCAGCAAACATGTTCATATAATTCTGTATTCCTTCTGGTAGTTCGTTTATGTAGACAATGAACATTACTGGTGCAATGAACTAATACAAGTATTGCGAAAAAGGTACTAGATTATGGAAAAGTGGCCATCAGTTAGTTTAGTTCATTTATTATGCACCCCATACCCATCCTGTGGGCGGTAGTGGAAAGGGTTACAGAGGCACATAATGGGCTCAGGGACTGAACCCCACAATTCATTTCAGATTCAGATTCAGATGTTTATTCAGGTAAGGTATATACATACAAGTGATGTTACATTAATGGATTGATATATAGATAGAGCTAGTACATACAATGCCTAAAGCCACTATTACGCAATGCGTTTCGGGCAAGAAAAACATTAATATCTAGAACTTAATACTAATTGAGCATAAAGAATAAAAAGTGTTGAGAACAAATACAAATAAAGATAAAAAAAAGGGGGAACATGACTGAAAAAGCAGCACAAATACAATAGGTTGACAAACAGTGTTGATTAAAAAAAAAAGAAAATAACAGACATGGGTTGACAATAGAGGAGTGAGGTAGATTACAGGGAATTTATTAGGTAGTGTTTAGTTTTTATCTTAAACTGGTTGAGAGAGGTACAGTCTTTAACATGGTTGGGAAGGTCATTCCACATTCTGGGCCCCTTGATTTGCAGAGCATTTCTAGTTTGATTAAGACGTACTCTAGGAATATCAAAACTGTATTTATTTCTGGTGTGGTGCTCATGGGTTCTGTTACAACCTTCTATGAAGCTTTTAAGATCAGGATTGGCATTATAGTTTAGCGTTTTATATATGTATAATACACATGAGAGAATGTGCAGAGACTTAATATCTAACATATTCAGAGATTTGAGTAGGGGTACCGAGTGATGTCTGGGGCCAGAGTTGGATATTGTTCTAATAGCAGCTTTGTGTTGGGTAATTAGAGGACGTAAGTGATTTTGGGTAGTAGAACCCCAAGCACAAATACCATAGTTGAGATAAGGATAGATAAGGGAGTAATAGAGAGTCACCAGGGCAGGGCGTGGTACATAATATCTGATCTTAGAAAGAATGCCCACAGTTTTTGAAACTTTTTTTGATATATTTAGAATGTGTCCCTGGAAATTCAGCTTGTGGTCAATGAGAATGCCAAGGAATTTGCCATCTAATTTGTTACAAATTTGGGTATTGTTTATTTTGAGATTTATATGACTAGAGGATTTATTGCCAAACAGAATATAGAAAGTTTTGTCAATGTTAAGGGTGAGTTTGTTGGCAGTTAGCCAAAGATGGACTTTATTTAGCTCAGTATTTACTGTGGCATTTAGAGCAAGAGGGTCAGGACTGGAGTAAATGAAGGTTGTGTCGTCAGCAAATAGAATTGGTTTGAGGTGTTGGGAGGCATTTGGAAGGTCATTAATGTAGATGAGAAAGAGGAGAGGGCCAAGTATGCTGCCCTGAGGAACACCAATGTTGATGGGTAGGGTGGGAGAAATTGTATTATTCACAGAAACATATTGGAGCTAAGTTAGCTAAAAGCTAAAAGCTAAAACATATTTAGCTAAGCAAGTTAGTCTTGATGAGTTAACTAGGCCAGTAAGCCAGTGCTGATTAGCTTGATCATTTGAATTTCGTTTATTTACTTGAATTTACCGGAGGGCGGCTAATACTAGTGGCATTGATGAGGACAGGAAGCCGGCGGCTTGTCAAAGGTCTCAACATTTCCCTGATGATCTTTTCCATAAAGTAGCAGAGTTTATTAAGCTTTTCAAGACATTTTTAAGAGGAGTTATGAAGGAAGTTACGAGAACATTAGTTTATGTATTTATTATCACTAATAACACTACATAATTTACATTGTATCTTTGGAAACACATTGACTAATTAATAACATTCAGTTATTATACATGGAAAAATGGTAACGAGTTTGTGGAGGGGATTATAAAATGGGGTCGCAGCCTACAATTCGAAGGTACAGCGAGGATGTGAGGCTTCTGGCAGGATAGATTCAATATTGATGACGTCTATCCTCCGTTTATATAAATGTTAATAGCGCATATGTTGTCCGCAATAAGGTTAGATATCAACCCCTGGGCCAAGATTGCACAAACTGTTTTTAAATATGATTTTGGCAGGTAAATGCAAACGGTTAGATTATTCAGGGTTTCTAATATGAGCCTATCCTGTATAGCCTTTGTTACATAGCTAAGGTAGTTATGCAGGTTACCTGTGTAGGTATCTGCGCTGCTTGATCACATTTAAAACATCTTTCAGCGGCAAATCGAACATACCTGACATGCTGTAACTTTTCTGTAATACAAAAATCGGTGCAATTTACTGTGGGCGTAAAGAATTGGGAAGAAATTCCACCATAGGGTGACAGTACGACGTTCATGCAACAATGAATCAACGTTGATTCTGATAATCGTTCGTTGATTAAGTTACTTGGGCATGATTTGTACCCTAGGGCTGTTGCCTTTGGTTGCGTTTTCCTGCGCGGAATCAGGAACGTGACACTTATCTGTTATAAACTTACAATAATGGTAGTAAACATCCCAATAAAACTTAAGTGTACCAAGGTGCTATGTGCTCTAGTGTCGTGTGCTCTTGTTCGGTGTGCTGTAGGCTGTGGTAGACGAGGCTGCAACCCGTCCGGTCAAAAAAACTTGGTTTGAGTAACACTGAACAAACG
The DNA here is from genome assembly GCF_040958095.1 of Procambarus clarkii. NCBI lineage: Eukaryota > Metazoa > Arthropoda > Malacostraca > Decapoda > Cambaridae > Procambarus > Procambarus clarkii. The sequence continues at coordinate 14,618,335 of NC_091180.1, read as the reverse complement.
TTGATAACCTTGATCTAGCGTTGGTTCATTGTTACTGGAATAAAGTTTTCCTGCTGGCATTGTGATGGCTCACGGCAGGTACTCCATAACGATGTTCATGAGCTGGGAGCCGTTGTAAGGACAGGCCGGGAAGGCTTGGCCACAGTCTCCTCCCGATTCTCCATACGTCTTGGCCGCTTTATACTCTCCTGTCGCTCCCGGAGGTAAAAATCCTTCACCTGGTTTTATCGTTGGCCTGAAAACATACCGAAATTGCAATGAATACCAGGGTTTTGTGTGGGGGCTCTGATAGCTTGGATACTGATTCCAGTTGTAACACAGGTTAGGGTTCCTCTCTCTTTACTTCCTTCTTTCTACTCCCTCTACCCGTATTCTTACTTTTATTTCTAAACCAAGGGACTCCAAAACTTTTACCAAAGCCAACTCCACGCCACGTGGTCCTAAGACGATTGACCGACTTAGGATTCTACACCCAGTATGACGTGACCTAAGCTCTGAACAAAACCCTAGAGTCACCTCTGCTGCCACCACCAGACCAGTAATACAAGAGCAATGATCGAGGTCTGGATCGATCACGCTAATTAATCAACCTAGGGGCTTGATCCCCACTATAAACGATGACCTTGAGTGTGGAATAAATTACACGGTAATGATAATTCCGATTCGATGTTAGAATCGGCGCCCAATACAACTCTGCCTCGTGTGGACCACGTGACCAGGACAAGTTTACACATAAAACACATGGAAATAATGAAATGCAAAATATTAACAAATTTAATTTATTAAAAGAAAAACTAAAACAAAATCTAAAAATGTTCACTCCCTATCACTTTAACACTCCCTACTTGACCTGAGTGGCAAATGAGACTATTTCTATACATAACCATAGCAACTATACCTTGGGCGACCAGCTAGATGTCTTGGCTGGTCTTGGGGAGAGGTAAGATGTTTGACCTCTCCCAGTTGCTTCCGTGACCACACTAATTTTTTCCTTGTCTGGACTACCCCAGACAGAGTATTGTATCCTTCCGCATCGCTTACCCAGTTACTAGCAAGGTTTAAGTTATAACAATTAACCTCTGTTGTACTTAATTGATCCAGACTGGTTGAATTATTTTACTGAATTAAATTACAAACATCTAACGGCAGAGCTGTTCCCGATCACAAAAATGGTTATTAAAACTTTGAGAAATAGTAGACCTGTCAACCCCTGATGACCAACTGTAAACAAACAACTGGAGTGACCGCCGGTCACTCCGCTTTAAAAGTTAGATCTGATTCGTGACGTCACTGATGGTGACTTAAACTCAATAATTAGAATACTCTTGATATTGTATCCAGTACTATTATACAATACAATTTTAATAAAAATGAATAAAGGCTAATTTTCTCTAAATTACTGAATACTATAGGATGATTCATTATACGCAGATATGAACAAAGCGTCGGTTATTTCCACCGCGAATTCCCCTGGGGGTCAGGTCACCATGCGGCTCAGCTTCCCATTCTCTTTTGTCGATAAACCACTCTGGATAATTCTTACAACAGCCTAGTCTGTTACACAGTCATGTATTATTAATGGGTCAGTTTAGCATTAGCTGTTCAGTTTGACAGTTTAATAACAAATGTGTGGTGATGAAGTGGCTATATAATAGAATAACATTTGGGAAGTAAATTTTTGACGCTAAAAACTCTGAAACTGGATGTGCTTAATTTTTTATCACTGGTTTGTTGATGTAATGGAGAATGGGTAGTATAAATGGGAGAATTATCTACATGAAACGTGTAATTTATATACATAGCAGTGTAAGTGATGTATCTGACAACGTGTCCTGATGCGCGTGTGAGTGAGCTACCCGTCACCTTGGCTGAATAAACCAACAAGCGTTGGAAAGTAGAGAGGGACCTACCCGAAGAGCTGCAGAATGGCCATCTCCTCGACTGAGAGTTTGTCTCGGGTCGCGAGCTCACACACCAGCCTCTTGCCACAGCCGGTCAAGTCACTCTTACGGATACTGTTGAGTGCTTCCTCCAGCTCCTCTGCCGAGTCCCTCTTCACCTGGCGGCCAAACCTTCTACCGCGCCCCCTGCGGGTCCTCCGGCTGCCATAACCATATCGCTGGCCACTTCTACTTCTGCTGCGCCGTCGTAGCGCCGCGGCTCCCAGAACTCCTATGCCAACAGCGCCTGCGGCAGCCACAGCAACGGCGGCAGCGGCGGCCGCACTTCCCGCACCTATGGTGAGCCCGATGGTACCCGCAGTGGCCATGGTAGCTGTGGGAGAGTTGTGTTATAATAATAATAATTTATTTAAGAACAGTACATACATAGTTGTAGCGTTACAGTACAAACATTGTTAGATTAAAGATAGAGGTAGTACATACAATACCTAAAGCCACTAGTACGCATAGCGTTTCGGGCAACCTCCGCTCTTCGAAATAGGCTCGTGCTTGACACAGGTTAAATTATTTATCTAGACCTATCACACTTCACTTATATCTGAGGGTATTAGCATAGAACCCCTGTGATGTATAATAAAAGCATAGAGCCGGAATTTTTTGATGAATAACGAATATATTTGAAATTGGGATGAAGTTAAAATGCCTAAAATCAGTCTTGGATCTTGCGTTTGGTCAAGCAAAAAAGACGTTCTACAAACAAGCTCCCAAGTCTAAACCAGAACTGAAAAACTCGTTCGTATTAGCATATTTTGATGGTCTAGTACATCTTGCCCCAGCCCTGAAAAAACTTAAAAAAATCGTTCAAAAATTATAATACAGTTAAGTCCTTGTTAATTAAGAACTCGCCCTCGTCTGTAGCAGGTTGTGTGTACTCCATCCCTTGTAATGAGTGTGCAAGGGTTTACATCGGCCAGACTGGTAAATATCTTTCCTTGCGTTTAAAACAACATTCATATGCTATTCGTACAGCCCAGCACTCCAGTGCATTGTATTTACATTCCAGTTTATGCGAGCATTTTATCGACTTCAGAGGGGCAAACTGTATTGTTAAAAGTAAGGATTTCGTTGAACGAAATGTGATAGTCTGCTCTGATCAAACATTGTACCAACAGCCTTAATGTGAGCCCTGGTATGTACAAGTTGGATCCCCATATAAGCTTCAATATAGCACATCAATACAATATAGCATCCATTTAACCTGTTTGGCATTTTTATATATCTTCCAGTTATGGATATTAATAGGCGCTCGTTTGGGGCAATTTCTTATGTTTCCGTTCCTTCGCCTTTTCTTGGTGGTCAGGTGATTTGCCCTGGCGGGTTTATAAGGTCTGACCAACAAGGTTTCCATTTACGGGCTATTCATGCCCGTGCCACCTCTTGGGTGGCTTAATCTTTATCAATCAATCAGGTTTCCATCTTCATTCTACTTTGTTCTGATTAGGGCGATTTAAGCCGAAAACGCGTTTAGCATTCTTTATTTTTTACTTGTTGTTTGTCCGAATACTTGGATCAGTGTTTTTGTGATCATCTCAGTTTGCTACGTATGATACAAATCATACGTAGCAAACTGAGATGGGATGAATATATTCTACCTACACCATCTGCGATGACCAAGTAATCACCAGGTTCGTAACATTATGGTAGTTAAGGAAAGTTATTATAGTGATTATAACCGTTACCATGGTTAATATCACGACAATGATCCCACCAGCAGGTATCAATAGTTCTCTAGACATAGTTACCACTTGCAGAAGCTGTGGCCGAAACTTTCGATGACGGCGCCATTTGAATTGCTCCTATTGGAGTGCACAATCATCATCATCACCTACACCAGATGTGGCCAACACGAAGCCTCGTATCTACACATAGCCAACGCGAAGCCTCGTATCTACACATAGCCAACGCGAAGCCTCGTATCTACACACAGCCAACGCGAAACCTCGTATCTACACATAGCCAACGCGAAGTCTCGTATCTACACATAGCCAACACGAAGCCTCGTATCTACACATAGCCAACACGAAGCCTCGTATCTACTCATTTGTAAAGACTTGTTTCGTTGCAAATACATAGTGGCCAGGGGTACACTATAGTCTGTGACGTTACACCCAAGTGGTACGGTCACACTGGCCGGGGTACACTGGGTTCTGTGACTTGTTCAATAATTGCATGATTCTTAATATCAGGACAACCAGAAATATTCGGTTACTTAAGACATTTTCAAGGAGACACAGAAAACACCCACTAACCAACCCTAAGTATAGCAAGTGGTAGTAAGTTATTGAGCTAAGTAATTATCAAAAGTAGGCGTCAAGATTGGGAAACTATTAATTAAGATAAAAGCGGCCGGGTCTGACTAGGCTACGTATGTGCCACAGGGACCTATGGCTTGGTGTCGGAACTTCGTCGTTTCGTTTCCACTCGATCATATTTTAGTAATTAATTTTGTTGGGGCTAGGCAGTCTGTGTATGTATAACATACACAGACTTATATCGACATCCCTCTGACCCATCCCATAATGCAACCCCACAACAGTTGAGGACAATGTCCAAATTTTCAGAATGATGGGAAATTTTTGTTTTCCTGTTGTTTCTTTAAATCTTTGTAGCATTTGATTCCTTTGTGACATCACTCCTCTTTTTGTTTCTTCTAGTGAATGACCTTTAGGGACTCATTAATATTATTTAACAGTGCCATATAGCCATATTTGGAATTTTCTTTTTATAGCTACAAAGGCTTACTTAGCAATATCGAAGACTAGGAACGTTTAATAACCAAATATTAAGTGAAAGACGGTCTTTCTGGCATTCATGGCAGGACTCCCCGCTACGTTTAAAACATACCAGTTATCCTAGTCAAGGTGCTCCCATAAACTAAAAAGTACACAGAATTCTGAAATTCAAAGTCCACATTCTGAATTCTAATATTCAAAATTCAGAGATTCTGATTTTAGATGTTCTGAGTTCATTGTGATTTTAGATACTGAGATACTTCACTAACTCCCTGTAACCTACCTTACCCCTAAAATGTCAACCCATGTCTGCTATTTTTAAACAATGCTATTTGTTGATCAAATTGTATTTTTGCTATTTTTCTGCCATGTTCCCCCCCCCTTTTTTATATTTTCTCAACACATTTTATACTTTAATCTCAATTAGTATTAAGTTTTAGTCTTTAGTGTTTTTCCTGCCCGAAACGCTTTGCGTAATAGTGGCTTTAGGCATTGTATGTATTAACTCTATCTATAAATCCATCAATGTTTGTATCACACCTGGTATGTATGTACTTTACCTGAATAAACATTTGAATTTGAAATTTTTAGATGTTCCGAGTTCAATGTGATTTTAGATATTCTGAATCTTAGACCTTTCATGTATTATCCAACTACTTACCAAAGACGAGCTTAGTATCGCACTGTTGAGCGATGCACTTGGAGCTACAGTTAGCTTCTGTACTGACGATTGACGCACTCTGACGTATATATATATACTGCATTGGTTACGCCATGTACAGAAACTGACCTTCGGCAACAAAACGAAAGTCAGTGTTGCTTCAGTCATGAACATCGTGTACGGCATTATCGCCTACATTGGTGTGACCATATTACTTGAGTTGCGTCAGTGTCGCTGGTGGACGGCAGAGTTCGGACCTCCATATTTGTGTTCAAAATGAACGCATTCATATGAACATATAAATACGCAATATGGCAAAGTTTTAATCAGACCCTCTGTCATGTTTTTTTGTATATATAATTATTGTCTTTGGCGTGAGGGTGCTGGTTTGATAAGTGCAGTTGACGCTAGGTCTTTCATGCAGGCTCGGTACAGTGATTTCAGTGTAATTATGGAAACCTGTGAGAACATTAATGTATCAAAGTAATCGAATAACAGTCGGGACTCGATCCAAGAGAGCTGCAGCTCATTCTTTGTAAACATAAAGGCGAGCACGCGCGCATGGAAACAATTCCATGGCATTCAGGGTACTGTATAGTACGTAAGTGAATCCTTGTAGTGAAGGTGGGCCCCGGTGTGTAGAGCCCCAGACTAGCAGAGAACACGGGCATGGTCCCTTGTCTAGCAGAGAACATGGGACACGGACCCTTGTCTAGCAGACCACAAGGCCTTGGTCCTCCGTCCAATAGACGAATACAATAAATAAATACAATCTGCAGTACTTGCGGGAACTCTGCCCGTCCTCCTAGGTGTCCCAACGTCAAGAAACTGTCGTACTCCCAGCCAATTTCAGTTTACTTTTTATTAGGCTTTATTTTCAGCGTTTTAATTTAGACTTTAGTCTCGGGTGTTGGATAGTGTCAAAGACAATTGTTTAAGTTCTGGCAATTCTTTGACAGTTGTTTAAGTTCTGGCAATTCTTTGACAGTTGTTTAAGTTCTGGCAATTCTTTGACAGTTGTTTAAGTTCTGGCAATGTAAGAAAATGCAGTCTACCCAGCTCGCTTCCCAAAGTCACGCTGTCATATACAGTAATTATAATACAAGTTGACAATGTGTATAAACAAACAATTTTGCATTTGTTAGATATTTTGTTAATCCCAGATGGTGTTTTAGTTTCAAAATGCACAGTTTGTCATGGCTTTATTGATTTTTCATGTTCTTGCATGGTACTCTTGCCAGTGACACCAGTCTCTGATGTTTCCTGATTGTCCCTATTCTTGATGGAATGAAATTTGTCTTCTAACTGGTAGATAAGGTAAGGTAAGGTAATTACCAGGAGAAAATAAGAAGCCAATACGATTCTACGGCACTTGGAAGGGATGAGGATAAAAGGATTTGGTATAGGACGGACGAAATAGTGGCCAACCACTTGGACAGTCGCGGAATTGACCTTGGACCTGCAGGTGGTTCGCCTATGATCCTTTCTCATATATGGTCTTGTAATAAATCAACATCAGTGGTTTGCACGGTATCTCACCTGCATAGTTCTTGTATTGTGTGTGTACTCACCTAGTTGTACTCTCCTACATGTGCTTGCGGGTGCTGAGCTCTGGCTCTTTGGTCCCGCCTCTCAACTGTCAATCAACTGGTGTACATATTCCTGAGCCTATTGGGCTCTATCATATCTAGATTTGAAATGGTGTATGGAGTCAGCCTCCACCACATCACTGCCTAATGCATTCCATCTGTTAACTACTCTGACACTGAAAAAGTTCTTTCTAACGTCCCTGTGGCTCATTTGGGTACTCAGTCTCCACCTGTGTCCCTTTGTTTGCGTACCACCAGTGTTAAACAGTTTATCTATCCTGTCAATTCCTCTGAGAATTTTGTAGGTTGTGATCATGTCTCCCCTTACTCTTATGTCTTCCAGTGTCGTGATTGTCAATCAATTAATTAATCTTTCAGTCAATCAATCTTTCAATCAATCAATCTTCGGCTATCCAGAGAATCTATCGAAACTGAAGCTTCTACAGGAGAGAACATCACAAACATCTATCTGTGCCCTGTAGTTGCAACCGTTGCGACAGGCTCGAACGCAGGTCTATCCGGATTAAGAACATGTTCTATCCGACTAGGCCACGCTGGAGTTGCGTGCATTTCCCGCAGCCTTTCCTCGTAACTTATGCCTCTTAGTTCTGGGACTAGTCTAGTGGCATACCTCTGAACTTTTTCCAGCTTCGTCTTGTGCTTGATAAGGTACGGGCTCCATGCTGGAGCCGCATACTCCAGGATTGGTCTTACATATGCGGTATACAAGGTTCTGACTGATTCCTTGCACAGGTTCCTGAAGGTTTTGATGTTATCCAGCCTTGCATACGCCGCAGATGTTATTCGCTTTATGTGGTCTTCAGGAGATAAGTTTGATGTGATATCAACTGATAGATCTTTCTCTCTGTTTCATGAAAGGCTTTATCTCCCATTCGGTATCTTGTGTCTGGCCTCGTTTCCACTGCCTAGTTTCATTACCTTACATTTACCGGGGTTGAACTTTAGTAGCCATTTGTTGGACCATTCATTCAGTTTGTCTAGGTCATCTTGTAGCCTCATACTATCTTCCGTCTTAATCCTGCTCATAACTTTTGCATCATCAGCAAACAATGAGAGGAACGATTCTACTCCCTTTGGGAGATCATTTACATACATCAGAAACAGTATAGGTCCAAGGACTGAAGCCTGCGAGACTCCACTGGTGACACCGCGAATCTGAAACCTCGCACCTCACAGTGACTCGCTGTCTTCTGTTAGTTCGGTACTCCCTTATCCAATGGAGTACCTTCCCTTTCACTCCTGCCTGCATCTCCAGCTTTTGCTGGAGATGTCTGTGTGTGTGTGTGTGTGTGTGTGTGTGTGTGTGTGTGTGTGTGTGTGTGTGTGTGTGTGTGTGTGTGTGTGTGTGTGTGTGTACTCGTCTAGTTGTGCTTGCGGAGTGATTTCTAAATTGTGTGTGAGCGTTCATGTATGCGTGTGATCAATTCTATCTTGCCATCGGTAGTTTTGATGGCCAATGTCGCAATTACCACACTCATTTACCACCATCATCGTCCCCCCCTTCCTCCATCAATCACCACCACCGACGTTCACAATCAGTCCTCGATAGCCTTCAAATAGACCCGGTTCCCGCTACACCATCTTCATCATCACTGTTGCTGTCATGACACCATCAACAACATTTCCCGTCCAGCTCTCAATAGGCTGTAATTGATATTAATATTTCTGTATCTATGTAATTCTGTTTCACCATTCTCACGCTCACTCGGGTTTGGATTTGTCGGTCATTATGGAGCGTGACCAGCGTGTGTCTGCGGTCCTAGGCGTGACAACACGGTACGGTACAATAACAGTCATATTTCTGCCGCCATTGTCACAAGCTGTCTAGAAATGCAACCGCATCATAAATTCTAGCCCCAGAAGCCTCATTTACGTTGTCTTTAATGGTCATTTCCTTTATGGTGGCTACGAACGACACGTTTCACTACCGATGACAGACTTGTTTGTTAAAACTTAGTATGGTCATTTAAAATTACCTTGTGTGTATTAAGTCTAATGGTGAAGCGGGATTCGAAACGGGGTTCAGATGTTCGATACCTATTCATTCGCGTTGTTTACCGCCGAGAGTAGATTTCAACTGCAAGATATTTCAGCGCCTTTGCCTCTGTTCTTCCACACTAGCAAGAGTCTCGCAATCTCCCCGGAGTCTTGCTGTCATCATCACTTTCCATTGGCCAAAATATTTGATCCAGTTCGTATTAGAAGTTTCTCATTCTGCGCTGAGTGTCTCATTTCACTTTCAACGTGCCTAATAAATTCATTGAACGTTCCAGTCATGCTCATTAAATATGTCTAACAAATTTATTGGGGCAATAAATTTGTTGTGCTTCCGGGGATTGAGCTTTGGCTCTTTGGTCCCGCCTCTCAACCGTCAGAGGTATGTGTGTGTAATTAAGTGTAGTTACAGGATGAGAACTACGCTCGTGTTGTCCTGTCTTCGCAGTACTTTGTCGTATAACACTTTGAAACTACTGATGGTTTGGCCTCCGTCACCTCCATGTGTGTGTGTGTGCCCAACGAGGCTTATTAAAGCAAGATTCGTCGCACCTGATTAGTTAAAGAGTTTTTATGTTGATTTCTTCACTATATCTTCATAGCCTATTGAGATCATGACACATTTGAATGATTACTTGAGCTGTTATCTAACATCGGTCGATTTTTACCTAAGTTAGGCAGGCCTAACACTTAGAGAACACAAAAGAGCCAACAGAAAGGAAAATGATGGGATGAATAATGAGAACATTGAGAAGAAGGGACGCCACACCAATGATGGCACGCTTCAAAGACCTGGAATACTGTTCAGTCTTCACATCTCCCTTCATGATAGGAGAGATAGTACAGCAGGAAAATACAGAGATCCTGTATTCTAATATCTGCCTTGTATTGGAGAAGTACTTAAACTACTGAAACTGTCTGAAAACACTCAAACAGGAAACGAACGGAGACGAGAGAGAGATTTCATAATGTATAAATGGAAAGTTCATGTTCCAATCCTGTACAGCGTATAAAAATCCAATGAAATGTGTGGGCGCCATAGGCACGATCAGAAAACAGTGCTAACATCACAGGTCCACGACTCTTCGACTTCCTTCCAACAAAAATATAACATATTGGTGGAAGAAGAGTAGACGCTTTCAACAGAGAACTGGACAAGTGTGGCTGTGGTTGTTGTGTGGGGCTGCGGGTGTGTGGGGCTGCGGGTGTGTGGGGCTGCGGGTGTGTGGGGCTGCGGGTGTGTGGAGCTGCGGGTGTGTGGGGCTGCGGGTGTGTGGGGCTGCGGGTGTGTGGGGCTGCGGGTGTGTGGGGCTGCGGGTGTGTGGGGCTGCGGGTGTGTGGAGCTGCGGGTGTGTGGGGCTGCGGGTGTGTGGGGCTGCGGGAACACCACAGACCAGCCGTCACCAAGGAAGGCTGACCTCCAGGCGAGACTGAGGTAGAAGAACTATTGAAATCGTCTACAGACAATCTAGAGGTGAATTTGCGACAAGACTGTTGCCCTCAAGGCCTCGCTCACATCTGCACCATTAGTCTCTCTCCCAAACCGCATATTTGTTACAGTCTTTAACTCTCTTGTCATTCTCGTGTGTTTTGTTCTTAGCATCAGCTACTCGGAACGAAAAGTTCCAAGTAGCACGGGCTATGGTGAGCCCGTCTTACTCACCTGGCATAGGAGATGTGATGCGATATATATATGTTTTGTCAATGGTGACTTGTGATGTGTCCGGGTAATCACTCATTCTTGACGATCTTCCCTATAGTGGGATATACAAGGCACAGCCGAGTCATTGGTATCTTACGGGCTGTTCATGCCCATGCCACCACTTGGGTGGCTTAATCTTCAGTAACAACAACAATGGCTTGTTTTAAAAAGTTATTATTTAAAGGTTATGTAAGACTATTACTAACACTACTACTATTAACGGGAGAGATAGAACCTAGTCCAGTAGTTCCAAAAGGATAGCTCTGACAAGATTTAAGAGGTTGTTGTTGTTATAGATTCAGCTACTCGGAACAAGTTCCAAGTAGCACGGGCTATGGCGAGCCCGTAACTTACCTGGCACAGGAGCGGGGCAAGAAGTACGGGCTATGGTGAGCCTCAATTTAAGAGGATCGAGATTCACTGTTATAGGGAGCCAACAGCTGACCAGGCTGTTGGCTCAGGAGCTAGCAATCGACTCTGCAGGCACATTTATGAGTATACAAATCGACAGTATACATCAGTTGATTGACAGTTGAGAGACGGGACCAAAGAGCCAGAGCTCAAACCCCGCAAGCACAATTAGGTGAGTACACACAGTAGTGGAAAACTGGAATGCACTTAAGGAACAGGTTGTGGAAGCAAATTCTATTCATAATTTTAAAACTAGGCATGATAGGGAAATGGGACAGGAGTCATTGTTGTAAGTAAGTAAGTAATTATCAAAAGAAGGCACCAAACCAGGAAGGCTATGTAGCACCATCAAATACGCAAAATAATCAGAGGGCGGTCATTGTTGTAAACAACCGATGGCTGGAAACGCGGGAGCCAAGAGTACAAATGTGTGAGTACACACACACACACACGCGGTTGAGAGGCGTGACCGAAGAGCCGAAGCTCAATCCCCGTAAGCACCATTAAGTGAATACACACACACACACACACACACACACACACACACACACACACACAACACACACACACACACACACACTTGTACATGGTAAATAATGTGTCAAATCACACACCACCTCAAGGCTCAGTCGGTGAATTACAGAAAGATGTTTATCTCCATTAACTAATGTTCTCTGGTTTATTTAACAATCCGTTCACACTTCCATAGTTACATCTGTAAGGTGTGTATGTCAGGCTTCACCCGTCACCCGTGAGTTCCCAGGTGATGGGTGACGGAAATAATAGCCGCGCTGGCCACAGACGAAATTGCCTTTACATAACTCCCTGTAATACACGATTGGTACACACTTGTGTGGGGCGATCATTACCGCTCTTGTTGTTTTGTGGTAATTACCCGAGTGTAGTTACAGGATGAGAGCTACGCTCGTGGTGTCCCGTCTTCCCAGAACTCTTTGTCGTATAACGCTTTGAAACAACTGATGGTTTTGGCCTCTACCACCTTCCTCACTTAACTTTTTCCAAACGTCAATCACTCCATTTGCAAAAGAAAGCTTTCTAATATGTGTGTGTGTGTGATTAGTTCATTTATTGTGCACCCCATATCCATAATCAAATCCCTTGGGTCGGACGAAATATTTGCCAGGGTGCTTAAAGGATGCAAAGAAGCGCTGTGTGAGTCAGGCAGAGTTACCGGGTCGTGGAAGGTTGCTAACGCGGTGCCAGATGTTAAGACTGGAGATAGATCACTTGTGTCGAACTATCGGTCATTGAGCTTAGCGTCTATTGTGGGGGAAAATTGCTTGAATCGCTAATTGCAAAAGCATTCGTCTGTATCCCAATAAACAAAGATTAATGATTCACTACGTGGTTTTACTACGGGCAGCTCATGGTGGACAAAACCTGTTATAATTCAAATTCTTGTGTCGGGGACAGGAAGCCAGAGTGTATTCTTACTCGTTGACCAAACCACACACTAGAAAGTGAGGGGACGACGACGTTTCGGTCCGTCCTGGACCATTCTCAAGTCGATTGTGACTTGAGAAGACAATCGACTTGAGAATGGTCCAGGACGGACCGAAACATCGTCGTCCCTTCACCTTCTAGTGTGTGGTCTGGTCAACTTACTTTAGCCACGTTATTGTGACTCATCGCCTTCAGCAAAGTTGTGATACGTCGCCACACGTAAGACTAAACATACCGGCTGGCAGTATTGGGGGTCTGTAACGATATTGGGGCATAGTTTATACCAAAGAAAACAGAGAATTAGAATAAATAGTTAAGCAGAGTGGGAAACTTTTGTAAGTGGAGTGTCTCAAGGCTCTGTCTTTGGACCTCTGTCGTTTACTATATATATATATATATATATATATATATATATATATATATATATATATATATATATATATATATATCCTAACCTAACCTATAAAGATAGGTTAGGTTAGGTTAGGTGGGGTTGGTTAGGTTCGGTCATATATCTACGTTAATTTTAACTCCAGTAAAAAAAAATTGACCTAATACATAATGAAATGGACAGCTTTATCATTTCATTAGAAAAAAATTAGAGAAAATATATTAATTCATGAAAACTTGGCTTATTAGGCAAATCGGGCCTTGCATAGTAGGCTGAGAAGTGCGTTCTGGCTACTAGGTACGACATATATATATATATATATATATATATATATATATATATATATATATATATATATATATATATATATATATATATATATATATACGTATATATATATATATATACGTATATATATATATATATATACGTATATATATATATATATATACGTATATATATATATATATATACGTATATATATATATATATATACGTATATATATATATATATATACGTATATATATATATGTCGTACCTAGTAGCCAGAACTCACTTCTCAGCCTACTATATATATATATATATATATATATATATAATATATATATAATGTGTGTACTCACCTAATTGTGCTTGCGGGGGTTGAGCTCTGGCTCTTTGGTCCCGCCTCTCAACCGTCAATCAACAGGTATACAGGTTCCTGAGCCTATCGGGCTCTATCATATCTACACTTGAAACTGTGTATGGAGTCAGCCTCCACCACATCACTTCCTAATGCATTCTATTTGTCAACCACTCTGACACTAAAAAAGTTCTTTCTAATATCTCTGTGGCTCATTTGGGCACTCAGTTTCTACCTGTGTCCCCTAGTGCGTGTGCCCCTTGTGTTAAATAGCCTGTCTTTATCTACCCTGTCGATTCCCTTGAGAATCTTGAATGTGGTGATCATGTCTCCCCTAATCTTCCATCTTCCAACGAAGTGAGGTTTAATTCCCGTAGTCTCTCCTCGTAGCTCATACCTCTCATCTCGGGTACTAGTCTGGTGGCAAACCTTTGAACCTTTTCCAGTTTAGTCTTATGCTTGACTAGATACGGACTCCATGCTGGAGTCGCATACTCCAGGATTGGTCTGACATATGTGGTATATAATGTTCTGAAAGATTACTTACACAAGTTTCTAAAGGCCGTTCTTATGTTAGCCAACCTGGCATATGCCGCTGATGTTATCCTCTTGATATGAGCTTCAGGGGACAGGTCTGGCGTGATATCGACCCCAAGGTCTTTCTCTCTCTCTGACTCTTGAAGTATTTAATCTCCCAAGTGATACCTTGTATCTGGACTCCTGCTTCCTACCCCTATCTTCATTACATTGCATTTGCTTGGATTAAACTCTAACAACCATTTGCTCGACCATTCCTGCAGCTTGTCCAGGTCTTCTTGAAGCCTCAAGCTGTCCTCCTCTGTCTTAATGCTTCTCATAATTTTGGCGTCGTCAGCAAACATTGAGAAGAATGAGTCTATACCCTCTGGGAGATCATTTACGTATATCAGAAACAGGATAGGTCCAAGTACAGAGCCCTGTGGGACTATACTGGTGACTTCACGCCAAAAGTTTTGGCGTGAAGTTTCACCACCGTCATAACACCACCGTGCAAGTGGTGTTATCGTTCCTTGTGGTGTTATATGTTGGTGGTGTTGTCATCATTGTTGGTGGTGTTATCTTTGTTAGTGGTGTTAGGGTGCCTGGCAATGCACAAACAGCAAGACGCCATCAAAAATGTGCCCCTACTTAGATTACTGTATCCAAGCATGGAGACCACATCTTCAGAAGGACATAGCTGCTCTGGAGAAAGTGCAACACCGGGCAACAAAAATCATTCAAGAGCTAAGCCAACTCTATGTATCAGTAAAGGTAGAGGGCCATAGGGCTAACAACACTGCAAACCAAGCATGAAAGGGTGGATCTCATTGAAACTTAAAATACTGAATGATTTGGAGGATCTTGATCCAGACAATTTTTTCAAAAGGTCAGATGTAACACAAAAAGGAGCAATGGTTTCAAGCTCAACAAGCCACAATGTTGAACTGAAAACGGATACTTTTTCACCCGCAGGGTTATTAACCCATGGAACCGCCTACCCACTGAAGCCATAACTGCCAAAAAACTGTTGAACTTCAAAATCCAGCTAGACTGCTAGAAAATACCATTAGAACAATTGGCGGGACCTTTAACAAACCCCCGACTTTGTCCTCGTCGAGGCCACTAGTGTGTTAGTGGCCCTTGGGTAAATTCAGGTAAATACAGTATATACAATAATTGTTAGCGCATCGTGTCTCAATCCTCCAAGTGACGATGAAAGCCACACAATATCTTAAAATTACGTAGGTAAAGAAAAAATGCAAGATATTTGTTTACTACAATGTCGGTGCTGACTGTAGAAGTTGAAAAAACATAGTTTTACTTTGAAGTAAAAAAAATACGACATATATAGGTGGCAGGCGATGGCCGATGTGCCCCGATAAGCTAGCGTCATGACTGGCTAAACGTGAAAGATGAATAATGCTACCTTCTCTCTGATTGGCCAAATGAAAAGCCCTAGTGACATCTATCGAGACTTAAATAAACTATAACAACATTGCTAGTAACTGCGTGCGAACACCTTGAATTGTACATACGGCTCGTTGAATACTTAAGAACCTTCGTAGGTCAGCGACTTAAGAAGAAATACAAGGTGCTGCGTGAATCTAGGTCCAGATCATTACCAAAGACATCTTGAGGTTATCTTGATTGTTGAATGTTCTGACTTCCAGGACGTGCGTGTCTTGCCTCTCCGACCGTCCCTTGTGGTCACTTGTCCCTCGATAGAATTCTTGGTGAATCTGATACTTTTGATATCGTTCGCGTTATGCGTTTCTGTTCGTGTATTGGCATTCTTGGTGATATTTAGCACCCTCTGATTATTTCGCACTTTGATGGTGCTACATAGCCTTCCCGGTTTGGTGCCTTCTTTTGATACTTGCTTACTTGAGTTATCTTGAGATGATTTCGGGGTTTAGTGTCCCCGCGGCCCGGTCCTCGATCAGGCCTCCACCTCCAGGAAGCAGCCCGTGACAGCTAACTCCCCGATACCTATTTACTGCTAGGTAACAGGGGCATCAAGGTTAAAGAAACTCTGCCCATTATTTCTCGCTGGCACTCGGGATCAAACCCGGGACCACAGGATCACGCGTACAGTGTTCTATCAGCTCAGCCACCGGCTCCCAACATCCTAACCAGCACTGAAATAATTGGCAGATACAACAGTGGGCAATTAGACATTGACAAAGGACTACATATTAAACAATCTCAACCAACTATTAAGAGCTTGCTCACACTCGTGGACATTCTCTTATCCTCAAGACAAACTATCTTGCATGCACTGCCCAGCCCTCGAAAGAACATAGTTAAGGAACTGCAGGAGACCTATTGGCCCATATACCTTAGTTCACCTCACCCTTCTTGATTATGTAGGCAATTGCCTCAACAATTAGTATTCAATTCACCTTTGATTTTAAAAATGTTGAAATTGAACTTTTAGAAAGTAAATTTTTCAACTTCCTTCTCAAGTGAAGAATAAAGGAGAGAGAGAATATCCATGCTAGAATTATTGGACATGTGCTTTGTTACATTTGGTAACATATATCTACAATTAGACTGGCAGTCTAAATGTATATTATTTTGGCAGGAATATGCAGCATGAGGATATGTTAGGGTTATATTGAGATCTTCCAGTACCTCAATACTGGAAGGAATTTTCCTCCAGTACCTACTTTAGTATCAGTTGCCGCTTTCTGTGTATATTTTTGTATTGCTGTACAGTATTTTTCTTCTTTTAAGGCATATTTTCTTAGTACAGCAACTGGCAAAAATGATGTATATTTATCTTGATCATATATAATGCAATTTAGGTAATGAAACAAATACATGAGGTTACTTATTTATTCTAGCATGATTACAAACAAGTTTGGAAGTTTTCACAAAATGATGAGTAGACATCACAAAAATCTTGACGTGGGAATTGCAATGAACACAGCACTGACCCTTTATAGTGTAAATGTAATTTTCTAGCCAATAAAATTAATCAATATTTGTGACAAATTCTACTTTAGAGAGCAAGCCAAGCACCGGCACACTTAATGAAGGTAGGTGGTGTGTGTGTGTGTGTGTGTCGTGTCTGTGAAAGGCAAGATGCCAATGGTGGGTGTGGCTGGTAGTGTGCTGTTGGCTGTGCTCCACACGAGGTCAGCACTGCAGTGGGTCATCAGCACGAGCATCTAGCACCAAGTTATGCTTCATGGTCTTGACAGTTAATATAACTTAGCAACTTTGAGCTTGAGATCAAATTTCACTTCAGGTAACCGATATCTTTCATTAGATGTACCCTGATGTAAGCACCGTCTCAGGCCATTATTACTAAGCCTATGTCTGATAATTATTTTGTTGCTTTGTTCTACAAATATAATGTATGAACAGATCAACAAGACACATTAACAGACCAACACAACATATCAACCATGAAATCCGAGTATCCATTTGTGCAACCAATAGAAACCCTAAGGAGGTCAATTGGGTGTGGGGTGGGGGGAGGGGGTATGCAGGAGATTAATAAAACATTTGACTGAATTTCAACACTTGCAATATTTTTAATGCTTTATCTTCTGGTAACCCCCCAACGTGTATGCGAGATGTGATTCTCTATGACAAGTCCCTCAAGTTATATATCAACTTTATAAATTAGACAGGAAACCTATCACTTGGTTCCTAAATGCTGTGTGTGGCAGTTTGATGCACAGACTGTGTTATATATACAAAGGAGAGGTGCATCCTGGAATATATGTATACCAAGTCTACAATTGTGAAACTAAGGAATTGATGAATTAAAATTTGACAAGCTAAGACTCTATATACCTCATCCAAAAATGAGTAAGCCTGCTGAAAGGTACACCTCAGGCTTCTAGTACTCTTAAATCACACCCAAAAGATAAATTTAAATATGAACACATTGATTGGATATGTAAATGTCAAATGAATAATACAAACTTTCTTTGTACAAGTACTAACAGATAAAATGGTATAGTGTAATAATATATATATATCAAGTTTGACCACACAAGTTCTCCTCAGTAGCCATGTTATGCTAAAATCTCTTAAGTGTGTGAAAAGTCCTGCCAGTTTCACTTTAAAATTATACATAATATAAATTGACTGCAGTAGTCTTCATCTCAAGTATCATCTGTAAAGTCTTGCTCAGTGATGGATTCCAAGATGCACTGCCTACTGATAATAGGTATCTCTTCCTAATTTTAGGATATCGAGAAATACAGGAATATTAAACTACTATCTTACATACTAACAGAAATATTGATTACACAAAAAATTCTTCTTCCAAGACATTCAATTTGTACCCATAAATAACTCATTACAAAATTACTATCGGCAAACCTATCGTGATTGGCACTACACAAACCTTGGGAATAATAAAAAAAACTTATCGTATCTTCCCCCTCCCCTCAAAAAAGAATCCATTTAGTAATTTCCATTCTTCAAATTTCAAATCATTACAGTACTTAAAAATTAAATCATGAATACACATCCAAAAATCTATGGAAGGGAACACACACACACTCGGAAGTCACATGTATTACCTGCCCGCGTGTGCAACATGTGTAGTGCTACAACATAACATTGAACAAAATATTCCTTAAACAGATCTATTCTCCAATACACAAATACAAAATTTCTGCAACATTAGATTTTAATATACATTTATCTATCACCAATTTACAATTGGTGCTAAGGCATAATGGGCATAAATAGAGAATTGTTTAGTTGTTTCCAACACCAATTGTTCACATATCCACATAACATTGTAACCACACATACACAAACGTACATTATTTTATATATATATATATATATATATATATATATATATATATATATATATATATATATATATATATATATATATATATATATATATATATATATAATCTGTTTAAATATATATATAGTAAATATAGCTGTTTAAATTTAATTTTTCATGATAGTTGTAATTTAGTTGTATAACTTAGAAGGTAACCTTGACAGGAACATTCATAATGCAAAATACATTGTGCACACACAGGCACACATGTATACCATTTATAGTACATTATATCCATGTTATATGTTTCCAAGTTTGTTTTAATAGGAGCACTAGCATACATGTACAGCATATAGAAGCGCATCATAACATTAGGTATATAAGGACAATATACCAACATACTCTGAACGTCTACATGCTTCACTATATACAGTGAAATCTGTTATATATTTTTGTTAATATCAACGTTTAGATGCACACTGCACGAGCATGTGGCGGCCAGATGGCGTGTTTGGCCATCAGAAAATATCAGTGGGTGTACGATGAGTATTTCTTATTGGAAATGTTTGGTGTGTTAACTGGTTTTCTTAATATTCAGTATTTACAGAAATGTTAAAATGTTTGCCGAGACATCAAGGTCTGGCCCTCTAACACACAATAACTCCTCAACACTCACTCTTGGGTTTCTTAACTTAGAAAAAAAAAAAAAAAGGTGTCCTCAGAGGTATATTTATGATGAAGACCAACAAACAGAAGGGAGAGTTAATTATATAAAAGCTTTGGTTCTTGTATGACCAGTTTGAGATGCAATATTAACACTGGCAGGAGGAAAGTGTGCAGACCAGCCACTGTACTAATTTATTCCCTGGCATGTTCATCCTTGTAGCCAGAGTAACCTGTGATTCCCTACTTTGTTTTCAGCAACATTTGAGTACATAAAATACTACCTGTAGTTTGAACTTAGCAATTGTCTAAAATCAGTAAAATCACATATAACTGCAATGATTATTTTAAACAGCCATCCACTTAGAACAATTCATCTATACAAGGTGTACAGATGAACCACTCTTTGGAGAGCATAAACTTCAACGACTAAAGTTCCCCTATGTAACCAACCCTGCTGGTCCCAACTACACATTGTGCACTCAACTAAAGGCATACCAGAAAAGTCAGTATTTTCTCTATTTTCATTTTCATTTTGGTAAACAAAGACTATCGTATAAAGATCATAAAAATAAAAAACTGATTCTCCATGTTACATATAAATTGATATCAAATATTTATCTTAAAACTGTTCATTGTCTCTTGGATAAGAAGTTCTTTCTTGCAAATGAAGTCTTTAATCCAGTAAATATAAAAATAGGTTTTAGTCTTTAGCTACAACTATGATATTTTCTATGTTCTCAATATACTGTTATCAGTATATGTATATACTGTAATATTAATACTGGCTAAACATAATATGTGAAGTTATCGTAAAGTGCAATTGACTGTCCATTATTCAGCCTCTGGCATTTACAAATTTCAAAGAAAAATCTTTAAATGCCTTTCAGGTGTGTGGTCATGTAAATCTTACTTTGGAATTTTGGAAGATATAGCTACAGTATATAAATGCAATTCAAATATTATATATTTTACCATTTGATGCAGTCATTTAGTCCACACAACCTTCCAGTTAAATGCAAGTATATGGTCTATCAGTGCTTCCTCTCCTACTGAGCTAAACATTTTCAAGCACTAGATTTACAAATAAAAAATTTAACTATGCATCAAATTCTTTCTCAAGCTAAAAGGTGGAAATTAAAATAGTATTCTCTCAGACGGTTGGATCGTCGTCTTCGCTCTCCATCCCCAGGTCATAAATTGGGGAGCTATTTTCCTCCTAGGCTTTGACATGATCGATGCGACGTACAGTACAGCAGAGAACCATCGAGAAAATCATAGCCAGGATCTCGATCAGTAGAATGGCTCCCACAACACCGAGGAGTTCATAGCTATGGGTCTCCATCAGCTGTAACATTTTCTTGGCACATCCCTGGTAAAGAAAGAGGCTCAATATGAAGTGTTTCTATGTTAACTTATCAAAACTTATCTAACAGTGCTTATGTTGCAATGACTGAGGGATTGAGGTCTAGCTCTAAGCTCTGCTTATTAGCCTTGTACAGTACTGTACTTGGTGCAGTATTTTTACTTTACATTCTGTAATGTTAACCCCCTTCTGCTGAAGAGAGCACTTGCAGGGAATTCCATAATATGTGTACAGTAGATGATTTACATTAATGAAGACTACTGTATGTATTGAAGGCAGTTAAAGTGATGGAGAAGGGTGTGTGTGGGGGGGGGGGGAGATGGGAAGAGAGGGGGGTGAGGGGGGGGGGGGTGTTTAGACCTGGGCACTGGGTTGACTTTGGCACAGTTAGATACTTTATCTAGATACAAATACAAATAAATTTTTTGTCTTCAAGTAAAAATGTGGTCCAGGTTACTCAATATCAGGCTGTTTTAAAAGGGTCAGAAATATAAGAAATAAGCCTACTAACTAAGGAACTTCCTGTGTTTGTTGCAAAAATTAAAATTAATAATCATGAGACTGGCAATGCCTTGGTTGTAAGTTCACACACCACCTCACAGCCAGAGTGGATTTTCTCAATAACAATAATTCTATCCTCTTTCACTCCATGGGGGTTTGTTTTATTTAATCATTTATTTATGCAAGGTTTTATACATTTCTAGTAAGTAACAGCATTAAGTGTAATGAAATGCTTCTTTCTAGAAGAGTCCCAGTGGTTTCCTGACGCTATCTCGCTGAAATGGCTATCCACTACTGGGGGCACAGTTGCAGGAGTCTTGTTTGGCCTACCAGAGGCAGAACCTGGCCCCACCTCACAGAGGTACAGAAAGCAGTTTTTGTCACCCTCACCAGGAAAGCATCCAGAAAGTCAGCTTTACAGACATGTAAGTGCAAGGTTTGTAAAAAATTAAGCACCAAAACAGCCAAATGATTCTGCAAACTATTCAGGCAAAATAAATAAAAATTTAAAATAGTATCAGTAAACGATATGCAGACAAGCCACCAGTCAGTATGGAACCGATGGACAACAAATAAATGAACCATGGAGGGAGGGACGAAGTCTGGGAGCTACTCGGGCTCTACCAGAAAGATGATTTTTCGTTACATTCATTGCTAGTGTCCTGGGAGGACCCTCTTGGAGGTTCCTTAAAGCTAACCACAGGAAAACAAGGGATTTACCAGATAAGATGAAAGACAACAGATACTACTCAAAGAGATTACAGGCTGGTATTCCAGCCCAGAATCATAAAAGACCAATAGCAACCAGCAACATGGGTCTAACAATGGGCTGCCAGCATCCTGTATGAATTCCAAAACTCCCAAGCCCAAAAAGCAGCAAATTATTACCTGGAGCAGCAAATTATTACCTGGAGTTTACTTGGAGAGGGTTCCAGGAGTTCTTCTACTAACCAAGCTGAAGATGAGACCAAACTCAATTTGTAATAACCAGACTGGAGTGGCCTGCAGGCCCCAATATCCACTGCAACCCAATTGATCCAGCATGTCTTGCAATAATTTTGGTGCTTTATTGTGACTACACACATTGCTGCAACAAATGGTGTGCACCCAGCTAGACCAACCAAGCATCAAGCATCAAAGGACCCCTCCTGGAAGCCAGCCAACTCAATTCTAAGCCAGAAAAGGAGAAGGCAACAGACAAGCCATCCACCAGGACTGAAGGAACAAAACCCCCTACCTGCAGAGAGGAGCATTAATTCCCCAACCCAGCAGCTGGAAGTGAGCCAATGGAAATACCACTGAGAAAATATTCCCAATTGAAGACCCAACCAGGAACTAAGGGGAGGAAAGAAAGATCTAGACCTTTTCGAGATACAGCTGGAGATAAAACTCCTGGAACTTGTGGAGCGGCACCAAAACTAACAATACTGAACACAAGCAAAGAAGACTGCCAAAGCCATATGACAAAAGGCAACAACAACAGGCAGAAGCAGCTCAATCAAAGACAACCACAACATCAGAACAAACTTCCCAGAATGGATACTAAAGGGAGAAGGTCATGGTACACGAGGTGAAATGAGCACCCACCAGGTAATGTTACAATACTACAGCAAAAAATAAAACCCAGCCACCTGCTCACCCCACAAATTATGAATGACCCACATCAGAAACTGGAGATGCACAGAGCAGAGAAGGAAGAACCGGCAAGCTGGTAGAACCAGTTTGTCACTGGACTGACAAGCTGAAAGATGTGGAGCCACAGAAAAATGCCCGGGTTCAAACCCTGGGCTAGACAAGCCAGAAAAAGTCGAAGCCGGACATCAAGGAGACAGAAAATTCCTCCTCCCTGAATACGACTCAAGACTCAACAACACCCAAGGGAACATATGAACCAGGGTAGAGGCAAATTAACTTCACCTCGAACAGAGAATGGGTATTACAAAAACTGGCACTTTGTAGGTGCATTACTGTACTATCCATATACTGATGCCTATGGTAGCAATCTTTGATGTTATGCAAAATTTCAAGGACTAATGGATCAGGAAGACATTTGTGATAAGAAATCTAATACAATTACAGTACTTTACTTGAAAATTAATTCTCAGAATTTCATGGTTGCAACATTTGCTTGCAACATTTATTCATCACAATACAGCAAAACCAAAATGATTGGGATTCTTTTCCAGACATCAGAAATAAATGTTTTATGATACAGAAAGGAAAAAGGTTTTACTTTTTTCATTGTGCAACTGGAAATCAACCTAAAAATGTGATCATTTTAAAGGGTTAAAAGAAGTACCGCATATGGGAAAGACACTCACATTACAATAATTGATTAGTTTAAAGTGTATAGTAACTTTATTAATCAGTTTAAGGTTTAAAAATTATAAGTTTACAAAAGTTTTACCTCTTTGTAGATGGTCTCGGCGATAAGGGCTGAAAGTGTCAGTTTTCGAGCAATTTCACAAGTGGTACCCTTGGAGACGCAGCAGGACTCTGGCGTGTTATAGGAGCCCAGGGCTCCAGCAATACCAATCTCCATGGTATTGTCATTGGCACCGTTGAAGCGAGAGTCAGCCCAGTCAGTAGGTCCAATAGAACCACAACACTTGAGCTAAGAGACGCAAATTAAAATTATTAACAGGAAGCATTTCATGAAGGTAATGATCATATAAAATATTCTTCGATGACACAAGCACTATAAAACAGATCACCACCACATTTTGTCGCATGCAATGCCCATCATTTTTAAATAAGAACACATTTTGTTATACATTAGTCATTAAAAAGTTTATAAAAATTTATATAATCATGCTTTTAAATTAATTCACTTCTCTTTAAAGGAATATATCAGTAATTATATTACTGACAAAGCTGCAGAGTTGTAAGGAACTTATTTCAAAGACACTGTTTCTATCTAAAGTTTTTTCCCCACAAATGGACAGAATGGACAAGTCATTCCCCTTGTAACATTTGTATTTAACAGTAGCACCTGCCTACAGCAAATCAAAGAGTATTCTTCCACTATGAACTGGACATATCAAGCTGATATGTCACTGTGGCCAACAAGCTGATAAGTCATTGTAGCCATTTTATTATTAGCTTGTGGTGGTTCCAATGACCCACCCATGCCACTACGAGTCACGACAAGTAAGCCTCTCCCCCCCCCTCTTCTCTCCCCTTCTTTCCCCTCTCCCTCTTGACTGCTGGGGGCAGATTAGTCACACCCACCTGGGTATCAAACTTTGGGTCAAGTTTTCCCCTTGTGCTGTGTGGTTACAAGAGAGGCTTGTCACATCTCCCCTCTTGGTTTGGCCACAGTCTGTTTCATCCACTTTCATGAGAAAACTCTACCTTCGGGGTTTTAAAGTTTGCTCATTGGACAAGGGCCCAGGCATAGCTTGTCATTGGCTGAGGGTGCCAGGATCGAGGCCTTGGTTCAAATTGATTGGGTGTAGGCCTAGGAGGGGTGAGGCCTTGGTTCAAATTGATTGGATGTAGGCCAAGGAGGGGGTGGAGTTTCTAGGGCAAGAATAGCCTTAGGGGTGGAGCTTTATCTTCCTTGAAGGATGGGGGAGTAAAATTTTGTTAGTGTGAACTGGACTAGTGCTGGAGGAGGGTAGGGGTTATTGATACACCAGACAACGACATCGCTTGTGCAAAAGCAGTGATCAAGGTATTTGAGTTTCCTGTACAATTTGTATATCATTTCCATGCCTCTAAGGATGAGGATGTTACTAGCTTAGGGTTAATTAATTTGCATTATTAAATAATAATAATTAATTTGTTATTTGATCTCCTGTGTATTTTATATATTTTCCTTAATTAATTCCAAGTCTTAGAACTTAAATTGATTTGGACATACCTGTGATCTTATGAGTATTTTTGAGTAAATATATTCCTCTTGTAATTTATTAAATAAATGTAAAGGAATTTAATTTCATTTAGTACGTATTAAAAGATTAAAGTTCTCTAACATTTGGTATTAGTTGACTGGGCTTCTCCCGAGTCAATTAGCCTAATTATTAAAGTTCTAGGAGGAGTGGTAGCGGCATTATTTGTTTTGTGGGTAACCTTATCTTCCATCTGGTCTTTATTAATTGTCAAGATATCTTTAACACCTTGGTCATTTCTCTCCCTCCTGATAACTGGCTGAGCATTTTCTGCTGTGAGCGTGGACTCGCCCATTGATATAACCTCAGTTGGGTTATATCGATTCATTTATTACAACCTAAAGGGTTACAAGTTATAACAACCAGTACAGTGAGTGTTACCATAGTTGTACAATAACAGCAGTACTTGATTGTCATAAACATTGCAATGGTAGCAGCAGTGTTTGTGGTAAGTGTTAGCAGTGACATGAGTGATCGTTACAATTGTGACATTTCAGATTGTTACAATCACTGAGGTCATGTCTAACATTTGCCACAAACACTGCTGCTACCATTGTAACATTTATGACAATCAAGTACTGCTGCTATTGTACAACTATGGTAACACTCACTGTACTGTTGTTATAACTTGTAACCCTTTAGGTTGTAATAAATGAATTGATATAACCCCAACTGAGGTTATATCAATGGGCAAGTCCACCCTCACAGCAGAAAATGCTCAGCCAGTTATCAGGAGGGGGAGAAATGACCAAGGGTGTTTAAAGATATCTTGACAATTAATAAGGACCAGATGGAAGATAAGGTTACTCAAAACAAATAATGCCACCACCACTCCTCCTAGAAGGGTATGGTTCCCAAGTGTATGGTTCAAGAAGTGTATATCCCAAGTCCACTTATTGAAAACATGATAAAAGTGCTTTGGAAATTTTACTTGGTGAAAAGACATTTTATAAAAGCAAATACACACAATATGTACTGTACTGAATAGATAAGAGTTAATTCCACACTTCCTCTAGGTCATCCTTCGTAATAGTTAAACATTGAAAAATAATAATTCGCTAGCAGAATGATGGCATCAATCATTAACTCACCTCTGACTGGATAACATCAAAGGCCTGTGTCTTGAGGTCATTGAAGCCATAATCATGTTGGATAGACTTGGCCAGAGACTCTTCGGCGAGCTTTGTGAATCTTTCCTCGTTGGTCTTCAGCCAAATGCCAGCTCCAATCTGACCAATAAACAGCACGAATACCAAGGCAAAGAACTGAAAGGGGAAAAAAAAAAACTTATGAGGTACCTACATGACAATCGTAACTTTCTTCAATTAGAAAGAAACTATCCTTCATGTCCATAGAGTAATATAATTGTTTACTATATATAGTTTTAAACAATTGGGCTAGGATACTAATAAACCAGACCAGTATTATCTCAGGATATGTACAGCATTGTAATGGGTACAGAAAAATATAATGAGTGGATACGAGTATGGGAAGGGTTTAATCAATTTAGCCGATGTAATGAGCACAGGTTGCTGCACAGGCAGCAGGGAGAGGTAGTGTTGTTGTTATGGTGCGGTTGTGTTAATAGTGTATACTACATGTGACCCATTTGTCAGCAAATGGAATATCCATCACCCCAATTAGTCTTGGCATATAAAATGATGTCTAAAGGAATATCACTATGATCACATTAAAAAAGTTTGCTGTATACTAATTCAATTCAAGTTTGTGTATACAACATCTGCTCTTCTTTTTTTCTATTGTTTTGTGATTTTGTCATAGTGGATGAGTAATTGAGAAAGTTCTATTTTTCTAAAAACTAGAGATCTAACTCCTGATCACCGTCTGAAAGACCATTATAATGCAGGATACTGTTGAGTGAGGCTATATCAGCTGATTTAAGTGCCCTTGGAACTCGCATCAGTATTTTAAGTGTTTTTCATATTACACTCAATACTCATGCTAATGGTACTAAGAAGTATCATTCAATTACCAGTACCAGAAGTACTGTCAATTCCTGAGAATTTTGTGGATAGTGATCATGTCTCCCCTTACTCTTCTGTCTTCCAGTGACGTGAGATGCATTTCCCGCAGCCTTTCTTCGTAACTCGTGCCTCTTAGTTCTGGGACTAGCCTAGTGGCATATCTCTGAACTTTTTCAAGCTTTGCCTTGTGCTTGATAAGGTACGGGCTCCATGCTGGGGCTGCATACTCCAGGATTGGTCTTACATATGTGGTATACAAGGTTCTGAATGATTCCTTAAACAGGTTCCTGAAGGCAGTTCTGATGTTAGCCAGCCTCGCATACGCCGCAAATGTTATTCTTTGGATGTGGGTTTCAGGAGACAGGTTTGGTGTGATATTAACTCCTAGATCCTTCTCTCTCTCTGTTTCATGAAGGACTTCATCTCCCATTCTGTATTCTGTCTGGCCTCCTGTTTCCACTGCCTAGTTTCATTATCTTACATTTATTCGGGTTGAACTTTAGTACCCATTTGTTGGATCAAATAACAACGTACTTGAGTGAATGATATGGAAGAAAATGCAGAATAGAACCAGTGAAGAGCAGGGGTGCCATAGGCACAATCAGAGAACGCTGTATAAACATCAAAGGTCCACTGTTGTTCAAACCCTCCCAGCGAGCATAAGAAATATTGCCGGAACAACCGTGGACATCTTCATGAGGAAACTAGATTGTTTCCTCCAAGAAGTGCCGGACCAACCGGGCTGTGGTGGGTATGTGGGCCTGCGGGCCGCTCCAAGCAACAGCCTAGTGGACCAAACTCTCACAAGTCAAACTTGGCTTCGGGCCAGGCTTGGGGAGTAGAAGAACTCCCAGAACCCCATCAACCAGATATCAACCATTCATTCAGTCTGTCTAGGTCATCTTGTAGCCTCATACTGTTTTCCTCCGTCTTAATCCTCCTCATAATTTTTCCTGTGTGGCGTGACATGTGTGGGTGGTGTGGTGGTGACGTGTTGTGTGGGTGATGTGGTGTATTCACCTAGTTGTTCTTGCGGCGGTTGAGTTCTGCTCTTTCGGCCCACCGCTCAACTGTAACTAACTACAGTACTAACTATTCCCCCTCCCCCCAAGTTAATAAATATAGGTGTTCTCAACATCTTCCTCAAACTCCACAAATTTAAAAAAAAAAAAAAAAAATATACAAGTAAACTGTTAAGTATCCAAAAGGTGGATAGTGTATCCATATACTGTAATTGGATATTGTACTTAATTCAGTTCAAATTCCTTTCATGAGCATTAATCATTTATATTTAAAAAAAATAGGCCACATTACTAACAAATAACTGTTAAACATTCTTTTATCAGTAGAATTCCAAGAAAATCAAAGCAAAATACTAACACAGTTTTGTTAAAATCCTTGTATCAATAGAATTCTTGGATAATAATAATGAGAAAGGCACTGACCGTGGCCAGCATGCACTGGGACTCCTGGAACGCTCCACAGCAAGCCGAGGAAACCCATGATGAACATGACGGCCCCCACTGCCATGAGGAAGTAGAGTACATAGTTGTAGCCTTCTATATCCTGTGTTACTGGAGCCATGCTGGCACCGTCCAGGTACATCCACAGTGACGTGCCAAGAAGAGCACCTCCCAGGATCTGTGGAGAAAAAACACGTTAGCATCATCATATTGACATTCCTCACCACTTGTACAACATAAATTCCATTAACCCCTGCACTGCGCACCTGGTTTCGGCAAAAACTTCTTGGGGCAATTGTCAAGGACATATTCTTGTTGTTTTTATAAATATTCCAGTAAATTTAATGTCAAAATGTTTCCAAACTCAACTATTTTCTTTTAAAAACACAGAGTAATGAAAACATTAAAAAACATTAAAATACAGTATAGCCTAATTAAAAAAAATAGCACAACTCTCGGAGCGCCTAAAGGCGCTTTGCGCAGTGCAGGGGTTAAAGAAATAATTTAAAGACTATTTACTTGAATCTGATATTATTTACCAATGAGCCTCTCTTATCAGTATCAGTATGACGATACAAATGATATAATAAGTCTAGTTTCTTTCATGGTCAGTGTTCTATCCCCGATGCTCCAAATGGTTTAATACTTTCACTGTCCCTATATCCTAGTTCCTATTCCCAAGTGCTATTTAGTATAGCCACACTGATTTTGCACTTTCTCCTCATAATTGCCTTGATTTTCCTGTATCCACACATCTAACAATGATTTTGCTGTAATTATGATGAAGTCCTATTTTCTTAGAGAATTCTTTAACATACTGGTAAGAGTTGCCTAAATGTGATGCACTTTTAAGCTTCAAATATTTGACCCTTATATGTTTACAGTACGTATATTTTTCTTTAAAATCCTAAGATTTCTCTGGATCTTGAATAAATTGACATCAGTGTTGCACAGACTAGTTTCCAGCCTGCACCTCTTTTTCTCCCATTCTCATCCTAAACATACCATCGATATTTACTTTGTCTACTTCTATTAGTAGCATATACTGTGCAGTACGTAGTTACCATGTCACCCTTGTCTCAAGTGTGAAGAGTTCTAACTCCTTCAATCCACAATTTATGGTACTAACCTTGTTGACTCTCTTGACTCCTGCTTTATGTAGGGGTTGTTATCTTGAGAGGTTACCTTGAGATGATTTCGGGGCTTTTAGTGTCCCCGCGGCCCGGTCCTCGACCAGGCCTCCACCCCCAGGAAGCAGCCCGTGACAGCTGACTAACACCCAGGTACCTATTTTACTGCTAGGTAACAGGGGCATAGGGTGAAAGAAACTGCCCATTGTTTCTCGTCGGCGCCTGGGATCAAACCCAGGATCACAAGTCCAGCGTGCTGTCCGCTCAGCCGACCGGCTCCCTTGTGTACTGGGCTGCATACTCAACACTGGATCTCACGTGCCAGGTGTCTAGTGCTCTGCCCTTTTGAGATTACCTTGAAGTGGGAGGATTTTGAAAGTGGTTCATATATATATATATATATATATATATGCCAGCTTCAACTACACTTGCTGATGGTCCTGTACCCTAATTCCCAACTTCTACTCATTCTGTGTTGAGCAAAAGACCTTGCTTACCAGTTCTCACTGTATTGCATTTTTTAATCGCACACTACTAATATTTGTTGTAGTTCTCACTCTTCTCTATTTGGCATTGTCTATATTGATATAAACTCCTTCACATCTTGGAATTCATCTTTACAACATTACCTTTCCGTACTGGGAGGATTGCATTCTGCTGAACCCAACAGTTAAATGTTACTTGTGAAATCCAGTCTTTTGGCCAAATTATAGTTTTAACTATTTCCATGATGTGATAGACCTTGTTATTCAGATGGGCCACTGAGCTGTCCCCTGGATTGAACCTGGATTGGGTTTTGGGAGTTGAACTCCCCGGTCTGGGGCCAGGCTCGGCCAGGTTGGATTCTTCCGGTTGTCAAGTTGAGTCAAGACTGAAATGTTAGGTGAATGCTACTTCAAATGTACATAAATAACTTCATGACTCAATTCAGCACATCACTGGCAACCCCCGGTAGGATTTCGCGTTTATGTAAGAGCCTGGCATCAAATCTCTCTCTTGGGAATCAAAAAATTCTGCACAATGTCGGGGGGGAGCGAGTCGAGCGTGTACTTTGAGATTACCTCAAGATGATTTCGGAGCCTAGAGTCCCCGCAGCCCAGTCCTCGACCAGGCCTCCTCGTTGCTGGTCTGGTCAACCAGGCTGTTTAACGCAGCTGCTCTCAGCGTGACGTATGACTCACAGCCTGGTTGATCAGGTATCCTTTGAAAATGTTTATCAAGTTCTCTCTTGAACACTGAGGGGTTGGCCAGTTAAGTCCCTTGTGTGTAGTGGAAGCATGTTGAACAGTCTCTGTCCTCTGGTGTTGATAAGTAGTTCTCTCTTGAACACTGTGAGGAGTCGGCCAGTTATGCCCCTTATGTGTAGAGGAAGCATGTTGAACAGTCTCGAGTGTCTGATGTTGATAGTTTTCTCTGAGTATTGCACCTCTGTTTTTCAACGGGGGTATTCTGCACATCCTACCATGCCTTCTGGTCTCATGTGGTGTTATTTCTGTGTGCCGGTTTTTGACCAGCATCTCTATTTTCCATGTGTAAATTATTATGTATCTCTCCCACCTGCACTCAAGAGAATACAGATTTAGGCATTTCAGTCGGTACCAGTAGTTTAGATGTTTTACTGAGTGGATTCTAGCAGTAAAGGATTCTCCAAGTCAGCGATTTCTCCAGCTTTGAAAGGGGCTGTCATTGTGCAGCAGTACTCCACTCTAGAGAGCACAAGCGTCTTGAAAAGTATCATCATCGGTATAATCTCTAGTGTGAAAGGTTCTTGTTATCTAACCTGTTGTTTTTCTTGCAGTTGTGACGGCTACTTTATTGTGTTCTTTAAAGGTGAGGTCTTCCGACATGAGTACACCCAGATCCTTTACATTGCTTTTTCGTTCCATGTTGTGACTGTTTTGTACGTGTAGCATCAGTTGGGGGGAGGGAGTCAGATGTACAGCGTCACTCAAGTAATGCAGTTGGGCAGGAACAAGATGATCACAGCTGCCAAGCTTAACAGAAGCCCCTTGTTTAAGACTACTTCAACTAGACCAGTATACTGCTCGGCACCCTACACACTACCCAAATGCGTTCCATTCACACACTGGTGACTGAACTGAAACGTTCTGAGCGCAAACATAAATATCAAAAGCTTTATTCATAAGGGTAAGTTTACATAAAATGACTACATTAATTACACAAGATAAAATGTGAGTAGCGGCGTAACACACAGACAACGTCGTTATATGGTGTATAATCTAGATTTAGATTATAGGATTTATAATCTAGATTTAGATTATAGGATTTATAATCTAGATTTAGATTATAGGATTTATAATCTAGATTTAGATTATAGGATTTATTTGTATCCATGTTCAACCATCAAGCAAACTCCGTAAGTGTCCCCACACAATCCTTGTTTAATGATATTCTCAGCCCGTTCTCTTAATGAGCCACTCCGTACAAAAATTCAACTGTTTATCCTAACCACAAACGTACGAATCCAAGCAACCTACCTAGCCTATCGAGGCTGATGCATGGGAAAATGTCAATATAGCAGTGGTTTAATTTGTACTAATACATGGATGGCATTTTTTGAAGCGGTCGATTCTGTAATAGGCGAGAGTATGGGTGGATATAATCAATGTCTTCTTAGTTATCGTGAAAGCGTGGTAGGTGGTGTCAAAACCTTTCACTCCTCCTTGAAAGAAGTATATAGAAAGTCTAACTATACAAGATTTAGACTTTAATTTAGATTAAGATTGTTAGAATTGTTAAAAAATTGTGTACTTAATAAACGTTTTTGGTCTGTTTTTGGTCTGTTTTGACCATATGAAGTATTTATAAACCTTTTCCATCTTTCAACCTTTCAACCTTTCCATGCCCGAAACGCTTTGCGTAATAGTGGCTTTAGGAATTGTATGTACTAGCCCTATCTATAAATCCATCACTCTTTGTAAAATCTCTTGTGTGTATGTACCTTACCTAAATAAACATTTGATTTGATTTGATTTGATTTCAAAGTATTTGAGTTTATGTGGATTTTTCTTGATAGCAATAGTCAAATTGAAATGTTTATT
The DNA here is from genome assembly GCF_040958095.1 of Procambarus clarkii. NCBI lineage: Eukaryota > Metazoa > Arthropoda > Malacostraca > Decapoda > Cambaridae > Procambarus > Procambarus clarkii. Next base: position 14,585,438 of record NC_091180.1, on the reverse strand, counting down.
CAGGTAAAAGTACATACATAGAAGATGAGTTACAAACATAATGTTGGATTTATAGATAGAGCTAGTACATACAATACCTAAAGCCACTAATACACACAGTGCTTCGGGCAAAACTGTGCATATACTCTGTGTACTGTCTTTATTGGAAGTGTTTTTGTGCTCTTTTCAGAGTGAACTTTTGTTCAGGATGTTGTGTAACCAAAGAGGAGAATAATGGTGTGACTCCAAGGGAGCCGGTCGGCCAGCACACTGGAGTTGTGATCCTGTGGTCCTGGGTTCGATCCCAGGCGCCGGCGAGAAACAATGGGCAGAGTTTCTTTCACCCTATGCCCCTGTTACCTAGCAGTAAAATAGGTACCTGGGTGTTAGTCAGCTGTCACGGGCTGCTTCCTGGAGGTGGAGGCCTGGTCGAGGACCGGGCCGCGGGGACACTAAAAGCCCCGAAATCATCAAGATAACTCCACACTAAACATTACCCTATAATAAGTAGGGCCCCAGAGCGCTCTGCCTCGGGGACGTTAATGGGGCTCCTACCATCATCTCCCCGGTGAAAAGACTATCCATTACAATGTTGGCTCCGGCAGTGTGGTCCGCCTCGTCTTGTGCCGCTCTTACTGACATCATTAATGATGTCATTATTCACAGTGATAATGGGCTTTTTGTTTTATTTGTTGCAAGAGGTGATAGCAGCGACCCTTATAGTCAAAATACACCTTACAACACTATCATATGACTTAAAATGAAACAAAACATTGAAGAAAAACAATTTGAACAACAACAAACAATTTAAACATAAAACAGACTAACGTTGTATATTAGCAACAGCTGGTGCCAACAATATATTCTAGAGAATGTAACCGTACAGCAGCCTGTCCTCTCGAAATGCCACAACGTACAAAATGCAACGTCCTAACCATACCAGAAACGCCCCGACTCAACCCACCCAGCCAACGTAACCAACCTATCACGGAAAACATGGACTTCGAGGCCTCTACTGTTAACAGGAGGTTGGCGACCATGACGACCCATACCGTGGTATTGGTTGAGAGGACCAATACCAGTGGGTGCTGTAAACACGGGTTGAAATTGAATTGAAATTGAAGTAAGTTTATTGAGGTAAAATACACACAAAGGGATGAGGTAGCTCAAGCTATTCTCACCCCGTTCAGTACAACGTGTTAATACATATAAACACATTACAAACAATAAACATATTACCAAACATTCTGAGATAAACATATACATTTCCTAAAACATGGGTAGTCTTGCTTTGATGAAGCTGAATGACGTTCTGGGACCAAACGTCAAGTGAAATAACATATATAGCAAATATTTCCAGAGTAAAAGAGAACATGTTGTAGAAACAATTAGACAAGTTCCTGCAGGAAATGTCGGACCAACCGGATTGAAATGGTGGTGTGGGACATGCGGGGCGCTCCTAGAAACAGTTTTATAAATCAGATTATCACAAGCCTGGTCCCAGCCTGGGCTTGAGGAGGACAACTCCAACTCCTGGTAATATGATTACCTGGAGTTCCGCGCTGATCTTGACCCATCAGGTCAAATGATCTAGTTCTAGGAAGCTACGACTCATTTTAACTTTCCTCAGATGAAATGATTCTCGGAATAGTTACCCAATCAGGGAACAGTTGATGCCTCTGTTGTATATCCTTCTGCCTCACATCCTCGACTGACTTTCACTCGCATTCTATCAGACTCTGTCTGACCTTAGTGTTAGGTAGTGTTCATACTGGGCTTGAGACGCTGTTATACAGAGACTAGTCCACTGGCAAGAGAACACCGAGACAGTCCATCCTGTAGAAAGGATATAGGGAAGTACTGGTTCTGCAATAGAGATGTGGATGAGTTACCTGTTGAAGATAACCAGAGTCCTTCTCCCCAGCCTGACCCGTCGGCTGCTTTGATAACTGCCTGGTATACGAGGCTTGGAACACACTCCCATCTAACATTACCAAGATAAACTAACAGGTTTCAAGAGCAGATTAGATAGATAAATGTGTGAGAAGGGGCAGATTTAAACGGTAATCTATATACAGTACTGCAAGTGAGAATGTCTGCTTGTTTGTCCAAGACTGGAGGTCAGACACCCAAGCTACACCCAACTTTGCAGGGGGAATGGTTTGGGGTACGGAACGGTCAACGGCTGGTTGGGGCGGCCAGAATTCCAGACGGAACAGGATGCCAGGGTCACAGTGTTTGATACACACACTGTATACACATACAGGCTCACATTTTGACCCCCACGACGATTTTTGGCACTGCCCCTCAGATACACACAGCAAAATACTTGAAAAAAATTTAAAGTATTTTGAAAATTTACTATAATATACACCACTGTTTCCCCCATGGTATATTACACCAGTAGACAACGGGAAAATTAACTAACTTTCTGCTATTCATACTTTGGCTGTAGTAGCACAAAAAACACGATTTTAAAAAATATAAAATAAAAATGATTGCAAAGCGCAGTTAAACACACTGCACATCAGGGTACAACAAAAACACCACTACCACTAACCTCTCCAACAATCACCGCCACCACTAACCTCTCCAACAATCGCCACTACCACTAACCTCTCCAACAATCACCGCCACCACTAACCTCTCCAACAATCACCCGCCACCACTAACCTCTCCAACAATCACCGCCACCACTAACCTCTCCAACAATCGCCGCCACCACTAACCTCTCCAACAATCGCCACCACCACTAACCTCTCCAACAATCGCCACCACCACTAACCTCTCCAACAATCACCGCCACCACTAACCTCTCCAACAATCGCCGCCACCACTAACCTCTCCAACAATCGCAGCCACCACTAACCTCTCCAACAATCGCCACCACCACTAACCTCTCCAACAATCGCCACCACCACTAACCTCTCCAACAATCGCCACCACCACTAACCTCTCCAACAATCGCCACCACCACTAACCTCTCCAACAATCGCCACCACCACTAACCTCTCCAACAATCGCCACCACCACTAACCTCTCCAACAATCACCGCCACCACTAACCTCTCCAACAATCACCGCCACCACTAACCTCTCCAACAATCGCCGCCACCACTAACCTCTCCAACAATCGCAGCCACCACTAACCTCTCCAACAATCGCAGCCACCACTAACCTCTCCAACAATCGCCACCACCACTAACCTCTCCAACAATCGCCACCACCACTAACCTCTCCAACAATCGCCACCACCACTAACCTCTCCAACAATCGCCACCACCACTAACCTCTCCAACAATCGCCACCACCACTAACCTCTCCAACAATCGCCACCACCACTAACCTCTCCAACAATCGCCACCACCACTAACCTCTCCAACAATCGCCACCACCACTAACCTCTCCAACAATCGCCACCACCACTAACCTCTCCAACAATCGCCACCACCACTAACCTCTCCAACAATCGCCACCACCACTAACCTCTCCAACAATCGCCACCACCACTAACCTCTCCAACAATCGCCACCACCACTAACCTCTCCAACAATCGCCACCACCACTAACCTCTCCAACAATCGCCACCACCACTAACCTCTCCAACAATCGCCACCACCACTAACCTCTCCAACAATCGCCACCACCACTAACCTCTCCAACAATCGCCGCCACCACTAACCTCTCCAACAATCGCCGCCACCACTAACCTCTCCAACAATCGCCGCCACCACTAACCTCTCCAACAATCGCCACCACCACTAACCTCTCCAACAATCGCCACCACCACTAACCTCTCCAACAATCGCCACCACCACTAACCTCTCCAACAATCGCCACCACCACTAACCTCTCCAACAATCACCGCCACCACTAACCTCTCCAACAATTGCCGCCACCACTAACCTCTCCAACAATCGCAGCCACCACTAACCTCTCCAACAATCGCCACCACCACTAACCTCTCCAACAATCGCCACCACCACTAACCTCTCC